>NW_022900919.1:2344196-2346980 GCF_012274545.1 Fukomys damarensis
TTTTTTTTTTTTTTTTTTTTTTTTTGGTACTGGGGATCAAACTCAGGTCCTTGTGCTTGCAAGACAGGCACCAGAACCACTGAGCTAAATCCCTGGCCCACATTCTCTTTTGATAAACAGCTCTTGATTAACATCTAAGCCCCTCTGACATGTATTTCTTTTATCATATCTTTCTTTTGCTATTGGTCTTCAATGAATTACTGCTGGAATTATTGAAAATATGACTTAAACTGATTAGAAAGTTTGAGTGTATTTGCATACCAAGTTGTAATTTAATCCTTCACCACCACTTGTTTCTAGGCCATTGGAAAATCTATGAGGGCAGCTGGAATGCTGGTGTAACTGGCCTGGAAGGGAGGCAGTGTTGCGGGGTCTGCTGCCACAGTGACGACGTGGAGAGAGGAGAGGTGAATTCTCATCTGAAATCCTTTGCTTTCTTATCGCAACGGGGAAGAGTAGAACTACTCCCCCACCAGCCCCAGGATGCCAGGGATTCAGCTCAGTGAACCTGGCTCTCGGAAGGGGCAGGTGTCTCACAGAGGTTCTGCCTTCTGCAGAGTCCCTGTCTCCACATCACAGTGTTTGGATTTCTCTCCGGGCCCTAGGGCTTGTCACCGCCATTGAAGTCCCTGTCTCTGACGGTGGAATCACATCGCTAGCCCTGCTTTTGGATTCATGATTCCCACTGAGACTGGGGACCCTGCATGCACAGCAGCACTGCCCGCCACTGTGTGCAGCCTGGCACACAGCTCTGCGGGTGCGGGCTTCTCACAGCAGTTCTCTCGGTCTTCCCGGAGGGGAGTCCTGAGTCCTCCTGCTGTGGTTGGATGCAGCAGGATGGATGCACACAGTCAACCCGAGAGCACCCTCACTTTCCAGACACATGTGCTTTCTTTACGTGGCACTGGCAAAACGTTGCATCTCGACTTCTTCAGTGAGGCAGGTCTCTGCAAATCTGGCTTCAGTAATTTTACTTGAATAACCGTTAACTATTACCTTGAACACAAATCCCCCGTTTATTTAATTTCTTTATATATAAATACATCATACCAGTTTTAAAGATGGTCCTTTCTGGTTCTAACACCCCTAAAATAAATTACCCTGTACATTAATTATCATGTAGCCCTCTTAAAAGCCCATGCTGCCTCCACAGGAAACAGACCTTGGGTTCTCTATTGGGCTGGGACTCTGCTTGGGCCTGAGGGGATGAGGGACGGTGCCACTCTTGAGAACAGTGTCTCTGGGGAAGCTGCTGCTCCAGGGAAGGGCATTAAGGATTGTTCAAGAACAGAGGGAGCACTTGGCATGGGGTGGAGTCCCACAGCCCTTGCCATCTGTGGAGTCTTGGGACTTGTACAGGAGGCCGTGGGTGTGACCTGTAGGCACCACCACTCCACTCCTCTGCAGAAGAAAGTCCGTTTCTAATTCCCCAATCAAGCACCCAAGTGAAAGAGCATCCTATGTGCTAGTTTTTTGGTGTAGAGTTGCCGTTACTGATTTACGTGGGATCCCTACCAGACAGGCTGACCTCAGTGTACCATTCAAGCGCATTTTAAAGATATCCTTTTGATGGTGAAGTTCTTTCCCAAACTGAAGTGCTTTCAAATGAACCGAATGTTTCATATATTCAAAGCAGTGCCTCTGCAGTGCAGTCCAGAGTATCAGGTCTGAAGATACTGACTCGCAGAGGAGGACAGCGGAGGACAGGGGTCTGAAGTCATATTTACAGCCTTTCAGCCTTCGGGCTGCAATTTGCTAAGTCTACAGCATCGGGCCAAGCCTCAGCTCGGTCATCAGAGATGCCGACAGCACTACTACCTCCATTTTGAGTGCTTTAAAGACTGAATGATCCAGTGTGTGAAATGCGTGCAAAGTCAGTCCTCAGTGCACATCAGCAGTTAATTGTGACTTATTTCTGGAGGGTCCTGTGGCTTTGGTCACAAACCAGGGACAGCACTGCAGCCTAAAATGGAGGGATTCATGGACAGGAGCCCTTCGCCAGTGTTCAAGCACAGTTGCATTGATCAAAGGAGCAACGATGGAAAAATGCCTGATACTTGGGAGTGGTCCAGGCAGTGTCTGCCGACCCAGTGTGTGCTGGGGAGAGTCCTCTGTGAGGATCCGAAGAAGGTGGCAGGAGACCTCCTAAGCCTCCACTCCTCCACTCTGTCCTAGAAGCCTAGCAGGAGTTGTGTTGTAGTCACAGTGCTTGGCTAGGTGACCTGGAATTGTAGCTTTTGTGTGTTGTTTTGTTTGTAAATTATGCTCAGTTCAGTACCTAATGTCCTCCAGGGTCCACTGTCTGCGGTGGCCAATGTGCTTTGGTCTGCGTCTGTGTCTGAAGACTGCTCTCACTGTGCCCTGTGCTGCAGCTTCTTCTCCAGGGGAGCCCGCCTGAGAGTTCAGCGTGTTCCGCCCCGGTCCCAGATGCACTGGTGGGGGCTCTGGGCTCCCCTGTGTAGCGCACTTCTGCACCTCAAGTGAGGCTTGGGCTGGGTATGGAGGCGCTGGGGTCTCGTACAGGGTTTAGCAGCAGTGGAGCCGCGAGCCCACCTCTAACCTTCTGCCAGAACGCAGCCTCCTCCGCCCACGTTAGTGGGGGCGCCCTGGGCGGGGTCCCCGGGGGTGGGAGGTGAGCATCTGACTGACCAGGGACCTTGCTCCACACCCTTCCACCCTCGCGCAACCCCCACCAGAAGGAAGGACTCGGCCAGGCTTTCTGACAACATGTGCATTTATTGTAGTAGAAGTACAAACGTAGGAATCCGAATACAAATACAGAGG
>NW_022900919.1:2347397-2374749 GCF_012274545.1 Fukomys damarensis
CCGCCCCGGTTCCCACACCGAGACCCAGGCTGGCGACGCTGCCCTGTGCTCTGGAGCGGCTTCCCGCGAGGCGAGCAAGGCCACCCGCCCTCCCTCTGGTTCTGAGAGCCGAAGGACTCGGCTTTCACGGGCTCTCCGGCAAAGTGCGGAGGAGCAGGACTGGCTCAGCTCGGAGGTGACCCGCAGTGACACCCGCGGGGCCTCTGTGCTCTCAGAGCGAGGCAGGCCGGCTTGGATTCCAGACTACTGACCACTGATGCTTTTAAAGAAAGAACGTGATCCCACATTTTCAGACGCTGTGGAGATTGTCATGTTATGTCTCTTCCTCCTCCTCTCTCCCTCTCCCTTTCTTCCTTTTGCCTTAAACAGAGGCTTAGTAAGCTAATAGGCTATCGCTAGGAAACTGTGCTCCTACTTGTTTCAGCTAAATTTGGGGCGATGGGTAGAGCAGTACACACATTAATAAGTTGTCCAGTTTTACCACTGTACATACATACATACACACACAGATATACACATCACTGCGTGTAAGCACAAGATGGCTCCTGATCCAAACCGGATACAATTCTGATCCCCGCAGTCAGTACCCTCTTAGAATCCTTCGTAGGATACACACGAAAAGCAAACCTTGGCTCAGTCCGGAGCTGTCCATAAAGAAAAACATGTAATTGTACAAACATAGTAGCATGTAAACATTTTTCACTAGCACAAAATTAGCCATTGTAAAGATCCAGAATGTTGGAAAGTGTCTTTCAGAATGTTTTTAATAAAATAGTTGTTCTAAACTGAGATAATATAATAGTAAACGCTATAAACTTCACTAATACATATAATTCAGTGTCTATTTCTATTCAAAGTAAAAAAGTCAAGATAAATCACTGGGAACTAAAGCCTAGAACCAAAAGATATGAAAAGCAGCATAATGAATGTTCTTTTGGGTAACAAAATTTGGTTTCCAAAGATGCAATTCATTTCAGGGAAAAGATGGTTCTTAATCAATTCCAATGTTGTCACTAAGAAAGGAAATAAAAAGCCACCGAGGTATAACAAAGAGCACGAGTTTTACCAAGAAACCAAAACTGGGCAGACTGCAGTGATTTCAAATTCGGCTTGAGCCACAGTAGACAGGAACTCTGAGAAAAAAGCAGATCTGAAAAATGTTTTAGGTAAGCAAAATTTTGGATTGTGATCTACTTCATAGTTAGATAAGATAAAGCTCTTCTATTTTTTCTTGAATGTTTTGTTGTAGCTTGGAGAAAACATTAAAACTTGTGTGGAATCAACAGTGAAGGGTAAGAAGGAACACGGAGAGGGTGATGATGGGGTGTCGCAGTTTATTTCGTTAAGAAATCTGCCACATCCGGCTGACCACTTGGAATTTCAGTCAGCAAGGCATGTGCATGTTCACCACATTATTTTTCTTTTAGTTACACGGAAAATCAGGTAAGAATGCTGTTTCTTTAGCCTGTCTGTGTCCTCCCAGGCCACCCTGGAGGATCGAGAGCCCAGTCACTGTGTCGGTTACCTAATAGGTGAGGGACGCGGGGCCAGCCCGCTCTGGCGCTAAGCTTCCTGTGCAAGTGCTCTGTGGACTGGGGCCGCTGTCACTGATGACATCGAGCAGAAAACTCCCCTTCTAAACGTAAAGAATACTGGACAATAGCCTGTGGTAATACATAATCAAAGCTTTCATCTTTTATTCCTGAAAACCAGACTCTGGCAGTAGGTGAAGACTTTCTATGAAGATGGCTTCAGTAAATCTTTTTAAATCCAAAGCCAAATGCTCTGCTTTCCAACAGCTCTCCCAGACTGGGGAACAGACTTCAGCTTCCAAGATGGTAGTCTGGCAGGTAGACAGATTTTCCTACTAATTAAGGGTTTATTAACTGAGACAGGATATTCTCCATGGTTCATCCCAGCCATCCTGGAAGACCCTTGCTACTTGCTGTGACCAAGGAACCAAACTTTAGGTTGGAAGCATAGCCTGTCTTCATATGAAGGAAAAGCTAGTGGGGTCCTGCTCCCCTTGTGTTATGACCCCATTCCTTTTTTTTTTTTGGTACCTGGGATTGAACTCAGGTCCTTGCACTTGCGAGGGAGGCAGTGGCACACTGAGCTGAATCCCCGGCCCCATGGCCTCATTCCTTACTGCCATCTGTCCTGATTCTTGCAATGTCTATAAAGTGACAATAAGGTCCAAAGATTATTTTCCAACAATGACTTGGGAGGCGACTCTAAACATTTCTGTGTATGGGATACGTTTTAATGGAAAGTGGGGACAGAAGTCCTTTAGTGAAAAAGTGGTTAATGGCAAGATTGTCATTTTGAGAAGTCTGGTATTTTGGGGACTGAAAAAAAACCAAACCACAGGCTCCTGATGGAAGTTCAATCAGTGAGGCAACAGGAGAAATCTGGGTCTAAGGCTGTCACAAGAAATGTAAACATTACAGTTTTCCCTCAGAGTCTGCTGGGGGTTGGTTCCAGGAGTGCCGGGGAGACCAAAGTCCTTGGCTACTCTAGCCCTATAATACAAACGTTGCCGTGTTTGCACAGAACCTGCACAACCCTTCTAAGTACTTTATCATATATCTAACATATGCAAATGTTGTACAAATAGTCATTTAGGGAATAATGGCAAGGGAAAAGATCTGTACATGTTTCGTACAGGTGCAATTTAAAGAAAAAAGTTTTCCCATTCTTGGTTGGTTCTTATCATAGATTCCGAATCCACAGATCCACAGGGCAGATCGTACTTGTTAGGAAGAAAAGCAAAGAAGAAATGTTGAGTATTCTGAAAAGAGCAAAATATAGCATCCTAGGACATACATTTTTTCTCCCTATAATATTTTTTATAATAAAAGCTAAAACCAATAATAGATCGGAGATGCAGCTCGTTACTGTTTGACTTCTTTGGATGTCATATCATGGAGAATACAAATACGCAGGTCCTGCTCACCTCTTTAAGACTGAATGTTTCCTACCAGCCAAACCGAGAAAAGGAAATCCGTGCAGATGCCACACTTCCTCAGTCTGAAGTGGGCTGAACATTTGCATTGTGTCCTAATCAGTTTCTTCTCCCTTATTTCAGACACTTCTGTGGGTATTTTGTAAAGGGCTAGAGTTCTGGGGCCCAAATGGACAGTTTATAATCACAAAGAAGTTTAACACTTCAAAGTGTATTTACCTAAGATTTCGTTCATCTTCAGTGACTCACCATTTCTGACTAGAAAGTGGAGGTACAACCTTGTGAGATCCGCTGGAATGCCATGAACTTGGCGACTTGTGAGCTCTGAGCTAACGTGCAGAATGAGGAGGGTAATGGCTGGACACCAGTTATAATTGCTCAAGTCTTTAAGGGAATCACAAGAAGTTTTCAGTTTGGCAGCTGAGATAAACATAATCAAGGAGAGAGAGGTTTCACTTGTTTTGTGTTCTAGCCCTTTGGAAGAGTGGCCTGTCTCTTCCTGCCTATGGTGAGCTTTGGCCACTGTGAGATGGGGTTATAGCCCCTTCCTCCCTTGTTTCCAGAGCATGACATTTGCGGAGCTGCAAACCATCACGTCTAAAGCCTTCCTTCCACTGGGAAAATGGTTAGGTGTGAAGATTCTGCATGGACCCTCTCAGCCCCGCCGCAGGACTAGGTGCTGGCCTTCAGATCAGCCCTGTTCCCCATTGATGTCATGAACGTGCTTTGTGACCCAGGACAAGCATTTCTTCCATCAAAGCTTCCACAAAAATTCTCTATGGAATTGATCTGATGTAAATTAAGGATAACACCATTTATCATATAAAGAAATAAAATCCTATTTTTATCTATGCATAAAAGAGAAACTTGGCATGAGGGAGCTGATTGCAGGAAGTGGAAAATCTTACAAGATGTGTATTATGTGAGCTTTTTTAAGGCATATTTTGGGTGTATCAGGGGCAGTATTGGCTGAGTTAAGAGTAAATTATAGTAACATTGTTACCCTTCTTTTCCAGCATTTGGGGAGTCTTTGTTCTGGTTCCTGGTGCTGAAACTTTCTAGGTTCTGAGGAGACATTTTGCTCTAATTCCATTAATGTGTCAGATGCTTTTTTAGTTTTTCTTTTTTGCCCTCAGCCAGGATGCAGCTTAAAGGGGAGATAGTCACAGTCTTAAGAATGATGCACAGTGTTGAAAATTTGGCATCTTTGTCAAAACATGAAGCTGTCATCTTCTTGATTGAGAGCCTTTCTCAACGTGAGGAACACAGTAGCACCTTTGAACACGGATCCCTCCAATATCTTCCACCCCAGGCACCCCCACCTCTCCGTGCAAAGCAACTGGGTGAAGCTGCACGGTCCCCCACTATCGAGTGTCCTGGTAAGGGGGCTGTCCGTTAAAGGGGACACATCTCTCTCACTTTTTGCCCTGCCTTTCCCCCTCCTTTCTCCTTTCTCTTTTTTGCTTTAAAAGCCCCGAGCTCTGCACTCGAGTAAGACATGTTTCTCTCCTGTGCTATGGACGGAACAGGTCATCTCAGGAGTTGATATTAACTTGGACAACATAAATTTTGCAGAGAAATAGGCATTGGAATGCTCTTGGGGGTGTTCTGTAAGACTTCGTAGTGGGCAGATTGCTAAGTAGGCAGGAATCTATCTTATTCTCTCTTGCACAAACGTCTCTTATTCTTTTTGAGATAAAGGCTCTCCTTCATGGAGTAGACGCCATGAACCACCGTGTTTTCACAGGTTGGCTGAAGTCAGGAGGAAAGAGGCAGGCTGCAGAAAACAGAGGCTCTTGGGATATTTCCCTCTACCCATCCTTTCCTAAAATCGCATGAAAATTGTTAATGACTTACAAATACTGAGACCTTCTCAAATAAGAGGTATCTGTCGAATTGTTTTTAAGGTAACATTTTAGGCTATAAAATGCCTGTAAGTCATTTTCCTCTCAAAAAGAATTTTACCGGAAGATTTTTTTCTAGACCTTATTTTAAGATGTATCAGGTTAAAACTCTTCATACTGTTAGAAATTACAAATGTACAACGCTGGAAATTGTCTGTACCACCGCCCTCTGTGCTCGGTGCCATGGTGTGACAGGTATTCCTGTGGGGTCCGCACAGGGGCACCAGGTCCATAATGTTTGAGTAACAGACTAGGATATTAATTGTGAAATTCTCCAGGAGCAGAGACTTTTCATTTCAGCCGTTGTTTTTCAACTTATTTCTCCACAAGTATTATTTTATGTTTTAAATTCACTTTGCTAAGTAGGCTTGTGGCTTGTGGAGCAACTATCAAACCAAAAGACACTGTAGAAGTACAAACGAGACTGGATATTTCATACTGAGTACATCTGATCCTTGAAAACTGGGTGGTGGCATATCGATATTTTGTCATTCACTTGATATGCAACAACGTTAAAATGTTAATAAGAATAAAACGACCTATTTATTTCCAGTCTTTCTGGTCTCTTCCGCTCTCATTCCCTTCTCTGGTATCCATCCAATAAATTGTGTGAATCAGCACTTTGATGTACTTTCTCTGATAATGTTTTACTAATTTTAGTAATGTACAATACTATGTACAATAGTTTTCAATATAATCAATTCGGTTTCCTCTGTGAGACAATTGGGAAGCAAAGAAATGCTAAATACTATGTACAATAGTTTTCAATATAATCAATTCGGTTTCCTCTGTGAGACAATTGGGAAGCAAAGAAATGCTAATGCTAAAATTTTAATAATGCCAAAGCATTATTAACTAACTGGTAGGACTTTTCCCCCCCTACTGCTGAAGAGAAGCTTTGAAAGATTCGTATAAAGTACATATTGGCCTCCAGTTGTAACAAAGAACTAATATCATGAAGCAAATTGGATTTGTTTTATAAAAATATCAAAAGTATATTGATTGGGGAATTTTTTTCCTTTGGGATTTTGCTATGTATCCAGGCTTTGAAAGTACAAACATGATTTTTGCTCATCAAAATGTATAACTGGTGTGAGTCATTACCCATTGTTTGCATCTAAAATTGGTTTAATTTGAAAATTAATATTCATTAAGAAATTTTTGAAATTCTACTTAAATTTCTTTCATACTCTGGAGTGTGATTTCAAAGCAAAGGTTTGTGCATGCTGTGTCTCTTTTTTCCCGGTGAAAATAATTATTGAACTATAATAACAACATAAGTGAGACACATATTTTGAGGTTGAGCTCTGGTCTCGTAGAACATAACTCTTAAGGGGAAATGTTGAGTTAAAGTTGAACTACTCCAAGAAGCCAACCCTCAAATACCGTTGACTTTTGGTAGCGTGGAATAAAGTAATTACCTCTTAATATTCATGGATAATCAACATCTTTGATTTTAGCAATGTGAGAATTTCTTCCTCAAAGGAAACTTGTAGATATATGCACACTCTTCCCAGGCCTAGGGTGAATTGTGAGGTCAAGAAAGACTGGCTAAGGTTGGTGCCAGAGCAAAAGAGGCTGCAGAGAGGGGAGATGGGCCCCAGGACTCACTGCAGCCCGCACTTGAACTCAGCACTTGTGCACAGGGCCGAGACCAATGTGAGTGCATCTCTGCCAGGAGTGCTTCACTCAGGTGGGTGCTGGTGCCAAGGGCCATGAAGGAGAGGTACACAGGGTGGGGCCCAAGAGAGCTACTCATATATCTGCGTGCCCCTTTAATAGATTTCTTTGCAAGGGTAATCAGCAGCTGTTTCTAATACTGAAAACAATCCATAAGCATCACCAAGCTACAGACGCAATAGGATTAGCAAGAATACCACTTTGGATAGAATTTAGTTAAATTCAGTGTGTGTGTGTGTGTGTGTGTGTGTGTGTGTGTGTGTGTGTGTGATATTAGGAATATTGGCCAGATACATCCTGTGATGCTGAAAGGTAATTTATAACTCAGGATGAACCAAGCAGTGTTCTTCCTGGAGACTCCCAATTGATCGCTACTGGTCTTGGGGATGACAGAAGGTAGAGTGTGGACCAAGCACTCCTCACTCATCACCATGGGTGGCACTTAGAGATACAAGTATCCCACCCAATAGACCAAGTTAAAGAGCAAGAACGACGTGGGGAAGAAGACCCGGGAGTAGGAGTCCAGCTCTGAGATGTCGATGTGGATCCGCCCTTTTCTCCAAGACCCTGACTTACACTCTTCATAGCAGCAGAAGAAGCTCTGACAGTCTTTGCCATCCAGACACTCATAGACACAGGTGTCTTCAAATTCCTGCCAGTACACGGAGTTGTTTAACGAGATCATTGCAGGTGGCGGTGGCCTCATATCCAGGAGAGAATAGTTCTGTAGGCAACAAGAGTCGCGTAAAATGGTTAGGAAATGCCCTGGAAACAGTCCAAGCAGAGTGGGCAGTGGGCACTATTTCATCTGCTGTGAAGGAAGCAGAGGGCAGATGTGTCCACCCCACCCCTCCCAGCACAGGTCAGGTTCTGTCCTTCCATGTGGGCAGCTTCAATGCAGGGAACTCTGTGCTGCCAGCTCAAAGCCTGCATTTCCCAACCGTATGAGTGAAGGAAGTTGGGTATATTTCAGATATATTTTAGTCATTTCAGATCGCTATTCTGCCTGCTTTTCTATTGGTTGGTAACGACATGTACATATCATATATTTATTTTTAAATGTGAAGCAGTACATATATTAGATAAATGTGGCATTTTTACTAATTAATTATTAAAAATGTGGTGTACAGGAATGATGAGGGAATGTTCTTTTCTCGCGTAGTTCAAGTAAGAAGACAGCTTTCAGTGTGGGGCAGCTGGGCAGAGCTTCTCGGGTCAGGCAGGGCAACTGGCTGTGTGTGCCCGGGACGTTCTCTTTCCGGCTTCCTAAGCTGTCTTCCCGACATGGAAAGACCAGTGTGGGGCAGGTGAGGGAGGCAGAATGACTCCCTGCTCGCTCAAACGCGACGGATCATTTTTAACCTTGAGAAGCAGCCTAAACTCATCAGTTCTTCGGACAGCTCTCCAAGCTCTTCCCAAGAACTATGCTCTGTGCATTCGACTGAGTTCTGTTAGGAGGTTACACTCCTGCACCTGACTGCATAACAGAAGAGCATGGAGAAGCCTCTTTGCCTGTCTACTTCAGTTTCATTTGTGCTGGCAGAGCTGAGGCAGGCAAGCCCAGGGAACCTGGAACCCGCATCCGAGGAGAGGTGGACGTAGATGCCCGCTTCGGTGATCACCGGCTGGCTTGTTTCTTTGCCCTGGCTTCCCATGCAAAATTGTCAGAAAGCCTCCCGAGCATCTCCTTCTGCTCTGCCCAAAACTACTATGAGAGGAGAATAGGAACACAATTGCTTTGCCTTCTCTTTCTGAATCTTAATTTGACACTGTTCACGGCTATGTGGAGTCATGAGTCAGGGCGAGGAGGTAGAAGAGTCCAGCACCCAAAGCCACTACCCTAAGCCCTATGGTGCAGTCTCATATCAGGGGAAGCCATGCAGGATTCCGACCTAAAGTGAGATGCTGTGCACCAAGTATACCCTCCCTTGGCCCCGCCTTCTCCTCCTGTGGCAGGAGGGTGCTCCTGTGAGCTGAGCTCTCCCTCCACAAGTCTGGGGGCATGAGCAGAAGTGGAAGTCCTAGTGCCCCTACAGCTCTAAGAAGAACAAGACTCCGCTAGGTTAACGGTTCTTAAAGCCAAGTGGATGTGGAGTTACCAGGAGGGGTTGCTGAAACAGGGCCAAGCGCTGCCTCCACCTCAATGCTTCTGAAGAAATCTACATTCTTTCAAAAGCACCATTGGGAAAACTGCCTTTATTCGGTAACGATCGCATCAAAGATTTCCTTCCCGTGTATACTGGCACCCTCAGCCAGATGCTCATCAACGGTGTCTTCCTTCCTGGGAGCCGTGCAGCCCCTACCGGGGGAGCGAAGTGTGGGGCAGAACAGCCACGGCCAGGCAGGGCAGCCCCCAGGGAAGATGGTGATTCCGACTGGGCAGGGTCGGGGACAGGTCTTGAGATGTAAAGGGTGACTGCAGGCGGCTGCAGGCAAAGCAGCGGCAAGGATTCTGGTGGTGAGAGAAAGCTCTCCCTTCATTTAGAGAACTCAAAGCTACGGTCACGGAAACACAGTGGAAAGTAGTGTATTCAAGAGAGCTCTATGTTTTAAAAGCTCAGTGATTGGAAATGAAATGAATTCCATTTTATGGGGCTGAAACGAAAGTTAGGATGGGAACTTACACAGCTCGACAGCTGACTTTGCTGTTTAAGCACCGTTTATAGGAATCCCTGTCGTTTTCATTCATATTTCAAACTGTGTGCAAGATAGAGATTTTAATGAGAGCTTCCCCGAAGCCACCGTTGGCCAAGCTGGGTCCCTGACTCCTCCGCTCTCACCAATGCGCACAGTGATGCCTGCAGCCTTTGGGAGCACTGTGTTCCCAGGGCTCGGGCCGAGTGTTCGAACATTGCATTTGGCAGGCGAGGAAACTGAGGCTCAGAGTAGCGGGAGCAATTTGCTGGGCCTGTGGAGCCTGGCCCTACCCGCTCTCTCTTGGGAGGCTGCTCACTTGCCTTTCTGCTGCGGTTAGTAACGAAACCGAGCGAGGGTTTCGACGGTGGCAGCCACCACCCGTCCTCTGGAGAGCTTCCTTTTCTCCGGGCTGTCCTACACTTGCCCTCCGCTGAGCGTCTCCGATTGCGTCCTCTCACCTGGCCGGCCGCCCTTTGCCTTGCACTGTTTTTCTTTGCACTTTCTTCAAGGTCATGATACTTCCTTGAGTGTTTTCTAGCTTTGTGTTGGGGTTTTTTTTTCCTTTCTTCTGGCAACATCGTTTCTACAACTCCTGGCTCCCGGCTGTATGGGCCAATGCGCTGCTGGCTCCCACCGTGTCCCTTCCTCACCACGTCCACCCGGTCCGCTGCTGTCGGCCGCACCGCTCTCAGACCGGCCTCCGCACCGGCCGCCTTCGGGGACCCCCCCACTGGCCGAGCAGGGGTGACCACAGAGTCTGCTTATGAAACAGGCACCGATGCTCGGCACACAGCGCGGGTGACCATCAGAAGGCCGCTTGCGGTGCATGGGTGGGCACAAAATATTCAGGATAATTAGCAAATTGACATGTCTAAAAGAACAAAAGCCACAACTGCATACAAAACCTGTTATATGTAGGAGTGGTAGTTCATATGTATGATTTAAAGATATATTTCTGTTTTTCTCTAAAGCTTCATTCTTACCTTAAACCGTGTACTAAAATGTCAGGTGTTATGAACGGAACATGAGTTGATTCTGAGACATGCGTGCAGAGCCTGAGCGTGTCTGAGTCACTGTGAGGAGGAGCGGGAGACCTTCCCCAGCTGGACCCAAGAAGCAGAGCCACAGCAGAAAAGGGCGATGGACTTGACAACATGGAACTCAAAACCAGGCGTGTAGGAAAAGGCAGAAGACAGGAAAACGACAGTACTGCCAATGAAATACAGACTATAAACCACAGTACGTTATTACCCCCAATATGTTCCAAACGTAACCACATAAATTACAGGGCTGGGGATTTAGCTCAGCAAGGTCCTGTGTTTGATCCCCGGTACCAAAAAAAAAGGAAAAGAAAAAAGAAAAAAAATTATAGATACTATAGATGTTCAGTGAGACATAATATGAAATAATAAATGACATGATTGATTTATCGCTACTTTAAAATGCTAAGAAAAGTTAAAAAACACTGGAAAACAGCTCACAAAACAAAAATATAAATAAAAAACAAACAAATGAAAGTATGAAGCTACCAGTACTGAAATGCAGTGGGAAAAGTCCCCGGGTGCACGTTCTGCTGGTGATGGAACCACAGCGAGATGTTCTCAGAGCTGGCTGTGCGTCCTGTGCGGGGGTGGGTGAGACCCACACAAGCCCTGGCCCACACTCTGCTTCTAGGAGTTTATAACTAAGTAAATCGCCACAGGCACATGCCAAGCGGGAGTAGTAAAAATGTGTGCATTAGTGAAAAATTGTGGAGAAGCTCAGTATCCAACCTCGATTGCCCGTGTGTCTGTCTAGTATGAGCACATAATTCAATCATCAAAACAATCCTAGAAAATACATATGACACAGAAACCTAAGTACATTTTTTAGTTATCAAAGAGGGTAGAGAAAAATATATAGATTATGATTTCTTTTTTTCAAATGCATGAGTATATATTATTTGAACGCCAGAAGAAAGTTAGAAATAGGTACATGTAGGCTACACTCTAATCCCTGTATAGAAGGATTGTGAGTGATTTTCTCCTCTATTTTGCAACTGCTCCAAATTGGATTTTCTTGAAGTAGCAGAAAACACATTTTTGAAGGACTTGTGTGTATTCTCTGGTTCTCAGTTCATGCACACCTAAGCAGGAGCATCACTGTCAAAGGCAGCCTTAGTTTAGGAAAGGTTCTCAGAAACACTGGCACACATAGGCTGTACGTACCGAGGGTGTTTGTAGGCTTATGCGCTCGTGAATCCATCTTGAGGACTCGGGATGTAACAACTGCAAGAAAAGAAAGAATCAGAAAGCTGCTGAGGGTATCTGCACCCCAGGTACTCCCAGCCTGGAGAGCAGTCTTTCAGGTCCACCTCAACCGGGCGGCTGTCAGAGCTGGTGCCGGGAGATGCTGAGGGCCACACTCACATCTCCAGAACCCAGCCCAGCTCTCAGAGGCTTGTTGAGTTTATCCCCTATTTTGTAAGATCTTTGGGAAATTTCATTTAAACATGCATTTATTTTAAACTGACCCCACTGCCTTCCAGGGAGCCTCTGCCCTCTTGCCACTCACCGACGTTTTCTTCTTGGTGGTGGCTGGCTTTCTGCAGCTGGAGTAGTAGTTGAGGGTGGCGTACTCCATCAGAGCAGCAAAGACGAACAAGAAGCACACGGTCACGAAGAGGTCCATGGCAGTCACGTAGGACACTCGTGGCAGTGAATTCCTGGCAATGGTGCTGAGCGTGGTCATGGTGAGCACTGTGGTGATGCCTGTGTGGGGACAGCCACCAGGTAACAAGGCCGAGAGCTCTCCAACACCCCCTCTCTAACAAGGTGCTTTTATGTGACTCCTCTACAGTCACCGTTAGATTTAATTTCATTTTTGTTTGAGACAGGGTCTTGCTGTGTCGTCCAGGCTGGCTATCCTCCTGTCTCAGCCTCCTGGGTGCCGGGATCACAGGTGTGTGCCACCAGCCTGGTGGTTACTTTTAATTTTAATGTCTGTACAATTTGTAAGCAAGGATTCAATAACATTTCTCACAATAGTTTTACAACAACATTGAAGTGCTGACACCCCCTGCTCAGTTCAACTTAAGATTTGTCTTCTTTAATGACGTTGTGGAACCAATATGTGTTCAGTAGAAACCACGCTTTGAGTATGGATATTTTTCATATGCACTAGGATTCTCTCACAATGCTGAGCGGTGGCAGTGAACCTGAGCACCTCATCAGCCCTGTGATTGCCAGGGGAAATGAACGACGCTCTCTAGTGTTCTGCTGCTGGGCCAGAAGTTCAGCAGGACAGGGGTACGCGCGGCATTTTCATTTAGGACATTTTCAACTTATGCTGGCTTGTGAAGACATAATTCCATCATAGATAAAGGGGCAGCTGTGTCCAAATGGGCCCTTTTTGTCTATCTAGCTATCTCGAGTTCATCATTTGTCTTGTACATATTTTTACAGCACAGACACAGCTTGCAGTCCTCCTGTATGCGGTGGGCTGCTCGCTGTCTCACATACTTCCTCCCTAGTAATCCTGTCCTTTCTTCCCTGCGTCTCCCTCCCTGTCCAGTGTGAGCCCCTGCTGTTCTTGTGCCAGCTCCAGCACTACTCCTTCTGAGCCACCTCCCTGTCAGCACCCCGCACCGAGGAATGGACAACAGGAGCATCTTCCGTCTGTGCTGTCCCTGTAACCTGCTTTTTGCATTGTGACAATGCATTGCATCTGTCTTAAATGTTGGTCGCCCTGAATAGACAGTGTGATCTTTCAAAGCAAAGCTAGATCTTATAGACTGTGTGATTTTAAAAGCAAAATTGGATCATGCCATCTTTGCTTGTTACCCAGCATAGTAGCCGGCACATTTTTAGCATTGAAGGATATATTTTTGCTTTGAATGACAACTGGTAATCAATTTAGCCATGTTAATACTGGTAGTCAATTTCGATTTGATTTCGACTGTGTCCTATTGCTCGATATTGAAGATGACTAGTTCAGAAGGAAGATGCACGAAAGACGGTTGTGGAGAATAAGGAGGAAGGGAAGGACAAGGCACGGCGAGCTCTTCCCTGGGGGATCGGACATCTAGAGCCGCTGGATGGGACAGGCGAGGGCCGTGGACCCCGACTCACAGACATCTGTCACAGTGCCAGTCAGAGGGCAAGTGCACACGACGGGTGAGCAGCCCTACCTCCCTGCTTAGCTACAGCAGCGCCCTCTGTGACTCCCTCCCTGCACCCTCCAGGGTCATCTGGAGAATGAGTCCCAACCACAGGGGAGCAGCTTGGCCAGGTGCAGAGGGTCTTCACCTGCATGCCCAAGCCTCCAGCCTCACTCTGGGCCTTCTTCGCACGTGTCATAGGAAGGCATTACCTTCTCAGAATCCGTTTTTAAAATCGCTGTGTGAATGCCAGTCTTCCCTTATTAGAGGTGGGTACATTGTGGTCCTTCAGGTAGAGATGCTGTGTAAACTGGAACATTATATATGGGTGCAGGGAAAAGCTCTTATAGTAAATATCTACTGTAACTTAAAAATGGGTTGAGCATGTCATGTCTAAGAAGAATCTGAAGTGCCAATTTCTGTTTCGATGGAGTAGTTGTGTCTGCCCTGCAGTGCTGGCCTGCATGGCCCTGCAGACAGGTACCTCTCTTCCCCACCCCAGCTCACACTGAGAAATTACACCATGCTGAGGAAACAACTGGATGGTGATTCTTACCTAATTCAGTACATCTCTTAGCTACAGAGCAAGCAGGGTGCTCCCAAGGACGCTTAGTGCTGTCCGCGCTGCACTGCATGGGGGAGTACAGGGGACTCAGGGAGAAAGTCACCAGAGTCCTCGGGTTAGGGCTCTGGGCCACCAGGCCTTTCACACGTAGCTTCTCACCTGCAAATTTATGTCTTTTGGTGAATTTGAGACATTTTTAGTTATGTGAATAGCTTTAGATTTCAATTTAGTCTTTGAATAGTTTTGCAGAATCACATTCTTTTTCTTTTCCTTCTGGAATTTCAGTGACACTGTTAGATCTCTGACTTGGATATTCTGGGCATTACTTTATGGGGTTAAAAATTATTAGAAAGCAAAATTTTACTTACAATGTGTTTAAGCCAGAACGCATTAATAAAAAAATCCATACAAAAAATTAAAAGTATTATGCACTAAATATAATTTTTATGAGAGGGAGGAGCGATACTTTGGAGAAGATACCTTTGTTGTGTATAATCAAAAATCTTCATGATGTTGTATATGTTCAATAATATGCAATATGTATTTGTTCATGTGTATTTTTATGTCATAAGTGATTTCATTTTTTTCATCAAACCTCTTTGTTTCTGGTCTCAGAAATCTTTATTTAATCCAATATTAAGAGTCTAAGTTTTTCTTTAGTAATCTTATAGCTTTAGTCCTATCACCATAGCCTTTGATATATGTGAAATTATTTTTTGTCTGTGGTGGAAGGTAGCTAAAGTCAGTTTATGTGATGTATTTTTTGGAGTAGGGTTTCATAATGTCAAACAGGGACATAAAAAGTATTGCTGAGATCCTCTCTCCTTTTGCTGGTATTTTTTGGTGTACACTGTTGATATGGCGGCCCTTGTGCATGGTAGTTGCTTTCCAGGACTGCTGTGAATGTCTGAAACTGAAGACAGTACCAGGTCCTACACATGCCACACTTTTTCCTGGCATGTGTGTCTGTGAACGTCTTTATGAGGTGTGACTGACAAGAACACGGTGAATGCTGCTGCTGGGTACCATCGAGGGGAAAGGCCGTAAAAACATCAGTGCATCCTCTCTACTTAATTCACTGGATCTGGCATCAGCTTCTTCTGGCTCTCCCTAACGTCAAGATGACCATGAGGATAAATGTTTTCAATCAATTCAGGGTTAAAGGTAGCCTGACAATACAATTAAAGACATTCACGAAAATGACTCCCGACTGCTTCAGACAATGGCAGGCGTGATGGGATAGGTGTATTCAGATCAAAGGGAAGTGTTTTTAGGGGCTGAATGGCAATGTATCTTTTACTGCAATTATTTAAAAAAATTTAAGCATTCACCAAACTTTATGACCACATCGCATATGATAAAAGTTGCTTTATAAATTAGCACAGTAAAAAGTTAAAAAAGTAGAACAATTATAACAGTACACTGTGATAAATCCTGTGACTGTTCTCTGTCTCTCTCGATGTATCTGTCGTTCTGTACTCATCTCCCCTGCTTGTGATGGGGTGGGGTGGTGCTTCATGGTAAGACCAAGTGAGGCGAATAATACAAGCAAGGTGACATCAGCATATGATTTTGTTTCTTTACTTAATCAATAACATTTGCCTTTTGACCTAAAGGAAGCCCTTTATGGTTTCTCTTTGGCATATCCAAATTGTATTTTGGGGCCATTATTAAGTAAATAAGAGTTACCTGAACGCAAGTACTACAGTCTTGTGACAACTGATCTGCTCCGTGATGGCTGCCTCGCGACTGAGGGTGTACAGTGGTTAAAGTGAGACTACGCTGGACAAAGGCGACTCACACTTCTGGGGGAATGAGACAGGCTGGCGTCATGACACTGCTCAGAATGGCCTGAGAATGAAAACTTACAAATGGTAAACAATTTAACTGTGATCCATCGACTTGAGGTAGACCCTCCTAGCAGACTAGTGCAGTGCCAGGTGTGTCTGTGGGTGACTGATTCGGTGGCCACAAACTGGGGAGGAGAAGAGTGAATGGTGTCACTCACCAATACCACTAGTGACCCACTAGCAAAAGTTCTGCTTCGGGTCTCCTTAACCGTTGCTCTGCTCTCCTAGAAGTCTTGGTTCCAGAGGTGGCATGCCTTGTATCAGGAAGCACAAAAAGGATTCCACTGAAATGGAAGCTAAGACTTCCCCTTGGTCATTTGGTCATCATGCTTCTGAGTCACGGAGGAAGAAAGGGAGCTATGGGGTTGGAAGGGTGATGACCCAGACTACCAAGGGAAAACCAGCATGTTGCTTCCAAAAGGAGGAAGGAAGATTGTACTTGGAGGCAGGAGGTCCCTTAGGATGTCTCCTGATAACACCATGCCCTGCTATTAAGGCAGGCCCAGAAATTCAGGAATACAGTCACCCTCAGGCAAAGGTATGTCTCCTGATAACACCATGCCCTGCTATTAAGGCAGGCCCAGAAATTCAGGAATACAGTCACCCTGCCAGGCAAAGGACTGAGATTGCTGAGGTGCTTTCTGGAGACCGAGGGAACACGGAAAGGATAGCAGAAGAAGGCAGTCAAAGATACCAGCTATGATCATAAAGTCCTTTTCTGTGCCAACGTATTCAAGAGTGCTACCTAGCCTATCTTCCAGCAGGTTTAGTGTTCTTCTTTTAATATTTAGATCTGATTCATTTCAATTTTAGTTTAGTGCATCGTGAGAGATATGGGTTTTGTTTTAATCTTTGGCAAGTTGAAACCCAGTTTGTCCAGCACCATTTATTGAAGAGGCTGTCTTTCCTCCAATGAAAGTCTTTAGCTCCTTTGTCAAAGATGAGGTGGCTGAGTATGTCTGGAGTTCTTTCTGGCTCCTAATCTGTGCCACTGATTCTCAGATCTGTTTGCCAGTGCCGTGCTGTTTTTATCATAGTAGCTTTGTAGTATAGTTTCAAATTGGGGATTGTCATACCCCCCTGCCTTGTCACTGTTGCCTAGAATTGCTTTTGCTATTCTTGGTCTCTTCTAGTTCCAGATGAATTTTTAGATTGTTTTCTCTAGTCCTGTGGAATATACTGTTGGAATTTCAATCAGGATTATATTGTATCTATATAGCAGTTTTGGAAGTACGGCCATCTTCACTATATTAGTTCTTCCTACCCAAGAACAAGGGATGTCTTTCCATTTTCTGATATCCTCTTTGATCTCTTTTTTCAGAGTGCTGTAATATTAAAAGTGGAGGTCTTTTACTTCTTTGGCTAGATTGATTCCTAGATACTGAATTATTTCTCTGGTGTGAGAAACCGAAAGTGTAAATGAGGACCAAAATGTATAATAGATAATGTGAAACAGGAAGAAAAGGCTCAAAGGGGAAGGGGAAGTAGAAAGGGGAGTGGGGGAAAGAAAAAAATATGAGATGAGGAAAAAAACAGAAACAAAGCTTTTGTAAATAGGGAGGGGTGGAAGGGTTGAAGGGAGGGAAAGAGAGTGGAAAAAACAAGAACCAAGATGTATCACATACTGGGGCAAATGCCCAGTGATGAGTGTGATCATGATGTAGACATAAGATGTAGCAATAAACTTATGGGGAAAAATACCAGCTATGGGCATGTGACCAGTTGCAGAAATGAGGACTGTGATGTTGTGAATATTTCTTATTTTGTTAATATGCTTGTGTGTATTGACACATATATAAGCAGGTATCTTCCTTTGTAATGTAACATTTATTGATTTGATATTGGTACTTGACACTTAGTTTTCTGTTTGGTTTGTTTCCACTAACTGGCATTAGTATTTTTACTGTGGCTTCGAATTTCTGTGACAATTCTTTCAATGTTTGTTTCATAAAAATGTCTTTATTCTCACAAGGTCTTGGAAGTACATATCGTTTATTTGGATAAAGAATTTTAGGTGGGTAGGTTTTTTTCCTTAAATGTCAGTAGTTTAAGGGTGACCATTTGCGATATTATGGCCTTCATCGTTGCATAGGAGAGATGAGCCACCGACATTAATTGTGCTCCTCCATTCAAGATTTTGTTTGCTTTTCACAGTTGGATGATAATGATTTTCTTTGTATTTCACCTGTTTGGATTTCACTAAGCTATTATTATTTACAGGTTGGTGGCTTTTACTAAATTTGATTATTTTTTGCTTTATTTCTTAAAAAACTTTGGCATAATACTTTTTCTCTTCTTATTTTGGAAACAGTTATTATGGGTATGTTATAAATATTCATTGTATACTGCAGCTTACTGAGGCTCTATTCATTTAAAAATTTTATCCTTTCCTGTTCACATTAGATGCATTTTACATGATAATATTTACATTTCCAAAGGTTTTTCCCCTGCCGCCTTCAATCTGAAGTTCATTCACATATTACACATTTCATTCTAAATATCTTTTCTCTGCGTTTTCTTTGTTGAGAGAATTTAATCTCTTCATTCATTAAGATTCTATTTTTCTTCAAGGCCATGAACATTGCTATAATATCTGTTTTAAAGTTTTATGTCTGTTGATTTAATGTCAAACTGGTCTTTTTTCATTACCATATTATCATGTTTGCTTCTTGAAATGTATCTTGGAACGTTATTTTGCTTCTTGGAATGTACCATAATATTCATTATATGCTTACCAATGTGCAGGATACATTATAAGCAGTCTGGACTATATTTTATATTTTAGAAAGCATATTGATTGCTTTCCTATGACAGCTATTTTACTAGTTATTGCTCTTGATCTTGTCATGACTTGGTTCAAACTCTATTGAAAGAAGCTCTAAAGTGGCAGTGTCTATTAAATATGGTTGTATTAGTAAAGTTCCTCTACACCTCTGGGCATCTTATAACATAATTCATTTATCTCTGCTTGCTCTCACAACAAAAGTAATGCAAACAGAACTACATACTATATTGTTTTGAACTAAACTTTAAAAGTTTTGCTTATAATGACACCTAGCATTTGTAACTCTGACAGCAGAACCCTAGTAGTACTTAATAAATTTGTATTAATACCTTTGCCTGCTAATTTACCAATTCTACCCTATATTTTCTGTAACAATGCAAAGGAATATAGGCAGAATACATTCCAAGCCAACTAATCTCAAGCAAATGTGCTCAGCTGTCAAACAAATAAAGCTTAAATATCAAACAGGGAAAGCACGAGGTAATATGATGGACTCTGCAAAGAGTTGGAATCGAGACAGCTTCGTCTCTCTTGAAGAAAATATTTTGGGGAAAACAACTTTTATATTCAGTCTCATATCATTACCTGCCACAAAACTCTGAAAGTAAGGGACAATCCTTATTAAAACTGAAATAAGGTTTTGCACATTTTTAAAATTACTGCAAGTTAGAGTTATGTTAAGGGGAACTGGAGGACCACAGGAAAACTCGTGAGAAGACTCAGGTGTGTGGATTACTTCTGACAAGAATGGTCAGTTTCCTGTTTGCTGCCAAAGCTGTAGCACATAGCAGAGATTCTTTTTGAGAGAATAATTTGCAAAGATTGTGTCTTCTGTACTCAAAGGTCTGTGGCAAATTCTGTTTGATCGTCTTGCAGTGGTGAGGATTCTGAGTTGGCAGGATCTGGGACACACCAATGTTTTTCTGATGACATCAACCTTAAAGCTTAGCGTCAAATAATGTAGCTGACTTACTGTGAATTCCTAATCCACCTTAGTTTGAGTAGTACACATGGAATTCCATCATTAGAAAGAGCAACCTCACTTAGATACTTAAAACATTCAACATATGGTTCAAGTAGCTCTCCAGATAGATCACTTGCATTTGAACTGTCGCTTTAGTTGAAGGCATCTTTATGAATACTTCTGCACTAAAATCACATAAAAGACTTTTGAAACTTACCCAGTGCAGTTCTCGCTGGTGTAGCATCTTTTTTGATCCAAAAAGACACCCAGGATAGAACCACAGTGAGTATACAGGGGATGTATGTCTGAATAGTGAAGTAACCCATTCTTCTACTTAACTCAAAGTAGATAGTCATGACAACGTAGTCACCTGCAGCAAAACATTGCCAAAATTTAGTCAGCTTCCAGAGGTCAGAAGTAGTTCAGGGAAAGAATTTATAATTTATTTTGCAAAATGAATGACTTGAATAAAAATGTACAAATGCAGCAACATCAAGTCAGAAAAATTGATTAAAGTGCTGCTGTTCTGCAATTGTACTTTGATAGTATCCTTGGCTTTGCAAGGCATTTTACTGCCCCTGGGAAGAACACAGAAATAAGTGTATCAGTCGGCAGACAGACTGACAGACCTGCAGTCTATTCCAGATATGCTGTGACTTGATAAGCTGTTATTAGTACAGTCCATCTGTGTGCTGTGTGGTTAAAGTCAAGGGTAATAAGCAACCCTCAAACAGACCCAGGGCCATTTTATGGATGTATGGCATTTTCCAATAATAACAGAGTTATCATATAACATAGATTTGCATAGTGATTTTTATATTTTTATTTCATATCAGAAATTTCAGCTTACTAACTTTGCACTTTACATTTCATTTAATATTTGTTCACATACTTTATCCTTTTAGAAATCCAGCATTTAGGCTGTACCAGACCATTAAAAAGAAGAAATCATTTCATAACATTCTCCTCTCTCGTATTAAAGCAAAGCGTGCCACACAGAAGTTGGAAGCAGTGTAGGTATTACCAGAGACTCCAGAATCTTCCCTGGGGATATGAGGTGGGCACGTGCTTTATGGACTGTATATTTCATTCTCAAATATTCATTTATGTTTTAGGCTACCTTCAGCTGAGGTTTTGTCTTTTGTCGTCCTCATTTGAATCCTCTACCTTTCAGACAGCTAGATTCGGCCTCCAGTGCCCAAAGCCCATCATGTCAGCCCTGAACTATCGCATCTTCCACACTTGGACATGGCTTTTCATTCAGGTCTTTCTCTTATTTGCTAAAGTGGAAAAACCAGAAGCCATCTTTGACTCCTCCGTTGCTTTTCTTAGTGGCTCTAGCTGCTACATTGCTCTCAAATCCTTTCTCACCTAGTCCAAGACACTATCTCTTATCAGAGGCCCAAGCTTGTTTTTTTTAGCAATCAGTCCTTCTCTGTTCCAGACTATTCTGTCTTGCCACTGAAAGGACCCTTATGAAATTATAAATATCATTATACCCTTGTCTTTATGCTCCTCAACATCTTGCTGTCTTTGCACAATGGTCATGCTTTTCCTGTAGTCTGCGTCACTCCACCTTAATCGCCTTCTACACTGCTGGCATTGAGTCAGCCCAGGTCCTCAGACCGGCTAAGGCCCTGCCCAGAGAACTCTGAATCCCTCTCCTCTGTCTGCAGTGTTCTTCTATTCCTTATGCACGCATTAAGTTGCTCCTCCTAGTCCCGCGTCTTTGAATATCAACTTAATTCTCCAGGAAGTCTTCCCTGAACTCCCTCCCAATAGTCATAACGTATAAAACATAACAATGTAATGTCTGTCTTCAAACTAAATCATTTGGGTACATACTATATCCCTTTTATTTAGTGTTGTCGTCTAATGATAAGCAATCACTTAACATTTGGTGAGTGAACAGAACATCATTAGAGTCCCAATTTTATTTAGAAGGTTGACAAGGAGACTGAGCCCTCATGACAATGATTTTAAACTAGAAATGCTTTGCAGGATGTGTTGTTTGGTTGTAGCAATATCGAGGACTGTTGATAGCAACATCAGTTTTGAGTCTATTTTCCAATAAAGATTTAAATTTTTAAGCAAATTAACATTTCAGTACAAAGGAATCAGTATGATTAACCTGAAGCAATGAAAGACCACAACAATTGTTTTTAAATAAAATGAATGCCAAAGATAAATCATTTTCTGAAGAAATGTTATTGAATTATAATATTTAAAAATTCCTTCTAATTTGTACATAAAATTTGAGTTCTAATTGTAGGACAAGAAAAGCAAACACAAAAATAAAATACAATAAATCCCCCTAAGAGTATAGAGAACATGGATTTTTCAAAGACTGGAATAATTTCTGCAGTTACTACCATTGCCAGTACCTTGTGTAACAGATACACAGTTACAAAGCAGATGCATATTTGGTTCAGCAAATCCATCTGCTTTCTCCTGCCTGAGGCAACGGGCTGCCTCACACTGGGATCAGCACACCCATTCGCCCCTCAGACGTCTGCCTGGACATCGTGCCTCAGGCTCTGCCTCCCCTGGAGCTGAGCACCTTACCAGGAAGGCTGCAGCCACCATCACAGTGGGCACGGCGGTGTGTTGGCAGACACGTGCATGAGAGACAGGGTGTTGTGGTAGAGACAGGGTGTTGGGCACACGGGCGGAGGTGTGTGTGAGGCTATCGATGATGGACGGAGGTTGCAAAACGACCCTTGAATCCTATAGACATTTTCAGAGGGAAGGCTGTGGGGAAAGCAAGGTTTTGAAAATCCCAAAGACTTGTTTTATTTATTTTATTAGGCGAACACCCATCTTCAAAAATTGGTTTTTAGCATTGAATATATTAATAATTTGTTCCATGTTGAACATGGTTGTGAAGAAAAATTATGTGTTTTGAAACACCGCAGTACAATAGGTAGAACTTTCCTTTCCTTTCCTTTTCTCTTACTCTTCTTCCCTTTTTCATTTTTCATCCATCAGTTTCTTATCGGGTAGTTCTCACCACCAAGAAGAGATTGACATTCATTTGCTCTCTTTGGTTCCACACTCTCCACCTTTGATGGACTCTGACAGGGTCAACTTCAGACAAATCAGAGTTAGATAAAGTCAGTGGTATGGGACACTACAACTGGCTTATTGGTTGATTGCCCATCATTGGACAAGTAAACTTCAGCTCGGGAAAGCCAGGAGATAAAGTGGCAGCCCCCAAGGGTGGTGTGGAAGGCAGAGAATTTTCCAGAGAGGAAGGCTCTATTCACAGATAGTTGGCGAGGCAGAGATAAGAGAAGTTATCTACCCACGAGGACCATGAGAGTAAGTGCAGGGTTTTCTTGTATTACTTAGATAAGTCCACACTGAGGCATATGTACAAGTTTGTTCTGTACTCACAATACATGGAGCAGTGTAAATCCAAGGACATGATTCATTTAAAGACCTTGTTATTTATTTCACTAAATTTTACATTTGTAAAAATGTTATTTTGTTTTTTTGCAGTATCAGGGATCAAACTCAGGACCTGCGCTTGTGAGGCAAGTGTGGCACCATTGAGCTAAATCCCCAGCCTGTAAAAACGTTATTTTAATGAGTGAGTGGATAGATAATAAATTAGTATTGGAAAGGATGATGATGAGCGGTGTTCTTTCTTTTCTAACAATGCCTACCAGCTGCTGAGAGTTTTGTCTCCCACCTTCCTCACTGGAATCCTTCCTCCCTTCAGCCTCAGGCACTCAGCCTTTGGGTCAGATTCATACGATCACTGATATCTAAGCAAAGTTTTAGTTTTAAAATTCTAGGTTTGTTTAAAAAATTGCCAAGAAAAATTATCTTATTTTAAAAAATGTAATCCTGCTTAAGGAAGAGTGATCTTCCCAGAAAGTTATGAGAAAGCTTAGCTGTGACGTGCGAATATATTTCTAGTGTGGCTGTTTTAGAGCTAGTCTGTTCTGAATTTACCATTCCATGGTGGTGCAAAGAGTGGACACTCAAAGACAGATTTCCAACGTGGTGCACCTGCCCGAGGACTAGCCACATCTCCCAGAGTGTACTTGCAGCATGCCATTTCAAAGCCGTTTATTCTGTGTCATTTACGGTCAGCCAAGTTCTGACTTGTTATTAATTAGCAGACAGTGTGCACCAATGCTGAGCGCAGACGATGCCTATATCTTATTCTTCAGGTTTTTCCCTTGACGTCTTTTTATTTGCTTATGGCACCATTCAGGAAAAGTTCTTAATTAATTAATTAATTAATATTTTGGTACTGAGGATTGAACTCTGGATCTTACACTTGCAAGGCAGGCGTGGCCACTGAGCTAAATCCCCCGCCTGAGTCTTAATTTTAGAGAAACTGAATGTATCAAGCTGTTATTTCATTGTTCATGCAGTTTGTGTCACCCTTGACAATGTGTTCACTTAGTGAAGTTCAAGTCTTATACGAAATTTGCTCCTTTGCTCTCCTTGTCCTTATATGCAGCTGATTCTTCTCCAAATCAAATCAATTGGCTGTCACGACATCACCACTGCCATCAACAGTCTCCTCTGTCACATGCTCATGCTCACACGGATCTCTTTAGACTCACGGATGCATCACAACGACCACACGACCCTAACTGCTGTAGGCACAGGAGATGCACACGGAGTGAGCTCCACCTAGCTACTGCTGTTCTAGTTCCATCCTCCTGCCGTGCCAGGACCCATGACTTCTTTTTTGTTGTGGTGGTTATTTTTTGTTTCGTTTTTTGTTTTTGGTACCGGGGATCGAATTCGGGACCTTGCGCTTGCGAGGCAGGCGGCGGAACCACGGAGCTGAACCCCGGGCACCCCATGACTTCGTCTTAACCAGCAGAACACGACGTGACACTCCCTTTATTACGTTACTTCATATGGAAAAGGTTAAGTGTGTTCTGTAAGTGTCATCATTATACTGAATCTACTCATTTCAAATTAACACAAAGACAGATCACCCTGCTGGATCTTAGAGCACTTCAAAGAATGGCTGGAACTTTCCTCACGACGACTATTCTCCCTTGCTCTGAAGAAGCCCTCCACCATTAGCTCTGCAGCTGCAAATAATACTGAACTCAGACTCTAGCCTGAGGTTGACTAGATCCCTGGCCAAGTCTCCCGGGTGATACCGAAGCTCAGCCGACATTTACCTTGCAGCTGATCAAGAGACCCAGCTGAGCCACGCCTGGCTCGCAGAAACTGCTGAACTACACACGCATCTTGCTTTACACCAAGTGAGTTTGCGGTAATTTGTTACAGGTAAGTGAAAAACTAGCGCAACAGCAATGATCGTGTGTAGAAGGGTCCTTGACCTGAGTTTTCTTTTCCAGTCATGCCCGTGTTAGTTGCCAGTCTCTGTGCTTCTGTGTAAATTACAGAATCTACTTGAAAAGTTATCAGTAGACAGTAGTGGTATGTTTATCACAATATGTTATTTGTCTTCGTGTAGTTCATTGTGGCTACCTGAAAGTAGGGCACTTAAGAGACAGTCTTTGTCCTCCTGAAATTTTACCTATTTCAATTCATATATCTTACAACGAAAAACTGAATTTCTTCCAAAAAGTCTTAGGTCATCTTTTGTTAGATTTAATTCTTGATAAAATGTATATTTTTAATGCTCAGACATGATATAAATATAAATATGCTGTTTACATTTCTATTTACATCACATGAGGTAACTCTTATTGCTGTTATATACAAATGCATTGTTTACTATTGATCTTATATAGGACTAAAATCTTATTAAATATTTTAACAACTGTTCCTGTCTTTTAGCCTTTATGTGTAGAAAGTCTTTTTTTTTATGTGTAGAAATCTTATTAAATATTTTAACAACTGTTCCTGTCTTTTAGCCTTTATGTGTAGAAAGTCTTTTTTTTATGTGTAGAAAATCTTAAACAGGTGAAAGCCTTCCATGTTGTGGTGAACAAAGGCATTCATCCTGATGATACTTTTCTTGTTTTAGTTTTTCCTCTTTCTTCTTGATGCATTTTACATTTAATATATCTTATGCTTCCTAGGACTTGGTATACAAATTCTTGTCTTCATTTATTTCAGGACTTTTCTTGTACATTGCCTTTAAATATTTTATTCCACTTGGTTTCCTTTGCCTTTCCAGGAAAGCAATGTTTGCGTCGTCTCTGTATGACTTACATTGTTGTTTCCTTCTTCTTCCTTTGGGTTAGTTCCTTTGTATTACTGAACTTATTTTTCATAAGCCTGACAATGTCAACATCAGACTAGAGTCTGTTGTCACTGCTAATGTGGCTTGCATTTGTTTTTTCATTTTATTTCTGCCTTGGATGTGGCTTTCGTTTTTTATGAAAACATCTCCCTCCTCCTTCATATCCTGCTGTCTCATCTCTTTTCGTGTTTCTTTCATCTTCCTGTGGGCTATTTCCATTTTAAATTCCTTTTTTTTCCACTTGTCCTAAGATCATAGGGAAACACTTTTTTTTTTTTTTTTGGTTTTTTGAGACAGGGCCTCACTATGTAGTTGAGACTGACCCGGAACTCACTATGTAGCCACAGTGATCCTCCTGCTTCAGCCACCTGAGTGCTGGGATTACGGGCGTGCACCACCACGCATGGCTAGGGAAACACTTATTTGGAATATTCATAGGATATTGGTCATCTGTGTACATTTGCAGAGTTTTGTGGTTTGTCTTATTCTCGTTCTTTGGTATCATGTGCAGGTCTCATCTGCACTTCTAGCTCAGTGTTGACAGAGGCACATTTTGAGGACCTGTCCAGTGTAAGACTAAGGACAGTAGAGATCAGTCAGCTTAGCCACAGTGGGTTGTCTCAGCATATTTACAGAGACCTCCTCTGTCTAATCTCAGGGGGCTTTGTCCTTGAGTAGTGTCTCAGTGCCTTATTTGTTGGTTCTTTTCCTCTCTGCAGCCTCCTTCTGTGACTGTGCGAGTATGGCTATGCCTTAGATCTCCTCCCCTCTAGTTTTCCAGAAGATTTTATCTGACTTCAGGAGTTAAATACTATCAGTGTCCCAGACAGTTTTGACCACTTTCAGACACCTCAGACTTACATATTGTAATGTCTTCTCAGTATGTCCACATGGCTTTAAAAAGCACCTCAAACCTACGAGGTTCCAGGACTCCTGCTTTCTCTTGCTTTAGCTGTTACAAATATCCTGCTTGCAAAGAGCCCAGCTCAGCAAATGCCAGCTCCATCTTCCTCGCTGCTCTGGCCATGCCATGGTCTGAATAATGGCATCCCAGCACTGATGTTAGAACCTAACGGTCTTACGAAGTGAGGCCTTTGATAGGTACATGAGAAAATGTTCAACATTTGGCAATTACAGAAATGCAAATCACAACAACACTGACATTCCATCTCAGTCTAGAGAGAATGGCCATGATTATGCTCTGAGAAAATAACAAATGTTGGGGAGGTTTGGGGGAAAAGGGACCAGTTTTACACTGTCTGTGGTAATGTAAACTAGTAAAACCACTATGGAAAGCAGTATGGAGATTCCTCAAAAAACTAAAAGTAGAAACTCCATTTGACCCAACTATACCTATTCTGTGTATCATCCCAAAAGAGTTAAAGACATCCTATTACACCAATACATGCATACACATGTTTATAGCAGGACAACTCATAAAAAGCTGACTTGTAGAAGTGGCCTATGTATCCATCAACAGATGAATGCACAAAGAAAACATGGTATTTATACACAGTGCAAGACTACTCAGCCATAAAGGCTTACTTTGTATCATTTGTAAAAGATGGATGCACCCTGAGTCCATAGTGCTAAGTGAGATAACTCAGGCATAAGAGCTAAATATCATATGCTTTTCTTACATGAGAAATCTGAAGCACAAATCACTGAAAA
>NW_022900919.1:2374801-2415201 GCF_012274545.1 Fukomys damarensis
AAGGGGAAAAAATGAGAATCAAGACTTGCCATGTAAAGGTACATGATCCCAACAATGAATGTAACTGTACTGTATCCCTAAATGTACCAATAAACTCAAAAAAAAAAAAATCACTGAAAGAGCAGAATAAACCTGGCAGACAGGAAACAGGGAGATGGACTTTGTGGAGACGGGAAGGGCAGCTGGAGATGAGGTGAGGCTGGAGGGAGAGGAAGGGAGCAGAAGGGTCAAGGTGTGGTGTATCTTACAGTTCAGCGGGGTGAACGCATTTATTATGCATAACACGTATATACTAATAGAACATTTTAAAGTAAGTGTGGCCCTTGGAGAAGTGCAGGCCCTAACAAATGGGATTAGTAAACTCATAAGAAAGGTTCAGGAGCTATCTTGCTTCCTCTGTGAAGGCTCTCTCCAGATTTTCAGTGCATTGGTTTCCTTATCTTGAACTTACCAGTCCTGAGAACTGTGAGAAAGTAACTTCTGGTATTTATAAGTTATCTATGAGAAGATATGTTATTATAAAACAAGGAGCAGACTAAGATCTTAAGTCTAAGAGCCATTCTCGATTATTTTCTTCCCATCACTTTATATACCGAATCTACTAAAATTGATAACAATATATTCAGATTTCAACCACACTTTACCTCCTGCAATGAACCCATGCTGTCTACTCTGACCATTACTGTAACTGCCTAACTTGACTTTCTGTAAAAGGCTTCTCCACTGAGCAGCAAACACAGTTCTCTTAAATGTTTGTTCTTTTCTTCTTTCGCAGTGCTGGGCATTGAACCTAGGTTCTTGTGCATGCCGGGGAAGCATATCACTGAGCTACATGCCCAGCACCAAAATTCTTTGGAAATAGAGGTAAGAGTGAGACTAGCCAAATTCCCTCTAGCTACTTTATTACTCAATTCAGAGTGACAGTAAGGCCCAGAGCCTCGGATTCCTCCAAGGATTGGGCTCTTCTCAATCAGTGGATGTACCACACCCACTGCAGCCTACCCACACCTCTGCACTGTTCACCTCCTGGTGGCTCTGTCTTTGCCAAAATACGATCCTCTCGTTCAGCCGCCTGCCTCGCAAGCAGAAGGACCTGGGTTCGATCCCCAGTACAAACAAACAAAAAAACCCAAAACAAACAACAACAACAACAACAACAACAACAAAATAAGATCCTATCAAGATTTCACCACCTTTCAAAGTAAAGATGACTCTCAACAAACTGTGGGAGCCCATTTCCTCCTTTCTTGCTTTATTTCTCCCTACAGCACTTATATATGCACGGTTTCCAGTTTGTTTACCACCTATTTGTCTGCAAGCCCCATGAGGGCAAACGCTCTATCCATTTGGGGTGGTGGCGGTTCTGATCTCTTGTAAATGCTCCCTTAGTGCTGTTTTGAAAACTCTGTTAACTTTCTCAGCATTGTACACCCATCTGATTTTTCCCTGGGATATCATTATGGATTAGAAATTTCTGTAAGCGTTTATCTATATTTGCAAGACTCTGCAGTTTGCAAAATGATTTTAGAGGGCTGGAGGTGTAGGTCAGTGGTGGATGATGTACCTAGCACTCAGGAGGACACACACACACACACACACACACACTCAGACACACATATAAAGATAGTTACAATTGTTTGTGGTGTTTTATTTTAATTTCATAACTATTTCACTTTAGCTTCTTTTCTTCTTGTTGCTGATAAATTTGTGATTATTTCTTACTTTCAATGACTGTTTTCCTTTTCTTTTTGCTTTTTTGTATTCCACTGTTTCCAGAGAGTAATGTGTGATAAAAATATATTTACTATCCCACATTATGCCATTTTAAAAGGGAGGATTATATATGTATTTCTACCAACTTGATCATTCACTTTTTATAATCAGTGAAATAAAAATTTGAGAAGCATTACGTATCTTAAAACATACATGTTACTTTTATTAAAATCAGTTTCAGTTTATGTCCACAATCATATTTAACTATAAAGCAATAATTGTAAGAACAATTAAGTCTTGGTAAAATTGAAGTACGCTAATTATGTAAAAATTAATTAGCTAAAATGATTATATTCCAATGAGGTCCCAGAAGAAACCTCAGAATAATTACCTTTCTTGGCTCATTAAGATCTAATGAATAATCTCTTAAAATAAAATTTAACTTTTAAAGTATAAATGCAATATTTTCCCTTCACATGCACACCTTCAGGCCATGTGGTGGACCCATTTAAAAGCTCTTTAACATGGGGCCAACTCCTTCCTAGCACCTGGCTTTTATTATCTGGAGCATCTCTAGAGGCACCTAATCGGGTGAAGAATCAGGACGAGGGGCAGGCCAGTGCAGAAAAACAGCAGGGACTTCTAGTTTCACCTCCGAAATACAAAGAACCAGGAAGTTGTTTCTTCCATCTTTATGAGAAGAAATATATAAACTGAAATTTGATTTTTTTTAATCCAACAGGGAAACAAGATTGCAGGGAAAACCAAACATCGGTAGATTCAAGAGCATCCAGAAAGACACAGCCCCCCAGATATGCTCACCTCAAACAGAAGCCGTGGGGAGGCACACACCAGTGACATACACAAGCAGTATTTTCAAAATCATGTGAAGGGCAAAGGGCAACTCACATGGTGAGAAGCTCCTGAGGGCTGCAGTCCCGGGGAGGGTGTGAGCGAGTCACCAAGACATTTACAAGAATTCCCTGTGTTCCCACCAGGTTCCCAGTGGGTGGGTCTGAGGGGCCCTCACCGTGCCCTAGGGCCAGGGGAGGCAAGGCCATCGTGGTCGTCTCGGCACTCTCAAGACTGTCGAGTTTCTGAACAGCAAAAGAGGTCTGGGAAATGCTCATAGCTTCGATGACTACATGTTAGCTGGTACCCTGGATGAGAGTCTTAATAAAAAGGATGTTAGGGGGCAAAATGGGGGAAATTTAATTAATAAGAATGTCTCAACATTAATTCATTTATTTTGCAAAAGTACTATAGTAATTTAAAGAGAAATAGGCATGAGATACACAGGAATTCTTTGCAATTTTACCATAAATCTAAAATTGTTCTAAAATAAGCTTACTTAAGTTTTTAAAATAGAATGAATTGGAGATAACCAATTTCATTATTGCTGGTTATTAAAAAATCTAAAAATTTTTAAAATCTCACACTGGACAGAGGCAAGTATTTTTATAATTTGTCTAGGTCTGAACAAGGCACTTACCGAGGTGGAGGCGTATGTCTAAGGACTCACCCTCTCTCCTGTGGGGACCCGCTCTCGCCTGCTGCACTAAGTCCTGGCAAGGCTGTTGATTCCTGTCAGCAGGCTTTCCTGTGACTAGGTGTCTACTCCTGGCCTATTGGAGCAGCCTATCTGTTTGTCTAAAGTGACCTTACATTAGTGACTTTTATTAAACCCATCAATGATACAAAGTTTCAAGACAAACAACAAATTCAACCTCTGAAGAAAGCCAGGAACTCGTGGCAAAAACGATTCCTTATTGTGGGGGGCAGTATTCACCAGGCTTGAGGCTCAGATCGAACCAAAGAGCAAGAAGGAGGGAGCCAGCCTGTGACTTCCAGGCTGGACTACTATGGCAGGTATGGCTTTGGCTGCCGCCATAGCCTGGACACCAGACTTCACTTCAACTTTTGGACACAGACTCACACCAGTGACTTCCAGGGAGCTCCTAGGCCTTCAGTCTCTGAGTGCAGTTACATCCTTGGTCCTTTTTCTTCTGAGGCTTTCAGGTTTCTGGATTGTGCTACAGGATACTCTGGTTCTCTGACATGCAGCCAACCGTTATGGATTTTCCAATCCCATAAACCAACCAAGTAAGTCACCTTCTATAATTCTGTGTATTGATTCTTCTGCAAAGACCCCCAGAACCATGTTCAGAAATCCGGCCTATGAGTGGGTCTTAGTTAAAATGTCGGTTTTACTACCCTAGTTTTCCTTACTCCAACCCCAACACACTAAGAAGCGAAGAGTGAAGACAGCAGTGTAGTCCAGGTGGCGTGACGCGGGAGTCAGAAGCAGTTCCTGAGAAGAGTGCAAAGGGAAGACCAGAGGCCAGCCATGGGGTGGGAGTGAAAACCTGGCCCATTTCTAACTGAAAAAGCAAAGTTCCTCACGCTAAAGGCTAACTGAGTGAAAGCCGTGCTCATCTCTAAGCATACAACACATTCACCTCGGTCCCTACTATTCTCAAATATGTATTTAGCTTGTAAATGAAATTCCAGGACACACAATAAACAAAGAATAGCAGTCTCAATAGACAGAGCAATCAAAAACAACCAAATGTGAAAGAGGGAATTTAATTATTTAATATGTTAATGGTTCAAATGGACAAGGGAGATAGCATACAAGACTAAATAAGTGATTTAATCAGATCAATGAAGTTTTAAGAAGCAATCTAATGGAAATCCAAAACATCCAAAAGATAGTGAAAGATAAAGCATTCCTAAGAACCGGGTTTTACAACAGATGCATAGCAATTATTATATTATAGCCTGAAATACAGAGTGAAAAGATCAGAAGAAAGTAAGAGCTGTGGAAACATAACACACTGTCTAATCTATGTACAGTTGAATTCCAAGAAGAATAAACAGTAAATGAGGTCTTTGAAAAAACAGTAATGGAGAATTTTGCAAAACCATGATTAACCTTAAAGTACAGAGTCAAGAAGCTCAAACATTTGGCAGGATAAATATCAAACAAAACAGCAACAACAGAAATATATCATATTAAAACAGTTGAAAATCAGATACAAAGAGGACATTTTGAGAGCAGCTGGAGTAAAAAGACAGATCTTGCCTGTTTTATCTTGCAGAATAACACTTGATCTTAGCCAAATGGCCAAGAAGCGATCTTGCAGAACAACAAAGATAAAATCAATCACAGACTTTTCTTCAGAAATTATATGACAAAGACAACAATGGAATGAAATGTTTGAAGTTCTAAAAGAAAAAATTTGTTAACCAAGAATGAACCTCAAAGATGATATTCTCAAAAGTAGAAATAACACAAAAACTTTCTCAGCAAATCAGAAATGGTGGGACATTCACTGCCATTCGATTTACTCAACAATGAATGAAAAGGAAGTTCTCTGAAATAAAGAATGTGACTTATGCAGAATCTGGAGTCCATTTAGGGAAATGAAGAATATTGGAAAAGCAATAAACAGATACCTCTTCTTTAATTTTCTTGACTCTAAAAAAATAAGCGCTTTAAGCCAAACATATGACAATATATTTTATGTTTACAGAACAAGAAAAAAAATGTAATAAGTAACAATTGCCTAAGAGATTCAAGGAAGAAATTGAGACTGATTCTAGATAGGCTCTTTTGAGACAGGGTCTCACTATGTAGTTGAGACTGACCTGGAACTCACTATGTAGCCCAGGCTGGTCTCGAACTCACAGAGATCCTCCTGCCTCATCCTCCTGAGTGCTGGGATTACAGGTGTGCGCCACCACGCCCAGCTCTAGATAGGTTTTTATAGTACATATATATCATCATAATACTATTTGGAGGTCAATTCAGATTGTTAATATATATTGTAAATCCTAGCACAGTTAGTACATTTTTAAATGGTTATAATAATAACTCTAGAGAGTATATAAAATGTGAGACTAAAACTGCTTAATTAAGTACATTGAAAAAAGGGAAATAGAGTAAAAAAACTAGCAAGAAGATGTATTTTATTCTAGTCCTGTCAACGATTACTGTATGTAATAGTGGTCTAAGCACACAGATTGTCAGCTTGAAGAAAAAAAAAAAAACCACTGAACTGTGCACTACCTGAAGTCACTCTAGATATAAAGGCACAATTAGATTAAAAGTTAAACAGAAAACATGAAAAGCGAAAGCAATGCCATGTAACATTAAATAAAAAGCAAACTGGAGTCATTGTGCTAATTTTGAGCAAAGTATACTCGGAACCTGGGATGTTCCAGGAATAAGAAGAGTTACGTAATGTCAGGGGTGTGATTTCTGTGAGAGTGACAGTCCTTAAGCCTTACCAAAAGAGGTGCAAAAAAAATCAGGACACAAAAATACTAGATTGGGTAGGACAAACAAGAATATGAACATACTTGAAAAAATTAACAGCTTTTGCTATGTAATCAAAAGAACAAATATCTTAAAAGTGTATAACTATATGGATAACCTGAACAAAATCAACTGATTTGACATGATTTAAACTTCTAAAATATCCTTTTCGACAAAACACCAGAATAAATGTTCTTCTCAGAAACATGAAATAGTCAGCAAAGTAGAACATATTCTGGGACCAAAACCAAAGCTTAACAAATATAAAAGAAAATGAGTCACATAAAGTAGATCTTTAGTGTAAACTAAAAACCAGTAACATAAAGATATCTGGAAAATCCTCAGATATTTAAAAATAACCCACACATTCCTAGTTTTACATAGGTCAAGGAGTATCAGGATGAATTTTCAAAAGTATTTTGAGCTGGAAATTAAAATACAACCTAAATGTGTGTGTGACGTGGGTAAATAACTGCAAGTAAAGTACTGCTCAGAGAGCATCACGGCATGAGAGCGTCATACTGGAAAGGGAAGTGTCTGGAATCAGTCTTCTAAGCTATTATCTGAAGAAACTAGAAAAGGCCAGCAAATTTAAACCAAAGGTACCAAAAGGGTGAAAAATTAAGATACAGAAGCAATCAACGGTAGTTAAAAGAAAAGCCAATAAAATTATTCAACGAAGTAAAACCTACACCCTTGAAAGGATCCATAAAGTCAACCTATTAGTTTTACTAATTCTTTTCAATTAAGTTTATTAGTACATTTCAGTTATACATTATGCTCACATTCATGCATGGGAATTTGTAACTGTACATGATACGGTTTGGTTCCTCTGTTTTTACCATTCCCCTTTCCTCCCTTCAACTCCTGCACCCTGCCTTATTTATAAAAGCTGTGTTTCTGGTGTTCCCCCTTTTTTCTCATTTTCCTTTCCCTGTTTTCCTCTCCCCCACCCCACCTCCCACCCCCTTTTTCTTCCCTTGTGAACGCTTCCTTCCTATTTCACAATGTCCACTATACATTTTGGTCCCATTTACACTTTATTTCTCATATCGGAGAAACAATTCCGTATTTACTCATGTGTCTTATTTATTTCCCTTAAGAGTATGGTCTCCAGGTACATCTGTTTGGCTATAAATGTCTCTAGTTTATCTTTCTTTGTGGCTGAGTGGTACCTCATTTTATATATTAGAAAAACCCCATATCTTCTTCATCCAATCACTGGTTGATGGGGTTTGTGCTGTTTCCAAGACTTAGCTATTATAAAACGTGCTGCTGCAAACACGGGTGCACATATATTGCTGTGGCAGGATGCTTTTGATACTTCTGAGAAGATACCAAGAAGGAGAGTGCTGGGTCAAATGGAACCTCTAGTTTTAGTTTTTTGAGGAATCTCCACACGGATATCCACAGTGGTTGCACCAGTCTACACTCTCACCAGCAGTGAGTGCAGACGAGTTCCTTTTCCCCACAGCCCTGCCAGCATTTGATTTTTTGATAGCAGCCATTCTTTCTGGGGTGAGATGGAATCTCAGTGTTGTTTTCACTTGCATCTCGTGAATGACCAGTGATGTTGAACATTTTTTCATTATTTGCTGTTTTTACCTCTTCAGCTGAGAAATGTCTGTTCATTTCAGATGCCCCTGATTGGGTGTTTAAATTTGGGGGTCTGACTTTTTGAGTTCTTTATATATTCTAGATAGTAGTCCTTTGTCTGAGGAACAGCTGCTAAATATTTTTTCCTACATTATAGGTTGTCTCTTCACACTGTTGGTAGTTTCTCTTGCTGTGCAAAAGCATTTTAATAAGATGAGATCCCAGTGGTTCTTTCTTTGTGCTAGTTCTCATGTGACTAAGGTTTTGTTCATAAAGTCTTTTCCTATGCCAATATCTTCAAGATTTCTACCTTAGTGTTTCTGCTTTAGTATTTAGATCTCTGCTGCATTTTGATTTGTTTAGTGCTTGGTGAGAGATGTAGGTCTAGTTTTAATCTTTGGCAAGCTGAAACCCAGTTTTTCCAGCACCATTTATTGAAGAGGGTATCTTTCCTCCAGTGAGGGTGTTTGGCTCTTTTGTTAAAGATGAGGTGGCTGAGTGTGTCTGGAGTTGTTTCTGAATCTTCTAATCTGTTCCACAGATCCTTAAAACCTAATAGTTTTACAGTGTTGCATAACAACTGAGCAAAACTTTAGTGGTTTAAGGAAACAAATATTATCTAATAGCTCTCTAGGTCAGTGCTCCTGCTATGGCAGTGCTAGATTCTCTGCAGAGGCAGAGATGGCATCACTACACTGCTAGGGCTGCAGTCTTGTACAGAGGCTGGAAGTGAAAATCCACTTCTCAGATCATTCAGAATTCGGACTGTTGACAGGAGTTGCTTCCTTGTGGCTGTGGGACTGAGTCCCTTGCTTCCTTACTGGCTGTTTGCCAGCAGTTGAGCTCAGTTTCTTCATTCATTGCCCTACAGCTGCTTCCATGTGTAAGCCAAAAAAGAGCAAAGAAAAGAGTCCTTGTGGCACTTCTGATCTCTGAATTTTTCTCTGGAAACAGCCAGGAAAAAATTCTGTTTACTGAGGGCCCATATTATCAAGTAAGATCCCTACCCCAGATAATTTCTAAGCCCTAAAGTCCACTGTGCCATGTAACATAACCTAACTGAGAAAGTAAAATAATAAAAGTCACATGTGCAAGGGGGTGGGAAGCCTTGGAGAATATACTGGAGTTGTCCCTACCATAACTGAGAAACTTTTAGACCATCTAACCAAGGAAAGGAGTTATGACACAAGTTATCGATGTCAGAAACAAAGAGGGCTATGTTCCTGGGTGACAAGGGAACAGCACTGAAGAGAAAACGTGCTATGCCAATAACTTGGCACCCTGGATGAAATGAACATATTCTTTGGAAAACACAAACTACCAAAACTCACTCAGGAGGTAATAAGTGACTTAAAGAACTTGTGTACATTTAGGTAAAGGCTGTCTGTGACTACAACCCTAATCACAGATGGCTCCATAAGCAAATTCCAAGCATTTAAGAAAGAAATAGTACAAATTCCCTACAACATTTCTCCAGAAAATAGGACAAAAGCAGCTTTACTCAAATTAAAATATTAGGATTGCCTCATCTCATAAGAAATCAGAAATAGGTATTTTCTGAAAACTACACACTAAAATCCCTGACTAATCCAGACACAGAACCATCCACAGGATAAGAGTTTACTGTGTCTGCTCCCCTCCACTCCCCGACATGTGAGAAACACACATCAGGACAAGCAGGTCCATCCTGGGAGCACAAGGCCCGTCACATTCACAGGTCAGTTGGTGCATTCCAACCCACTAACAGTCTACACAGGAAACATGGTATAATAACTTAAGAAATATAGAAAAACAACTTGGTGAATTATGAATCATACCTTCATAACTAAAAACTTGAAAACTAAGAAGTAGAAAATATTTCATTACCCTCTAATGGGCATCAACAAAAATGCTACATCTCATTTCTTTTATTTGGCACTGGAGATTGAACTCAGGACCTTGTGCTTGCCAGGCAAGAGAGGCGCCACTGAGCTAAATCCCTAGCACACTCTTTAATTTATTATAAGGTAGCTTAGTAACCCATTGCTAACAAGCAGAACATTGAAGAGGAAAAAGGTAATGAATGCTTCAGTGGTGAAATCTGGGGGGCAGCAGCATAACCAAGTAATCAAGGGCCATCAAGAGAAGCAGGTGATGTAGATATCATACAACCCTACATCATATGATAAGAACTTTCTAATGTGAAACATCAGACTTTCTAGAAAATATTTCAAAACACCGAAGTGTTCACTATCCAAAATTCAAAGGAGTTTCCAAAATGTCGAGGTCATAAAAAACAAATAATCACTGAGTCAGAGACTACAGAGATTTGCAAACTGAATGCAATGTGGATTCTGGATTGGATCCTAAAAAAGGAAAATACATTAATGGGAAAATTGGTAAAGACCCAATAAGATTATATTTTAACTAAGAGAAGAGTGCCCCTGTTAACTTCCTAAGTTTGATCACCGCCTATGGCTGTGTACGTCGCTGACACCAAGGGAAAGTGAGCAAAAGGTAAATGAGAAGCTTCTATTTTATTTTCATATTTTTTTGTAAATAAAGAAATTATATCAAAAGAGAAATTTTATAGAACTTGTAAACTTGTAAAAGTACTTGTCGAAAATGTCTTCCAAGATTGACGGTGAAATAAAAGACTTTTTCAGATAAAAGGGTGTAAGGAATGGACTGCCGGCTGAGCCACTACACGAAATGTGAGAGGAAATCTTCCAGGAAGGAAAACCATGATGCCACATGGGAGTGCGGGTTTGTACCAACAAAAAGCCAGTGTGGGGAACGGTGATTACATGCACAGATAGCTGCAGCTTATTTTCTTACTATTTAAATTTCTTTAACAAAATATGAGGAGGTCACACAAGGTAACGTAACACATGTAAACGTGTGAAGAGTAACAACAACAGCACAAAGCTGGAGTGGAGAACTTGAAGCGCGCTCCTGTAAAATTCATACATTTTACATAACGTGAAGCACAGCCCGTGATAAAGTCAAGCTGTATATAAATTCTAAGCTGGCAAAATAACAAATCAGTTATATCTCAGAAACCAATTACCGAGATAAAACAGAATCATAAAATATGTTCAACTAACACAAAAAAGACAGAAGGGGAAACGTGAATAAAAATAAATTGAGTGAATAGAACAAAGAGGCAAGATGATGACGGACAAACGATGCTTTCCTTAATCACCTTCCATCACTAGGACAAAACGCCCAGCGCCCGCAACTAGAGGACGGGTTTACTTTGCCTCCCACTTTTAGTTCACGCGCACGACTGGCTGGCTCTAAGCCTCACGCGGCGCGGCACAGGGGCATGGTGCAGGAGATGGTGCTGGGAGCCAGCAAGCAGAGGGAGAGGAAAGGAGCGGGGATAGGAACACCCTCCTCCAAGTCACCCCCCAGTGCCCGCCTCTATCCCACCCCAGTGTTCAGCGCAGTCAGCTACCACATAAGCCAGTCACCCTCCCAACACACGAGGCTTCGGGGAACACTGTGATCTAAACCTTAAGCTATTGTTAAGCTATTGTTGATGCAGAAAACTCAAACAAGGATTCCACAAAAATACCAGAGGTAAGAAGTTAGTTCACTGAGTGCACATGTTGCAAGATAAACATCCAAACCTCAATTGTATTTCTGTATGGGAGCAATGAGCTACAGATGGTGAAATGAAAGATACGGAGCATTTACAATTTCTTACAAAGTATGTAGGTATAACTCTAACAAGATAAGTACAGGGTCTTATGTTTAGAACTACAATGTTATGATGAAAAAAATCAAAGAAGAGTTAAGTATATAGAGATACAGACAGTGTTTATGGATTAAAGATGCCAGATGTCCTTAAACTGGCTTGCAGTTTTAATACAATTCCTATAAAAATCTCTGCAACATTTCTCGTAGGCATACACAAGGTTACTATGAAACTTACATGGAAAGATAAAGGAGAATAAACAATTTTGAAAAAAAAAAGAGAAATGGGAAGGAACAGTTTACCTGCTTTGGAGAATACAGTAATCAAGACAGTGTGGTAATAATGAAGGGATGGACAGGTGGATCGGTGGAACCGAACAGACTGTAGAACCAAACAGCACCATCTCCTGCACCATGACCCTGTGCCGCGCCGCGTGAGGCTTAGAGCCAGCCAGTCGTGCGCGTGAGCTAAAACTGGGAGGCAAAGTAAACCCGTCCTCTAGTTGCGGGCGCTGGGCGTTTTGTCCTAGTGATGGAAGGTGATTAAGGAAAGCATCGTTTGTCCGTCATCATCTTGCCTCTTTGCTCTATTCACTCAATTTATTTTTATTCTCGTTTCCCCTTCTGCCTTTTTTGCGTTAGTTGAACATATTTTATGATTCTGTTTTATCTTGGTAATTGGTTTTTGAGATATAACTAGTTTGTTATATAGTCTGTTCAGAAACAGACTGATTTAGATACACCTTATATAATTTATTTAGTGTTCAATCAACACATAATCACACACACTATGGGCTACATGCATTGTGATATATGTATGTAAAGTATGCTCAAATCTGAGTGGTTTCCATATCCATCTGGTTTTTGACTACACAGTAAAAGTGACTCAATGGAGGAAAAGCAGACTCTTTCAACAAATGTTGCTGGGGCAATCAGACATACACAAGCCAAAACAAAAATGAACAAGAACAGAAAGAACTTTTATTTAGGTGTCATGTTATACAATAACTAAAGTGGGTAAAACTTCAAATGCAGAATGTAAAACTATAAAACTTTTAGAAAAAAACAAGATTTTGTAGGTCTATGGATTATCAGAGTTATCACATTTGATAAGTAAAAGTTAAACATATGAAGGCAAAAACTGCTAAATTAGTTTGTCAAAATGGGTACACTTCTTACATTAGCTTTAGTTGTAAAAAAATGAATTTTGCTCCATGAAAGATCTTGTTAAGAGGATGAAAAGACAAGCGATCTAGTGCAATAAAATATTTGTATGCCACATATTTGAAAAGGACTAGGATCTAATTATACAGAAAAATCTCAAAACTTGACAACAAAGAAAGAGTCCAGTTATAAAATGATCAAAAGCATGAATATTTCACCGAGGAAAAACAGAAATGGTAAATAGCACATGTAACAATATGCAATATCATTAGTCATCAGGGAAATTACAAATTAAAACCATAGCAGCAAATCACTATATATCTATCACAGTGGCTAAAGTAAAAAGGAGTGGCAAAATCCAATGCTGATGAGGATGTGGAGAAAAGGAATCATTCCTACACTACTGAGTGGAATACAAAACTGTACAACCACTATTGGTTTGATAGTCTTTTCAAAACAACAGTCAAATATATAGCCACTCTATAACCCAGCAACTGCACTCCTGGGCATTTACCCAGAAAAATGAAAGTGGATACACCTAGGCTTATAGTAGCTTTATGTGTAAGTAGCCAAAATCTAAAAACAGTTCAGGTTTCTTTCAATAAGTGAACAAAGAAACTGCTACATCCATACTATGGGATGCTACTCAGTACTAAAAAGGAACATATTATTGTACACTGAATAACTTTCATGCATTTCCAGAAAATTACGCCAGGTTAACAAAAATTAAAGGCCACATGTTCAGTTGTGTAGAATTCTATTTATATTGCATTCCTTAGGTGACAATTACAGGACAGAAGCAAAATAATGGAAGCCCAGCATTACAAGCAAAGGTAAGAAGGAGGTAGGTGCTCCAAGAGACCTGGTAGTGACAGAAACATGCTGCATCTTGGCTGGACTCCGGCTCATATCCTGGGAGTGGTGCAGTTTTCTCCTCCTCCTCCTGCCCCTCCTCCTCTTTCTAGTCTTCTTCAGATACCACCACTGGGACAATTGGGTAGAGGATTCTCTGCATTCCTTTTTAAAACTGACTTTCAATCAATAATCATTGTAAAATAAAACAAGTATTTGAAAAACACCCCGTGAATCAAGGAAGAAATGAAAATATAATTTGGAAAGTGTTGCCAATAAGATGAAAATGATGTTGAATGTAGATATAGAATGAAAACTCAATAAATCACTGGTGACTGTAATTCAGACTGTGCACCCGATTTATGAACTTCTTTGCTCTAAATCACCTGATTTTTACTGCATCCAAGTTACGCACGCACCACGTTGGACAAAGCCCTCGCTTTGGAGCACTCTGCTGCTTGTGACTGTGACACCAGCCCTCCACCGCTTCACCACGCTATCCAGCTATGGGCTGAGATGCCCTAAGCCAATGGGAGTGGACGTTAGGCCCCTGGGCAATGAAGCAAGTGTACTCTTCCAGAAGCTGGAGTTTTTTCACCGTGCATGATGGGCCCTTCTTCTTGGAGGAGACTCCAACATGGTACCCCACAGATGAACCTGTATTAAAACTCCACTTCCCATTCCCATGTGTTCGAAGGTGCTTCCACACAACCAGCGAGACTTGAGCTGGGCAGCTGCCTGTAATGCCCGAAGGACGGAGGGGATGAGGAAAGCGGTGCTGGGTGTTCACCAGCATAGCTTCCTTTGCATGAAAATAATTCCAAGCTCAGTCCTAAGATTTTGAGACCTCTTTGTACAGTCGATGGACTCTGTTCAGATTCAGGGTCAGAGGAGCTGTCAGGTGGCTTGATTTAAACAGACTGCAGAGGAATGAACCCCTTGTGGTACAGAACTCACTTTATCTGGGATGAGGGTTGAAAATGCCTTGGAGGTGACGAAGAAACAGCCTGGGGGACGAGTCACGGATCACTCAGTGATGTGACTGTGTGCAGGGGACTCCGCAGGAGGCTTTGTGGGGTTTGCTTTAGAAAAGAAAATCTCTGCTCCTAGCACATCACTGGGGTCGACGTCTGTGCTTTAGGGGACAAACACGCTAATCTACCCCCCAACAGCCTCCTAGCCTAAATCCTTTTCAGCATAGATCATTTTTTTCTTTTTTTACTCCCCATTTTACCATTTCATTGCCCTTATTATAAGATTTCTAGGTTAAAAATAATACTGTCCAGACTGGCATTGAGTTCCTGATCTTAAATGTTACGTCTGTCTCAGCCTCCCATATGCTAGGACCAGAAATACATAACACCATGCATGCCTCCTGGGATAAATTTTTAATAGCAATTATAGATTATGCCACAGATTACCCGAAACATCAGAAAGAACCTTAATGATCTTTGGAATGCAGGTGATCAGCCCGTAAAACTGAATTTTGTAGATACGGCATCACCTTGATTGATTTAACAAGGGGATGGATGTGAAAATGAAAAGTGAGGTCTTCAAGTAAGCTGGCAGACTTTTAGGCTTTCAAGTTGGCTTGTGGGATTTCTCAGGGACAACACCTCAGCGCCGGGCAGATTCGAGGGAGTGAACTCGGAGCGGTTTTGTTCGCGTGTTATCTCCATCATGTCCACGTGGTCAGGCCCTTGCCCGCAGAGCCATTTCTGGCTTCTCCCTGTACTCATTTGTTCCTCAAGGAAGCAATTTCCTCAGCTCTATGTAGGAGGCAAGATGGAGCTGCCCACGGAAAGGCAGCTGGCAGAAGAGGGTGGAGAAGCCCTGCGGTTTCCCTTTCCCGTCTGGCCCGGGTTGTCTCAAGGGCTACCCCAGAAGCTGCTGTCGTAGCTCTGCAATCTGCTCTCCTTTCTTTGCTCCACTGGGTGGGGTGTGCTGGGCCCCAGATTCCTGGCGATGTCCGATGTCCGAGGTACCTCGCCATCCCCTTTCTCGCCTCTGACTTGCAGCCCCCTCCATGGTCGCACCGAAGCACTGCGCTCTCTCCCGTCACTCTCTGGCCAGCTCCTCTCCCGCACGTCCCCTTCACAGAGAAACCCTCTGTTTCTCCATGCTCTTCTGGTTTGCTGCGCCTCCCTGCTCTGTGTTCCAGTCACTGACTCCTCGACGGAAGGGCTACACTGTGCTTCCTCTTCCTCAGGACTTTGCCCTCACACAGCCTGGCTGCCGGAGTAAGAACCATTTTCTCTACAAGGTCCAGTGCAGCCCTGTGCCAGGACCTCCCTTGACTTCTGGTCTCAGTTTGAAGGTCTCCTTCCTAACTTGGGGGTCAGATCTCCATTCTCATTGGCTCACAGAGAGACACGCCCTCAGGTCTCTGCCCAGCTCAGCTGTGCTTCTGCGCTTCTCTGCAACACAGCGTGACTCAAGGCCGTCTTCCCAGGAGACTGTCCACTCCATGAGGGCTGGCTCTGGGTTCCCTGCTGTCACTGTTTTATCCCGAGTTTCTAGCAGGAGACATCACTTATACTGGATCATTAAGTGCAGGGCAATAAAGGATGCCAACTGGGCTCGCTCCTCTAGACTCAGGTTCTGCCGCTTTGCTCACCCTTTGGTCTTCTCAGCATTTGCCACCTTTCTGATGAGCCTTGGAGACTCACATCTACATTAAATTAAACATTAGAAGTTCTAAGGTCTTATGGTGTAGTTGTGGATATAAAAAATGTCTATCCTCTGGTGTGTAAGGTTAGTGAGCTGGAAGGATAAGGAAAGTCCCGGCAAAGGGCCTCACTGCACCTTGCAGAGTAAGTTGTGTGAGGGCAAAAGTACCCCGCCTGGTCCGTGAGGTGGGATGCGGACCGCAGGGAATTTAGCACCATTACATATAACTGACAAGACTGTCTAAGGAGCGGGTATGATGGGAAGATCCCTGTTTCCTAAATGACAGTCAGAGGCTACCGCAGTGTTACTATGGGGTGTCCTGTGCCATCTGACCATCGTCACCACTCTTATTTCACAGAGAAGCAGTGTGTCTTAATATTTAAGAGCACAGTGCGGGCACTGTGCGGCCTGGGCCTCAAGACAGGTGGTGTGACTCCTTGCGCCCTGTCTTCCTCACCTGTGAAAAAGGAATCATAATGGTGTTTCTATCTTTTCTGGCACTTGAAGCTGTAACGTTAGCTTGGTTTTAGAATGGGCTGATGCCACAGACACTTCCATGTCAGCCTGGGTTTTTTTTTCACAGTGAGGACAGACTGAAATTTGTGATTTGTATCTCAATGCCTTGATAAAGGCTGCACCCTTAACTGATGTTAATTCTCATGACTTGTCAAATATTCTCAGAACCATGCTGATTCTTAACTCAGAAACAAATATTTCCCTTAAAACAATAGCTTTTATCAAAAAGGAGTTAGCTTTTGAAGACAAATGTAACCCTAATCGTTAGATTGGAGTTGAATATTTTTAATCGAGTGCTCCTCTCAGCAATGGCTGTGTTATTTATAGTAAGTAATATTTCTATAGATTCAGAACTCTTGCTTCAAGAATAGAGGGTCTGAATGGACAAGTGGGCACCAGGAAGCCAGCCTCCCTTGGGCACATGCAAAACCCTGGTGAACCTGGAGAGCAGGCTGCTAAGTGACATGGCCTCCCAAGTGCTGTACTAAATCCCCAGTAAGGGAAAGCCAGCAACATTTCTCATTTGTCGCAATTATGTGTTATGAAAGCTAAATTTTAAGTGAGAGTGGCCAAGAACCTGCTGGTTTCCTGCCTCTGGTCCCGCATCTCACAGTTAAAACCCCATGCATGCTGCACGGTAGGTGCAAAGGTGACAGTACTGGGTCCATTACTCTTCCTTAGCTTTCTAGGACGGCAGTGGCTTCACACCCAAGAGGGCAAGGCTAGAGGATCAGTAGCTACCAACCTCACCCAACACACTATTCACAAAACATTGATGTCTCTCTTCAAGAAGAGAACCATGGTCCCCAGGTTCAGCTCCACAGGCAGGGTCAGAGATTACTTTCAAAGAAAAAGGAAGTACAAAGAGCTCTAATACTTTCACCAAAGGAAGGGGCTATTAAGGGTACAACCCTGAAATTTCAGGAACAAGGGCATTCTCAAAAACAACAGAGATATGGATAATATGAAATACGAAAGGGTTAGGAGTTCCAAGAGAATAATGACCAAAGTATAAGCCAGCTAGTTTACCTGAAACAACCAGGGAAACACAGCTCAGCACTTCTAGGGTCAGAATGAACCTCAAAGGGTTGCCTTAAAAAATGACTCTATCAAAGGACCTGCATTTAACTGGGTCAGACTGTGAAGCAATTTATACACTAGAACATTAGAAAAACAATGAAGTGTTTAGATTGCATACATGCTCAGTGCTGCCCCTCTTTGTAGAAGCAGCAGAGACTTCACATTGCAGGGGAAATAGGCTTCACTAAGATAGATGAGCGAAAAAAAAAGAGAAAATGAAAAAATGGAAATAAAGTATTTGTAAATAGTGAAGAGAGGAGGGGGTGAAGGGAAGGCAGGGATAAGGGGAAAAAATGAGAACCAAGACCTGTCATGTAAAGGTACAAGATCCCAATGATGAATGTAACTGCACTGTATACCTAAAATGTACCAATAAACTCAATGAGGAAAAAAGAAATAGATGAGCCAAACCATTAAACAAACAAAAGCAAAGAATGATCATGGCAACAAAGGTCTGGGGCTGGGGTTGGTGGTAGGATCAGAATTCAGGGTTACTGCAGTACATGACCTAAAATATCAAATTTCTAACAAATATTATGTCATAGACAAAGTATAGTGTGTCTCATGCACATGAAAAAAGAAAGAAAAACGGCCACAGAAACCACCCCTGAGAGGGTCAAGATGCCACAGTTAACAAGCACTTTAAAGCAGCCATCACGCATACTTTCAACACATAAAGGATGTCATATTTCAAGAAATGAAGGAAGCTGTGTGTGGTGCTTGCTTGTAATCCCAGAATTCTGGGAGGCTGAGGAAGGAGAACCACAAATGTGAATCAGGCTTGGGCAATGGAGCAGTTCAGCAAGGCTCTGTTTAAAAAAAAAAATAAAATTAAAAGGGCTGGTGGATGCAGCTCAAATGCAAGCTGGCCCTGGGTTCAATTCCCAGTCCTGAAAAAAAGGAAGACATGATAACAATGTTTTGTCAAACGATAGAGACAGAAATCACACACACACACCCGCACATACACAGTCACACACTACACAATAAAAAGTAAAGAGAAAAAAGAAAGAAGACAGTCATGTAGAGCCTCAGATAAATGTGACAACCATCAAGTTGGACAACACACATGTAAGGGGAGAACAGGGAGGAGAGGGGAACTAGAGAAAGAAAATAATAACTGAAAACTTACAATTTTGATTTAAAAGTTATTCCACACATACATGAACTCTAAATGCATTGACACCTCAGGTGTCACACTCAAACCATTCCAAATTCATATTTGAACAATGAAAACTTCGAGAGTTGAACATATTTTTTACAATAAGAAATAATGGGAAATCAAATAATTGGTTCTGAGGCCCTATATATATATATATATACATACATCACACACACACATTGTATTTTACATACACATTTTTTTTGGGGGGTACTGGGGATTGAACTTAGGACCTCGCACTTGAGGGAGGTGCGGTGCCTCTGACTATAGCCCCAGCCCTATTAATTCATTTTTCCAGGACTTTAACAAATTTCACAATGATTTCTTTCTTTAACTGTACCATGGTTCTCAGTTTTCCTCTTAGCTCTACTGCTGGTATCACTTTCTTTGGAGCCAAGATTCTGATATTTTATGCAAATAAAGCTAAAAAAGCACAGGGACCAATGTTTTGGTGCACAAACGCACGCACACGCTGCATGTCGTCTGGGTGAGAGGCGATTAGACGGAAGCATCGCCCCTTTGTCTGTGGTGAGATGTGACACATGGCTCACTCAGCCACTACGGCCTTTTTCAAGTCAGACTTGTGGGTAGACAATGGAGCAAAGTTACGGACACAGAGCAAAGTTTTTTTTTTTCTTCAAACTTTGTTGATTGAGTAGTGGAAACTTCAAGCTTGGAGATGTTTAACAACCAAGGTAGCACTGTAATTCCAAAGCGATGCACAACACATGCATATGGTGAAATTTGGTAAAGCCAAATTAAAGAAGAAAAATCTGAAAGCATCAAGAGAAAAGATGACTCTTTGTATGAGAGAATCCAGTAACATCAACAGCTGACTTTCCCATAAACAGTGGTCGATGACAACATGGTGATAGTGGTGAAAGGAAGGTGCTGTCCGCCAAGAATCTCACATCTCACACAATGATTTTTCAAAAGAATGACATAAAGACAAACCCAGATAAACAGAAAAGGAATGTTTTGCAAGTAGACTTGTCTGTGAGAAACACTAAAGAGAATTCGGTAGGCTGCAAGAAAGTGACAGAAGGTGAAAATCTGAGTTCACTCAGAAAGGAAGAGGATGGGCAAAGACCATTACAATGGTGATTGTAAAAATCAGTACACGTGTATATGTATTCCTTTCTATTCTCCTAATAAATTAAAATACACTACACCAGCAATACGTATATAATTTCTTAGAGGGCATATTGCCAAGAAAACCCACGCACTGGACAATAACGGTACAGGAAAGGTGGAAGGGAGGCAAGGTGTATCTGATAAGGAAATGACCTTATGTGGTAATTTACAATTCCACAGGAAGAAAGGACGAGATCCAGGGATGATATGCAAGAGTTTTAAAAGTGCACAAAATCATACTCATTTTCCTGTTTTCAACTTCTTTAAATGAAATTAAACTGTAAAAAAAATATACAAATGCATTATTGAATTTGTAAAATACATGTAATATGGACAGCAACAAAAGGATTAACAGAAATAGACCTATATTAAGAGTAACATATCTATGTGTTAATGGAGATAAGTTATTTAAATATGGATCCTAATAAATTAAAATTCATAGTTATACTTTAAATAATAATTAAAATAACTCAGAATCATAGCGAAGAAATGATTAAAGAAATTGAAATGTTAGAGTAGAAAGCAGTAAGAAAATAAAAAAGCAAAGTAACAGAGCAATAGAGACATAAGGGGCACTTGACATAGGAAATAAGGAAAATGACAGATAGGAGTATAACTATATTAACAATAGCACTAGATGTTAAGGAATTGAACCACCCAATCAAATGGACAAGGTTATTGGAATGGATGTATAAAACACAGCTACAGGTTGTTGGTAGAAGATATATTTTAGACTCAAAGATACAAATATATATTTCAAAAGATGGAAATGTGTATATCACACAAAGAGCAGCCATAAGGAAACTGAAAGGCTATACTAATATTAGACAGAGTTGCCTTTGAATGAAAAAAGAATTAACAATAATTTTCAAAGATGAAAATGTTAAGACATCAGGAAGATGAAACACGTGTGTACATACATGCACACAAACATCGATGAAAGAAACCACAGAGAACGCAAATAGGGGAGTCATATGATTTGTTAGTCACACCTCAGTGAAGCTGTTTGTTATATTAAAAACCTATAGTTTAATCTAGATGGAATTAAAAAGTGATCAAAGGGTAGTGCATGCCTATAATCTCAGTACTTTGGGAGGCCAGGGCAGTAGAATCCCAAGTTGAAGTTCTACCTGGGCAATTCAATGAAACCCTGTTTTAAGGCAAAAAAGGAGCAAAGTTTATTCACCAAGGTACCAGGCTAAATGCTCATGGGCCAAACAATAAAACAGCAAAAGATATAAACAATTTCTGACAGAATTTAAAGGAGAAAAGGACAGTTCCACTACTATAGTTGTGGACTTCAATACTCTCAACAATTGATAGTACAATTAGACAAAATTCAGTAAGAATTCAAAGTTCCACCAAAGGTTAGGATCTGTTCAGCATTATATAAATTCCACTCAACACCAGCAGCATATACGTTATTTTCAAGTGCCTGGAGAATACTTTCCAAGGTAGACCATAAGTTGGGTCACACAAACCTCAACAAATTTAAAAGAAATGAAATCACATTGTTCTCTGGTCACAATGAATCAAAGCAGAAATCAATCGAGAATAATTACCTAACAATTTCTACATACATGCAAATATCTATGAATCAAAGAGGAAGTATTAAATGGAGCAGAAGTGTACCAAACTAAATGAAAATGAAAATAAAAGATATAAAAATTTCTGAGAATCAGCCGAAACAGTGCTTAAGGAGAAATTTATATCCCTAAATGCACACATCAGTAAAATAAAGCCTGAAGTCAATAAAGTAAACTTTCATGTCAAAATACAAAAAAAGAGCAAGATGAACTGAAACCTAGTAAAATAAAGGAACTAAAGAACAGAAATCTACGAAACTAACAACAAAATGAATTAGGAAGAAAACCAACGAAACAGATGATTCTGGGAAAAATCAATAAAATACAAGCACTAGGAAGATTGGAAAAGGCAGGCAGGGAGCAAGGGAAAGAAGCGGGAGGGAGGGAAGCAGAGAGAAGGAGGGAGAAAAGATTTACCAGTCCCAGGGACACAACAGGAGATTACAGAATTGGGGATTTCAGTGGGATAATGAGGGAATCAATGCCATAAACAGGTTCTCAAACATAAATGTGATCACTTAGGTGAAATAAACCAATTTCCAGGAAACTGCAAGCTATCATACTCACCCAATGTGAAATAAATCATCTGAACAGCCCTATAACCATTAAGCAAATTAAATTCATAATTTAGAAATTCTCCACAAAGAAATCCTCAGGCCCGGTTTATCTCTCAGAGAATTCTCTCAAATGTCTGAAAAAGAATGAACACACGCCACTTCCAAGGGAGGCTGTTCTCACCAGTCCAGCAGGAGAAGCAGGACAGCCCGACTGAGTATAGCACCATGCTGAAACATCAGTAAAAAATCGCCAAAGTAGTTTAGAGCAAAAGGCTGCCCGTGAGCTTTGCCGGGGTTGGTGCAGTTGGTTTTGACCTTTGGCACAGAACAGCTTACCTCCTTTGAGTGAGTACTCACATGTGTTGGAACCTGATCAGACTGACCTTCACTGAGACCCTTTCATCACGGCCAAACAGAGGCAGCAGTTCCCGAGGGAAGCTCAGAAGACCTGCACTTGCAAACGAAGGTGCTCAGAAATGGAAGAGGCAAAGAAAGCAAGACAGGAGAAGGCAACCAGAAGGAGAAACCCACCAGACTGAATGCAGGGTGGGGTGGGGTGGAGAGGAAGGCAGGGCCACATGTCCTGCACCCAGGCCTATAGAACAAGCCATCCTGGAGCGGACCTCCTGCCCCAGGAGGGCGCCAGACCCACAGAGGGGCCCGGCCCCCAGCAGGCTCCTGGTCTTTCACCCTCCCCACCAGGACAAGGAACACAGCAAGTGAGAAGTTCACAGATCGGTGCCCCAGAAAAACCAAAAGCTGGAGAACAGTGACTCAGACAGCACCAGGGGTCCATGGGAAAGTGGAAGAGGACAAGGTCCTGATTAGGGACCTGGATTTGAGAGTTGCAAACAGAATCGCAAATGGAGACCCTGGAAGAAAAGTACCTGGTGCAATCCTAAGATGGATATTTGCTAATTGTTTCCCCAAACACCGGGAGTGTTGTGCCCATGGGATGTCCTGCCTACTGCCCCCATGGACCCCCAGTAAGAGCTGCCTTGTACTGAGAGCTTTAAGGCACTACTGAGTCACAGTTGGACAGTGACATTTTGTAGACAGCAGAGAACAAGACAGTACAGGTAAGAGGCCAGAAGGGCTGCTGCCCTGCGCTTATTGGGAAATGCACAGAAAGAGAACACAGAAGCTGCTGCAGAGTTCATCAGGCAGAGAAAGCAGCAGAGCTCGAGAAGGCTCTCACCCATACCGGAGGAGCACTGGTCAGGGGCCAGCAACACGGCACCTTCGCACTCGGACTAAACCCAAGGTGTCTGATCACAAGACAGAGGCTAGAGCCTCTGGCCAGCCCCAGTCACAGAGGAGAAACCCAGACCCAGCAGAACACAGCCTACCGTGGGGAGGGCCCGACGCAGGGACGGAGGGCAGTTTGCGAGGACTGGGGACGGCGAGGAGGAAAAGTGCCTTGTGGACGCAACGAGGGAAAGCAGAGGTGCAGGAGAGAGCCAAATCCAGAAATCCGTCCAGGCGCCCCTACAAATTCAGCTGCGACATTTGAGGCTGCTGCGGAAAGCGCTCGCTGGGTGAGGTCACGCTGCAGTCTGCACAGGGTGGTGGGAATGCTTCACTTCTCCGCCATGGTAATGGTGAGGGGGCTTTGTTTTGTTTGATTCTGTTTTTCTTTTTTATCCTCTTGCTCCTTCATCCTCCTCCTCCTTTTCCTTTCCTTCTTGCATCTAGCAAATGTATGGGTGATGTCCGTACTTGCGAAAGGAGGGAAATAATGAACCCAGCGTTCTATCTACACAGGACGCTCATGGGCAAGCGGGGGAATGCCCGTCTCTTCCCGCCTTCCACTCCGCCCTCCGTCGGGTCACACAGCCTCCCTCCGAGTCCTGCAGATGCCCTTCCAGTCCTCTTCTCTACCAGCCTCTACTCCAGCTGCAGAAGCAGTAATAGCAACAGAGTTCCACCTCCTCTCCTCGTTCGTTATCTCCTTTTTCTCCTTCTCTTCTCGCTGATCTAAAACCTTCTTTTTTCTCTTTATTCTTCCAACCCACACCCCCCACATCCCAATCTACCTGTCAGGTGTAGTATGTCACAGCCTCTCTGGGTTACCGAAAGAGAGTGACATTATTAAAACGAGTTTTGATGCTCATGACATACATGTGCGTGTATACGGTTGGATCTGCTGATGTTGATGTCAAGGTAAGGATTCTCTCCTTACAACACAGTGGGCAGGTGTGTTCCTACTAAGCTGAGTAGTCGAAGAGGTCTATTAATACGAAAGCACAACCAGAGCCAAGATTACATCACTGGAAAGTACACAATAACTAAAGAGATCTGCGTACTCCCAATGGTCTTTCCATTCAAATTTGATACTCGACACTCCACTCAGTGCATGCGCCTGCGTGTACATACACACACACACACACACACACACACACACACACACACACAAGCAAGAGACATGAGAAAACAGGCAACAGGAAGTCTTCAAGTAACTCCACCAAAGATGATCCAATCGGCGATGTTTGGGGGAACTACAAAAACAAATGGCTAAAATGTATAAAGGGTTGGGCACGGTGGTGCATGCCTATAAACCCAGCAATGGGAAGGCTGAGGCAGGAGAACTGTCATGACTTCAAGGCCAGTCTGGTCTATGTAGTCAGTTCAAGGCCAGAAGGAACTGCATGGCAAAATCTTGTCTCAAAAAACAATAACAAAAACAAAAACAGAAAAGAAAATGTTAAATGTGTAAAGGGGGTAAAAGAAGAAACAAAGACAAAGTGGATCAATAAGATGGCCAGCGAGCTCAGAGATGGAATAGTTAAACAGGTAAAGGGTTTAAATGATAAAATGATCATCAGGCTTAAAGAAGACATAAACAGCTGGGAGGACTTAGCCAGATGGTAGAAAGCATGAATTACAATTCTGGAAAGAATTAGCCCATAAAGGTCAGGGATTTAGCTCAGAGGTTCTGCTGCCTGCCTTGCAAGCACAAGGACCTGAGTTCAATCCCTGGTACCAAAAAAAAAAAGGATTAGCCCATGAAAAGGTTTCAAATGGAAATCAGGATATAAAAGAACACAAATGAGTGTCCGGAAATGAGTGGTGAGGAGAGCGTCAGAATTAGAAGGCAGAGTTGGTGCAGGAGAGAAATTGCTCCGCTGTTCTGGCTCTCTCCTAGCTCCGTAGAAACGCAGCATTATTTCTTCTAGTTCAGTTAAAAAAGCTGATCTTTTTCGATGGGGAGTTTGTTAAATCTGTGTATCTTTTTGTAATATGGCCATTTGATGATGTTAGTATTCCTATCTGCTTGACGTTAACTGTGGCTTCCACTAGAAGATACAATTTTTTCTGCTCTCATCTTTGTACTTTTCTCTACTTCTGAGCTTTTTAACGTAAGAAATCAAATCTATTGCATAAAAAGAGGGTGTCTCACAAGAGAACAAAACGCTGGGAAAATACACTGTATACCAAGATATTTACACTTGAGGAGGAACAGAGTTTTTTTTTTTCTTCTATATATCTTGCTGTGATTTTTAAGGTAAAACCCTCTTTAAGTATGCACTAATAATTTAAGAAGAAAAGGAAAACTACACACAGAAAAACTACCGGAATGATTTTGTTATATTTGATTTCAGAGCACACCTACACATAAAGGGTAATAGAAGATTTTATACAACTATTTCTTACCTAGCATTATATTATGAGTTTTCTTAGTTCAAAATAACCAATTCATCTTTCGTATTCTTATTTAATACAGTTTGCTCTTTTTCTTGGGGGCTGTTGAGCAGTTTATGAATTGAAGACAAAGAATCTCATCAACGACAGACACTTCAAATAGCAGGGGTGGTGTCAAAAGACAACTGCTCCACAGGCAGGAGGTAAACGCACAGTTGTCTTTCATTAGAGGTTCTTTCATCAATCCGAAACTTTATGAATACATGTCTTGAGGAAATAGCTGCTTTGCACCAGGGAAACAAATTTATTTATAAAGCAAACAGTATCATTCCACTGAATCCAAGTGTTGTTTCGAAGATTAGTCCCTAGAAAACATTCTAGTGTCCACTTTAATAACAAAGAAGGCTTTCCTTAGTCAGTACGAGGTGGGGCGGGCCATTCAGGCTTAGTTTAGTTGGTCTGCCCATGCCTGGTGCTCAGGGTCCAGTGCACAGACTCACTGTGGGCTCCCGGAAGATTCATCAGCTCATGATGTTCCAGGAGCCAGTGGCACTAAATTCATCCCAGGTTCAGATCCTGTCCCAGTGTGACTTAGAGCAAGACCAAAGCATGATTTTGAAAGGAAACTTCTTTTATCGATGATTTTATGGTAGAAGAAAAATAAGCTGTTGGAATGTGCCCTTTCTACTTAAGACAAACTTAGGGTACTATTTTGAATTCTTAGTAAAGTCTGCATGTCTAAGTCCTCATTAAAATGTGGGATTGCTAATTATTTTTATAAAAGAAATTTCATTTTAAATTCAGCATAATTAGTCCCAACAAATGGGCTAATCCTGACATTATGCAACTCTGTGTAAAGTCCAAATCTCCATAGAGCTTTACTTATTGATAAAACAAAGGCTTATGGAAAAAAAGAGCAATGAATTGCTCCAACACAGTTTGATAGCAAGACTTTGAAAAATAAAATTGTACAATTAATATATGACACTGCTACAAAATATCTCAAAGAACAAAATGACAGTGGTTTTGTCACGTAGAGCAGTAAGAAGAAAATTTATAAGTACAAAAATCACCATCAATGCCCACACAATGAAAACGAGAACACAGGGAGTAAAAGAATAACTACCAAATGTCCCTGTAATTCTTACCTCAGTGACGTTTTTCCTCAGATGCTTTTTGTATCTCCTTGTTGCCTACTGTCTACCTTTTAGTTTGTTCTTGATTTATATTTTGGGTTTCTCATAGAGGTGCAATCATGTGATATTTAAGTTTGTGTGTCTGAGTTATTTCATTTAACATTATGGCCTAAAGGTGCATGCATTTTTCCTCAGAGGACCAGGTTTATCCTTCTTGATGGCACTGGAGTACTCCATTGTGCGTAAATACCATATTTTCTTTTGTCTACTGAAGGATATATTGGCCCCTTCCAAGACCTCGCTATTATGAATTGTGAAGCTACACACATTGGTATACATGTATCCCTGTAATATGATGTCCTGAACTCTTTCCAGAAGATACCTAGGAGAGGGATAGCTGGGTTGGTTGAATGGAATTTCGATTTCTAGTTTTTTTATTTCCATAGTGGTTATCCCGGTTACACTCCCACCAACAATGAGAAGGGTTTCACTTTCCTCCTGCAGCCTCCTTAGCATTTGTTATTATTTGATTTCTTGATGATGTAGATCATTTCTGGAATAAGATGGAGTTTCAGTGTTTTTTAAAATTTTCATTTCTTCAATTATGTTCTTTTGTAGGATGACTAAGCAGCTTAAGTGAGTAACTGTGTGTGCTACGAGAATCATGCCCCAGGTTATCTGTGGTTTGGGTTGAGGTATGGAGCTGACACTGTGTCACTTGGGACGCAGAGGGCCTGGGCTCCTGTGGGCTCCATCTAGGCCCGCATGAGAATCTCAGCATCAGAGCAACTAAGCAGAGAGTGAGCAGGCCAGAGCCAAGGGCAGGCTGGTGGAAAATGACAGCACTTCTGCTGGAACTCCAGGGCTCTGACAAATTGGGTCTCCTCGAGTCAAAAGAAGGTGAACTATTAAATCCAAGGAGTGCGACTCTGACAACTGGCTTCTTCAGCGGCCCTGTGGACAGATGCAGGGATGGGGCAAGGGTGAGATGAGGGAAGAGCAGGAAGCGACAGGCGCGCCCTGCTGCTGCAGCGGCGGTCCTCTCCTCAAGAGCTGTGAGTGAGAGAGAACGGGAGAAACATCTACAGGGCGGAGTTACTGTCCAAGGAGCAATCTGGTCTGTTCGTAACCGTAGTAGTCGGCTTTCTGTCACTGTGCAAATACCAGACATAATCAACTAGTAAATAGAAAAGGTTTGTCTTGGCCAACAGTTTAGAGCTCCCAGTTCGTATCTGCCTGGTGCTCTTGCTTTGGGCCTGTGTGAGGCAGCACATCATGGTGGCAGTGCGTGGTAGAGAAAAACTGCTCAGCTCATGACCAGGGAGCAAAAGAAAGGCTGGGCCCCAATTTCCTTCCGGAGCACTCTACCAGTGAGATAAAGATCTTCCAGTAGGCCCCAGCTCTCAAAGGTCCCATTACCTCCTAACAGCAACTCCCTGGGGCCCAAGCCTTTAAAACTCAGGCCTCTGAGATAAAGACCCAAACTGGAGCAGTGATGTAAATGATCACACTCTTCATGTCAGTGTACAGATTTAAGACATTTCTTCTGATGGAATGATTGGAAGCTACTCCACAATGGAGAAAGCATCATCCATGCCAATGATTTTACCAGTGACGTGTTAAACATCACAGTCCAACACTGGACTAGAGAAAATAAGACCTGCTGAAAAGTAGGGTCAGCTTCAGGAATAAAGTTAACTCTTTCTAGCAGTGGAGTCATGGAAATATCGGAGTCCCTGTACCGAGAGGCTAAACTCAGGAGCAGCAACACCAAATGTGTTGTTACAGGCCCTGCCTGAAATCTTCTCAGATTCAGTACTTCATCCATGACTAAAAATAGTGACACATCCTACCTTTCTCAAAGTACAGAGAGAACCAAAAATGATAACCATAAATACCCTAATATATAAATGTTATACGTCAGGTCCCACAGAAGAAGAAATTAACTATGACTTTAAAAGAACAGGCGTATCCAGATATGATTTCAAGTTTCCTGGTGGTTCATTAGACCAAGCAGAAGTTTTCCCACATTTCCTCTCTGAATTAGAGATGGAACATGATTCACAATGGGCTTGAAAGATTTTTCACTCGATCTTGAGAACAAAGATACTGTTGCTACTTTTAGAATGATGACTCTAAAACCCAGACTGATTTATTACCCAGACTGAATTCAGACAAATATGATAAAAAGTCAAGAAGAAACCACTTTTAGATTTTCTCCTACAGGAGCTATTTTAAACATATATTTCTATTCACAGTCAAGATATAAATTTCATTTTAGTTGCCTGTTGAAACATATCAATGAATAAAATGCTAGCCCCCGATTTAATGGACCGTTGACCAAAGAGAGCCAGTATGTAATGTCTCAGTTCTCCCTCACAGGAAGTAACTGAGGCAGTGATAACAGATATTTCTCTTTATGGATGGCAATGATGCTCTCGGCGCACATTAGCTCACACAGTGCACACAGCCACCTGCAGGAGGAGGCCATGTCCCTCCCACTCCTGAGAGGGGTGCAGATGGGTCACAGGCACTGTGTGGAGATGTGTGCAGCCAGACACAGGACGCTCTCACCCCAGTGCCCAAGTTCCTCCCTTCTATGCTTGCTCTTCTTCTTTGTGATAAATCAAGGATAGTATTTTTTTAGTATTAGTTGGAGTGTTGAACACTGATATGATCAAAAACTTCATACACAGAATGATTTTTGGATTTTATAGCATCAGCTTACAGAGGCTGCCAAATTTAAAGCTTGAAATCAACTTCAAAGATATCAGATATGTACATCAAGCTGCTCAGTGTTTGCTCAGGCCGCAAAGAGAAGCTTTTTCCTGGGCACTTTGACTGGAACAGCTCAGCTCTCTCCAGGAGCCTCTGAGGGCCCTTGCAAGAAAAAAAGGCTCCAGGAGAAAAATTACTACTGCAGTTAGTCTCGGGCCTCGGGCTTCTGCCTTGATCTCATCATCCACTGTCAGGGGTCTTTCGAGGACTCTCCTGTACAGAGTCGCTGCTGAGCCCTTCCGAACCAGCCTCACACACCCAGGCTTGTCACAACTGTGCCCACTGCACAAGCTTCACACCTCTCTGGCTCCATTGCACAAAGCTTGCTGCGGATGGCGTGACACCCAGAATAAAAAATACTTTCTTTTAAGGCAATGGACTCAAGTTCAGGTGGACATTTTGGGCTGCCTTGATACAGCAAAGAAATGGATTAGCATGTGAACACCATCAAGGCTTTTGACAAGAGGGGAAAACTGTAGGCTGCAGAGATCACATAATCTGTTGTCTCTCCTGGCTTTCCTTTAGTCTGAAAACATTATATTGCTTTATTTTAGTGACTGTTTTGTTGGACATGAAATAAACTTCTGTTTCTTTTCACATTCTGAATTACATCGTCTTTTGGTTGCCATGATTCCTGGTGAAAAGTGAGGCATTCATATTAATTTTGCCCCTGGAAGGAAATGTGTCTTTTCTCTTCAGATGCTTAAAGACACACTTCTGGCTCTGGTCTCCAGCAGGGCAGCGGTTTCCTCTGTGCCCATCCTTTGGAGTTGACAAGAATATAAATAATTTTTATCCTAACAGAGAAAGGCAGGACCAGCCAAATAAATGTAGTTTCTAGGGTCATGTCCAACAGACATCAGCCTACAGTGGAGACAGTGGAGACGGTGACAGGAGGTGACCGTGAAGGCATCCATGCAAAGGATCTGATGGTGGTGATGCACCCAGAGGCTCAGAATTCTGAAGCTTTCAGTGTTTTCCATGTGCAGAATGAGTTCTCTAGATAATTATTTACCAAGAATTAGTAATGTGGAATAATACTGTACATTCGTTTCAAACTTCCCAATGATTGGAATCACTTCGTGCTGCCAATGCTTTCATCTTCTAGGAGGAAAGGGGTTATGTCAGCAGTTGGCCCTCCGTGTCTACAGGATCAACATCATCACAAATACACTGATCAGAACTAATGGGGGAAGAGCTGCGCCTGTGCTATGGCTTAGATACAAAATGTTCCCCAGAGCTCTCATCTGCCCACAGAGACTGGGTCACAGGGGTTCTCCGCTCATCTACTGGGGAAGCGAAGCTGAGTGGGCCGTGAAGAGGTGGGGACTAGTTGGCAGGGTGGGTTATCGGGGCATCACATGGAAGGTATATTCCTTTTTAATACATGCAGTATTTTTATTTTAGACATTTAGAAAACCTATTTCAGATCTACTAATTTGAAGCAAGAAGCTGTATACAGATAACAAAAGAAGCAACATTTTGCTTCTTTGCATCCTTTGCTTCTTTGCCTCTTTGCTGCACACAGCATCCAATGCATATTTATGCAGCATTAGAACCAGATGACCAGCACAGTGCAGGGCAGGGGGACGGGTGGAGGGGGGAAAAGGAAATGAAAGACCATTGCTTCCCAGGGCTTCGAATGTAGCATCTTACAGAAAGGATGGTAAGAATGAAATGAACGATTTGCATGCCTGCCTAACACTAAGTTTGTTCACAACACATTTTTGTAGATCTTGCAGTGGTTAACTAGTTTGAGTTATCTTCTGAAGTTACTTTTAATGACAACTTACTTAATTCAGGCCTTAAGTTCTGTAGATACAAACAATACATTATTTGGTACTTTTTCTTTTAAAATAAAATATACCACAACTTTCAAAAAAAAACATACACAATAGTGAACAAGGTTAAAAGTTTTAGTATTCAGATATATAAAACTATAGTTAACAAAGCATTAAATAGCATCAACTCATATAGACTATAAGGTAATCACACTAAATATATTTGTTTCCTTACAGTTGGACAACAAGCCTCTATTATGGCAGTGCTTATTTTGCTGGAGCTCTTCAGCTGTGTTTTCTTTGGTAACAGTAACAATTGCCGTGTTTTTCTCTTATAAGATTAATCACAGATGTGTATGTATGGGTCTAAGATAAAAGTCATTAGGACGTATTTTGTCAGGAAGAAATTAAACCAGTTGTGGACAGGAACAATCACATAAAGCTGAAAATAGGAAAGAAAATCAATTGTCAAGATATTAGTTCAGAAATGTTCTATGATTATTTTACATGATAACCAGTCACCGTACCAAGAATGTTTTCTTTCATAAGTATACCAGCTTTCTATTTCCTCTGGGAAATTCTGCACACTTGATGAATAGACATTTATTGCACAGGGACATTAAAATATTCATGACATGGCTACAAGAAAAATGTATATATTCTTACATACAGTACACAGACTGGTACAGACACAGTCAGATTTCTAGAATGTTTAATTCATGGTAAAGTTGCCTAAAACTTGTTTTTGGTTGCTTTGGTTCTTTGGTTTATGGGTGAACATGTAACTTCTTAAACAAACAATGCCCAAGAGTTCAGATTTATCTTGTATAATTTTATACAAGGGTAAACAAGTTGATCACCCACACCCCAAAATATCCTATTTGTAAAACTGAATAAATCCTTTCACCAGTGTCTTGAGTGACTCAGGATTTTATCGCATGAAGTAGGGGATTCTAGAGGAAAATGTTCCAAAAGAAAAATGGAAGTAGTCACATATGTGGTATTTTCAGTAACAATAAAGGCTTTTAATTGTTCACTGAGCTACAAAACAGTAAGTCCAATGACTATGACTTTGAAACTAAAGATACTAATTTTTAAAAATCTTCAAATTAGACTTTAGAGAACTCTCCAACAAAAGCTGTTAAATGTGTATGCCTATGAATTTATCTCACAAGATGTTTCTCAAATCAACAAGGAAAAACCAGGTAACCTGAAGTGGGGTTTACACTGATACTATCTTCCCCTGCCCCAGTTTCCTAAAATTATATGGAAAATTCTGTATACTCTGTTTTATATTTATTCAAGCTTGAACTCTGAGACATTTGCCTACAAAAGCACGCAAACTGTCCCTCCAAAAATAACAGATTCCTACATTTGTACAACCATTAAATACAGTAATATCTGAGGATAAAATCCAGTTATAAACATTTTAAGGAGATAGCTGCCCTTTTTTCTCCACTCAGAATACATAGCTGTGAAATTAAACAGCAGGCAAATTAAATATAAATAAATATAAATAAACAAATTAATATTAATAACAAACTACCAACAATTCATTTCCTTACAGAGATTTTGTTTCCATAGGGAAATTCCCCTTTATCAATGGTATTAGCAAATCACAGTATTTAATGAATGCCTTTTTGTCTGTGAACCTCTAAACTTACTTCAGTATTCTCTGTAAAAAAATAAATTGCCAACCCTAGTGACTGATCACTATCAGAGCAAAATTCCTTATGAAAGCATCAGTTTAATGAAATAATTAGGACTAGCCTTTGGGATTTAATGTAATTTAGGCTTTCTAAGTAATGCTAAAATATAACAAACGTGACAATATTATCGCTGTGAGCTGAATTCACATACCCCACTACTCTTTGATGCATATCACACTGCAGCGTGTATTCTAGTGCGGCCTTATCTCAGAACACCACTGAAACTCCTACTGCTATATGTATTCTGGTCTTCTGCAGTGGATCGGCCTGTTCCATTGCTTTAAGGTCCCTTTCTTGGATGTTTCCTGAACTCTCCCAACCATCCAAAATAAAATAGGCCTTCTCAAAATTAAAGATGATACCAAGTTCACACACTGCCAAAATACTTGTCAAGTAGTTCCACACAATGATGAATTATTTCCAGCCTAATTAGTTCATTGTCCTGATCCTCAATAGCACAGCAAAAATACAGACCAGAGTATCTTTTGTAAACGATCTTCAGATCTCGCCACTCACTGAAGCTGCACATTTTAGTTTTCCTTGCTAAAACAGTTTGAACAAGCTCTCCTGAGATCCTTTCCTTCTTCGTTTGACAGTGGGACATACCTCTTCTGCAGTCAAGCTCTCCCTGACGACTAAAAGGCAACACAGCCGTGGACACAGTAGCTCTGTCTGCAGCAGTGGCGGGGCACAGCCAGGGGGAGCCCCTGTCTCCGAGCTGAGGAAGAAAGCCCTATTGCTGTGCAGAAAGGCTGTATTCTTATTCCTGGGTTCCCTCTCCCTGCTTGCCAGTCGCCCCACGTTGAGCACCTTTCATTCACCATGCTTAGAGCCAGCTCAGATGGACTGAAACTGTGAGCCAAACTAAATCTCTCCTTGAAGCTGTAGTGAAGAGAAACTGAGGGAAAGTCCCAGTGAAGGGAAGGCGACTAAGACAGATTTTTGCATTAGAAAAATAGGGACATTGCTGTGAACACAACTGACCATGTGGTTTAGTCACCTTGAAACTGGTGTATGGTAGGAGTATGGCAAGGTTTGGAGATACCAACTGGCAAAGCCCTGGAATGGTATAAACCAAGACTGGTGGAAAATTCTAGTCAGAGTTCAGAAGCCCAGAATGAAGATAGAGAGTAAAGGCCAGGCTCAGGAAGGTTCCAGATGATAATGAGATCTGTACTAGAATCTGGGGACTGAAGGCCATGAGCGTTACATTTTGGCAAGGAACTTGTCTACATGTTGCCCATATGTAAGACATTGTGTGAGGCTGAATTTAAAGGTGGTGGACTAATTACTCTGATGGAGGAAGTTTTCAGGCTTTCATAGCTGCTAGGAAGTGGGGTCTAATGAGAAGAGGCAGGTCCCTTGAGGTGTAGCCTAGAAGGGTGTATTCTTATCCCTGGCTCCTTGGTTCCCTCTCTGCTTCCTGGCTCTAATGGGCTAAGCATCTTTCCTCCATCATGTCGCTCTGCCACAGTGTTTTTGCTTCAGATCCAGCCAACCATGGACTGAAACCATGGGCCAAAATCTTTAAGTTGCAGGAGTTGGACATTTTGTGCCAGCAATGGCAAAATGACTAAGACAGTCTGTACTGAATGATACCTCTGTTTTACATAATATAGTGTAGTATAACAAACAACATAGCATAAACAGTGAAAGATAGCACCAATTTGCATAGCATTTACCTGCATTCAGTATTATAAATATATAGAGATGATTTAAAGTAGGATGTGTACAGACTGTAATGCAAGTACTGTATCATGAAGGACGTGAATGTCAATGGATCTCAGCATCTGTGTGGGGGGTTCCTGGACCCAATGCCCTGAAGATATCAAGGGACAACCTTACATACAATTGCCTTCACCATAATTTTATGTGTGTGAGGAGCTTGAAAATAAGGAATAAATTTGTCTATAAAAATGCATTTACCAGATAGAGTATGGATCTCAGCATCTGTGTGGGGGGTTCCTGGACCCAATGCCCTGAAGATATCAAGGGACAACATTACATACAATTGCCTTCACCATAATTTTATGTGTGTGAGGAGCTTGAAAATAAGGAATAAAGTTTGTCTATAAAAATGCATTTACCAGATAGCTTCTAAAAGGTTAATAGAACACCAAGCATGATCTGCTTTGTGAAAAGAGAAGCCAAGCTTAGCAAGCAATTGCACCCCATGAATATTCATTATATAGTCTTAACTGATTACACCTACTTTTTGCAGGATGTGGCCAGAAACACACATACAAAACAACCCACTCCAGTTGTAGGTGCAGCCTGATTTCTTGTATTTGTGGGATCTAGCTACCATTCTCCTAACCCATTTTGACTTGATTCACCTGAAATGCTGTCCGTTAAACACAGAAAATATTTTGTTTATCCTCTGCAAATTGGACTTTGGATAAATGCGTAAAACGATGGGTATCATAAAAATGTCTTATTTACTTAAAAAAGTATGAAAAAGTTTGTCAACAAGGCAAAGTTAGAGTTATCATGAAGCCGCTTTAGGGCAGTAATGAATTCCCAGTACCTCTTTTTCAGATCAGTCAGGTCTGGACATGTGTCATACTAGCTTGAAGTTTCTAACAGAAAGGATGGTGCTATCTGGGAATTCCTGTAGTAAGAAGTAGGGTCAGAACTCCAGATTAAAATGACATTTATAAGGCCTTTTGGGGGATCTTATAAAGATGATTTGAAGCAGTGGATGTTAGCAGGAAATAGAATCCTCAGCCAAAACAAACTCTGTTTCTGTAAAGTTGATTATGGGAGACTGCCAAGCATCAATAGTTAACTGTGCGCCTTGCAGCTTTTGTACGCATGCGTTGCAGGACTGATGAATCCATTTCCTGGTTCACCTGTGTAGGGCCAGCCAACAGGAAGGAGCTGTCTTCCAGTCAGAAGCGCTGCGTCAGTGCTGCAATTACAGGCTCACCGGGGGTGAGCCACGTGTTAATCGAGTCACAGACACATGAACTGGATTTTTAAAAAGCCATCCACGGGATGTTTACACGTATAATCATAGAAGAGGGCTTTGGTTATTATACAAATCACACAGAAATTATGGTTGTAAAACGTTTAAAGAATATGAACTTAGATTCCTCAGTGTCTCTGTGAGCTGCCATAACACTTCGCACGGCCACTTCAACCCCCTCCGCCGGTCCATTTCCAAGGCCAGTATTTCTTTACAGTTCAAACCCTGGATCCAGTCATGGTCAACTTGCCTTTCCATTTCCTTGCTTACCCTTCTTAGGAGACCTGGCATTTAGATGCCAGATCGGTCCTCCGGCTTAGTAAGCCTCGTGGGCAGCCAGGGTCCATGGGTGTTTTCCAGCCTCTCAGGAAGTGGAATTAGATTATGAAGGCAGGTGACTCAGAGTGGGGACAAAGCCTGCCCAGAACATCCCCCTTGATGCCCCAGCTCCATTCCTTTAGGTAAATTATGTTATTTCATTCTTCTAATCTTATCATTGTTTAACATTTGGACACAGATCCCATTTCTCACTTTAACCTCCATGACACCCACAGGAAATCTGCTATTCTTACTTTATCAGGTAGATTTTCAGGATCCTTCTTGATGCAGAAATGGCTCTTTGTTTTGCAATTCTATCAAGAATTTGGAGTGCCGTCTAAATCTATTTATAATTAATTATAAAAACTGACATCTCAATATGATCATCAGTGCAATAAATTATTATAGAACTTTAAGAGCCAATAAATCATTCATATTAACAAAAGGTAAGATTTGTAGAAAAATTGTTTCTAGTCCCCATCTATACCCCAACACCACTGAAAGAAAATCAGTTGCAAAATAGGAGACTGTAAGAATATACAGACATTTAAAAAAGATACAAATGTAAAACAAAATGAAAAACATTCATATATTAACACATGATAAAATATCTATATATTATAATATAGTAATAGGCAAAGTATCATTTTAATCTAATTATATGCTTTATTATATGTACAAATGATCACTAATAAAATCAGTTTTGTACCTAAGTATTGTGTGTTCAATTTGTTGAAAAAGAAATTTAAAATATAAGATAAGGCTTAGGGTAAAAGAAAAGGAAGAAGGTAGAAATTACATTCATAGGGCATTTCACATTGGCTCTTTTTATTTGTGAATTCTGAGTAATATTTTCATAATATTCTTATGTTATATGTGAGAAGTTGTAGAAGTCACACCATAAATAAAATTTGCTAATACAAATGTAGTCAGTAATCAGTAATGTTACCTAAGTTTATAGACATAATGTGAAGTCTTGATTAAACAATAAATTAATTCGAATTATTCCCTTATCCCAACGGAAATGTTTAAAAAAAGTTTACTTTTGGATCAGTTGTTTTGTTCCAAATGTCACTTGTGTATGATGGTTGCTCTATTGTAATTATTAAAAGAATAGATATGAAACAATTCTATGTCAGTGCTGTGACTGTATGTAGCCTTAGACCTCAGGGAGAAAAAAAGGAAAAGAAGTTTTGTTTTTGAGAATTGTGTCTCTAAATTCAATCTTACCTGCGGACGTTGTCACAATCTCTGTGGTGTTTCTGAGGCCCATGAAGTCAAACTGATAAAGCCGCCAAGACTTCTGATCAGCTGCCTCAACTGAATTTTTTCTCCATCTATAAATCATTTCTTCTTTGGGGTAGCCATCTAGAAATATAGAACAGATATTAGTACTTGGAAATGTAGGTTCATAAATCACTTTAAAGTCAAAATTTCAATTCTGATCATTCATAGGTCTTGAAACCGTAGGCCATGTTGGTTCTCTAAAGTTTCTGTTAGAGACATAGAAACTCCACAAACAGCAGGGCAAAGGCTGCCTAATCCTGCTGCAGGTATTCACCACCAGCAAGCCTTGCTAGTGTCTGGATGGATGCAGCATGCAGGGAGCCACGGCTCCATTTATTTTACCCTAGGGTTTCCAGCTGCAGCTCCAAGAGGGAGGTGCTTATCAGCATCTCACTCCCAGACATGAGGTCCTTTTCATACAGATAAAACGGTGGCCCATACTCAGCATGCCTTCCCCCCTTCCCTAGAAGTGAGGGCAATCAGATGCCAGGCGTGATGTCCTTAATCAGGTTTTCACTCTAGGACTCTAGAAATCAGCTGGCTCTTAGTCTTTGTTGTGATTGGGATGCTGGAGGCTTGGCCCGCAGTGCAATGGTCCTCAGAGGCCATGGGAACTTGAATTCAGCTGGCTAGTGTGAGGCTGGTGGGGCACACGGGAGCAACATCCTCATGAATAGATTAATGTCCTTCTTGAGGGCCTGAGCTCATCCTTTCAGGAGGGAATTAGGTCCCATTCAGTATTCAGTATCAAGGACAGGATCAATTACCACAAGAGCAGGCTGTTACACATTGAGTGCCCGGTGCTGTTTCTCCCAGCGTACTCCTTCCATGTGTTTCCCCTTTCCCTCTCCACTTCATCACGACATAAAGAAGCATGAGGATCTTACCAGAGGCCAAACAAACGGGGAGGCCAGGCTCTTGGAGCTCCAGAACCAGAAGATACATTCGTCTTCTTGGAAGTTATTCAACTTCAGGTGTTTTGTTATAGGACCAGCCAGCTCACTACTCTCATATCACGTCCCACTTCTGATCAACAAACTCTGACCTCTTTCAGAGACCGGTTCCCATCTTGTTAATTACTTCAGGAAGGAAGATCTTGTTGCTTCTGCTGCAGGAGACCCACTGTGACCTGACTACAGTCGGGCCTCACGACGGGTGTCTCAGCCCCACCCATGCTCAGGACTCGCGAAGCCTAAGCCAGATGTTGGCCAAGGGTCTGCTACCCCGGCTGCACTCAGACTTCCCGATCCCCACTTCTGAGCCATGCTGGGACAGCACCATTCATTCTGTGCTGCGGGGCTGACCTGGGGCATCTGCCCTCTTCACACTGTCCTGTCTTCGGGCTCTGCAGCCAGGTGGGCCCCACTCACTCCCCGAGGGGGCCTGTGTTCCCGGTGTCACCAGCACAGCAGCACTGCTGATCCACATGGACAGTGGTGCCCGTCACCACCTGATGAGCTTTCTGCACCGACGCACACGTGCTTTGGCGGGCATGTTAATAAAGGGCTGAACACTGGGGAGCAGACATTGGGATTGTCTGTAAAACTCTTATTAGTCTTTCCTTTTGATTGTTCTCTCCTCTGCCTGACACTGTTGGCTTGATGATGTCACTTGACGACTGACACAGATCACAAGCCTGCAACCTGTGCTATGGCTGCCCTCTGGCCCGTGACACTGCCACCCACAAAGCAGAGACACTTTCTCCCCTCCAGGCTCACAGATGTAGCCTGAAGCTGCTTCACACGCATGTGGAACATCTGTCCCATTTGACATAATTAGAAAGGGCACTTAAGCTGCATTCCTTTTTGATTTGTTTTAAAATAATTTTACTGAGATGTAAATCCCATACAGAAAATTCTTATATTTTTAATGCACACAAATGTTTTGAATGTATTGTTACATTTAAAAAGTGAGATCATGAGAAATCAATCCAACAACTCCTAGATGATGCAAAGAAGAATAACATAAGACTGATAGGAATACATGAAGTAGCAGGAGAAAATACAAATGACTTAAAAAAGGCTGTTCGCAGAATTAATGACAGAAAACTTCCCAAACAGAGGGGAAGAATTTGACATTCAGATAACTGAGGCATATAGGACCCCAACTAGCTACAATAAAAAAAATCTACACCTAGACATATAATAATCAAGATCCCAGAAACCCAACAGAAGAACAAAATACTACAAGCAGTAAGAGAAAAGAAACAAATCACATACAAAGGAAAGCCCATCAGAATCACAGCAGACTTTTCAACACAAACCCTTGGGGCAAGGAGAGCCTGGAATGAGATATTTCAAGTACTAAAAGAGAACAACCTCCAACCTAGATTGATGTATCCAGCAAAACTCTCTTTCAAAATGGATGGGGAAATAAGACACTTCCACGACAAAGAACACCTGAGAAACTACATGAATACCAAACCAGCACTACAAGCAATTCTAAACAAGATCCTAGAAAAAGACAATGAAGGCAACAACACCATGAGGCCCAACAGACCAAATCAAGTAGGCAAGGCAAGAAATTAAAAGGAGAAGGTGAAAAAGTAAAAAGAGTCAACAAAAGGCCAATAACATGTCAATAATAAGTCAGCGCATATCAGTTATAATCAGTGATGTCAATGGCCTCAACTCACCAATCAAGAGAAACAGACTGGCAAAATGGAATAAGAAGCAAAATCCAACAGTATGTTATATACAAGAAACACACCTAGTGCAAAAAGAAGCCCATAGACTGAAAGTGAAAAGAT
>NW_022900919.1:2415356-2416726 GCF_012274545.1 Fukomys damarensis
GGGACCAGGGACCATGCTTTATCAGAGCTACATTTAATGATATTACTCTAGAATGTTCTCTTTCCAGATGATGATTAAGATGCTAATAAAAAACAAATGGTCCCAGGTACCACAACAGCAACAGAATTTTGCTGTTTTCTGGATATTATTCTTTTCTTTGTTTTTTTGTTTTTTTGTTGTTGTTGTTCTGTTTTTAATGGAATGTGCTGAATGTCTATAATTTTGTTCAGATGACTGCAGAACCTGGAAAAGCTGTTGCTGCTATCGATGTATAACACACTATTATTAGTCTTTTTATATAAATATAAATATATATAAATTGAATGATGGGAAATTTTAACGGTGCTGCCAACTTTGGAAAAAGTCATCCCAATTTACTGTGTTGAGTTGGCATTGTACAGAAATGGACAGCCATATTGGTCTAGAAATGTTAATTATTTTTATTTTTATTTTTTATTTTTTTTCCATGTGTACAGGGGTAACACATCGTACTAAATATGTAAGGTCATATCTACGTGGGTTTGATTACAGAAACTAATAAAGTATTCTCTAAATAATGAAAAAAAAGAATAAGATAAGACTATAAGAGCAAGAAGCAATTTAAATATATTCAGGGACCATTTTCATCTCCAGAATTAAGGATTATTTTAATGTTACATCATTGCCCTTTCTCTTTTACTTTCCTTTTTAGTTTTATTTTAGGATTCCCTATTTTTAATGTTCATATAGAGATTTCTTTAACTGAAATACTGAATAGTTTCTTTGGTGTGAAAAACTATAATAGTACACAGGATCCTAATGAGATAATCAATAATATGAAATAGGAAGTAAAGGGCTAAAGGTGTAGGGAAAGTGGGAAGGGTGGGGAAAGGGTAATAAGGGCGAGGAAAAAAAATATGAGAAACTGAAAAAATGGAAATAAAGTGTTTGTAAATGGGGCAGGGAGGAGGGGATGAAGGGAGGGCAGGGACAAGGGGAAAAAATGAGAATCAAGACGTATTATGTAAAGGTACAGAATCCCAATGATGAATGTAACCGTATTGTATACCTAGATTGTACCAATAAACTCAATTGAAAAAAAGTATCAGCATAGTTTAAATTTACAAAAATCTGAACACCCCAAAATAAAATCCTGGACTCATTTGTTATCTCCCATCCCCACATCTACCTCATCTCTCACTTAGTCCTAAGGGAACCACTAATATATTTTCTGTCTCTGGATTTTCCTGTTCTGAACATTTTATATCAATGGAATATTCTAACATTCCATTATTCTGGAATAATGTAACATTCTGTAATTGCTCAGAATATTCTTGCTCATATATACATGATATACGATCTCTCTCTCTCTCTCTCTCTCTCTCTCTATA
>NW_022900919.1:2416807-2429663 GCF_012274545.1 Fukomys damarensis
TATATTTTCTCTTTTCTTTTAAATTGAATTTATTGGTACATTCTAGGTAGACAGTACAGTTACATTCATTACCGGGATCTTGGACCTTTACATGCCAGGTCTTGGTTCTCATTTTTTCCCCTTGTCCCCACCCTCCCTTCACCCTCTCTTTCCCTCCCCACCTTCAAACACTTTAATTCCATTTTGTAGCACTTTTTGACATTTCATTTCTATCTATTGCCACATACTTCCATCATATACTATATTTCCTATATTCATCAACTGTTAAACATTCTGGTTGAGTCCACTTTTTCACTATTCTAAATAATGCTATTATGAACATTTATGTAGAAGACTTTGTGTTGACACTCACATGTAGTGTCCTTGGGTAATTCTCTGCTTATACTTAGAGGGACTTCTAGACTGTTTTTCAAAGTGATTGCACCTTCAGACCTTAGCAACAGTGTATAAGGGTTTCATTTTCTCCACATCCTGTCCAACACTTGTTAGTATCTGTCTTTTTCAGTGCAATAAATATAGAGGGTATGGAGTAGTATCTTGTTTTAATTTGCATTTCTCTAATGACTAATAATATTTAGCATATTATCATAGTTTTGTTGTCAATGTGCATGTTTTCTTGGTAAGATGCCTGTTCAGATTTTTGGTTGATTTTTGAATTGGGTTGTTTTCATATTGTTGACTTTTAAGAGGTATTTATGAGCTGGGCGTGGTGGTGCATGCCTGTAATCCCAGCACTTGGGAGGCTGAGGCAGGAGGATCACTGTGAGTTTGAGACCAGCCTGGGCTACACAGTCCCAGGTCAGTCTCAACTACATAGTGAGACCCTGTTTCAGAATACTCCCCCCACAAAAACAGAGGTATTTATGTATTTTGGGTACAAGTTCTTTATCAGATACATGGTTTTGCAAATATTTTCTTCCATTCTGTGGCTTGTTATTTGTTTTCTTAGAGCAATTCTTATTGTGGTAACACATATATAACATAAAGTTTTCATTTTATCCACCTTTAAATGTACAGTTCTGCTTGATTAAAGACATTCACACTGTTGTTCAACCATCACCACTGCTTTCTCCAGAATTTCTTTTTTTAAATCGACAGTACATTTTGGAGCAACTTGTAGGTACCCAGAGAAAAGAAAGGAAGGTTCAGGATGTTCATGTACCTCTGTTCCCATACATGCACCCCTTCCTCACTGTCAACAGTCCCCCCCAGAGCAGTGCATTTGTTACAGCTGATGAGCCTACGCTGACACTCGCTGTAGCGTACACGGTGCACAGCAGGGTTCGTTCTTATTGTTCGGTATATTCTGTGGGCTTGGACAAATGCATGGTGGTCCTCATCCACCACTGTCATATCAGACTCTACCTGTTCTCTTTGTTTTACGTTTATCCCACCCTCCCCCCTCCACCCCTGGCAATCACTGATGTTTTTACTTTCTCCATAATTTTGCCTTTCTAGAGTGTCATATAGCTGAAATCATACAGTAGGAGAATACTTCAGATTGGTTTATTAGTAGGATGTATTCAAATTTCCTCTATGGTTTTTCATGGCCTAAATTCTCAGTTCTTTTCAGTGCTAAATAATATTCTATTATCTGGATGTCACGTTCTATTTAACCATTGACATACTGAAGGACATCTAGATTTCTTCCACACTTTTGAATAAAGAGCTGTTAATATCTGTGCAAGTTTTTATGTGGATGTTGTAAGGCTTTTGATTCTTTGGTAATTTGGAAGGAAAGTTTTGTCAGGATAGAGTAATTGGTTGACAATAATTTTTGCTCCATGCTTTGAAGAGGTCATCTAACAGTCTTATGGCCTCCATGTTTCCTGATGAGGAAAACGCCGTTCGTTATGTTACAAAGCCCATGGTAGTGGTGATACATGTCTTTTTGTCATGGTGTTTTCCAAAATGTCTTTGTCCTTAGTTAAAATTGTGAATTTGATGCCTATAATTGCATAGGTGTCAATTATTTTAAGTTCATTGGAGTTTCTTAGGCTTCTTGAATTTACATATTGTTTTAATCAAATTTTGGCCTTTCTTTTCCAAACAGTTTTGGCCCTAACACTGTGCTCCTCGCCAAGCTTTCCATGTTGTGTTTGTGTTTGTTGGTCCTCTTCATGAGGGGCCACAAGCACATGAGGTCTGTCCATTTTTCTCCATTTTCTATTTTTTCCTTTTATTGGATAATCTCTATTGCCCAATCTTCAGATTTGCTGATGCTCTCTCCTGCTGTTCAAATTGTGCTGCCTAGCTAGTGCTTTTCTTTTCTTTTCTTTTCTTTTCTTTTCTTTTTTTTTCTTCAGTTACTGTATATTTCAACTCCAGAACTTCTATGGGGTTCTTATTCAAAATATCTATCTTTTCACAGATATGTACTCTTTATTTGGTGAGAGCTAGTTGTTTTAACTTCCTTTAACTTTTAAAATCTTAATTTCCTGTAGTTCTTTGAATGTGTATAAACTAGTTGATTTAAAGCCTTTTCCTAATTCAACATCTGGGATTCCTCAATGATAATTTTTGTTGCAGGTTTTCTCCCCACATGTACGTAGCACACTTCCGTTTCTTTCTGGTTTTTAAACTTTTTGTTGAGAACCAAACATTCTAGATAAAATATTGTGAAAACCCTGATATCATATCGCTTCTTCCAATCCAGGGTTGTTGTTTCTGAGTTTTTTGTTCTTGTTGTTTTTCTTCTTGTTTATTTTCTGTGTAATTATTCTGCACTGATTTTGCAGATGCTATATTCCCTGCACTGTGTAGACATTAAGTCCTTGATAACTTTTTTGTTGCTTATTTCCATTTTAAGCCTGCCCACCTTTGTTTATCCTCAGTTCATTGTAATTTAGTGGTCAGCCAATGATTAGTCACAGATTTCCTTTTTATTTCATTCAGTTTATTGGTAAATTTCAGGCATACAATACAGTTACATCCATCATTGGGATCTTGCACCTTTACATGATGTATTTTGGTTCTTAATTTTTCCCCATGCCCCTGCTCTATCTTCATCCCTCTACCCTTCCTGATTTACACAGATTTTTGTTTCCATGTTTTCCTTTTCTTGTATTTTTTTCTTTTACCGTCTTTCCTTTTCTGTATCCTTCCCACTTCTCCTACTCCTTTAACCCTTTTCTTCCCACATTATCAATTGTACAATTTGAACCTTATTTACACTTTTAGTTTTTCATGTCAGAGAAACTATCTGGTGTTTACATATGAGTGTCCTCTTTATTTCGCTTAAGAGTATGACCTCCATGTGCATCCATTTAGCTATAAATGTCTCCAGTTACTCCTTCCTTATGGCTAAGTAGTATTCCGTTTTACAGAAAAAACACATCTTTATCCAGTCTTCACCAACAGAGCGAAGAGACACCTATAATCTGGGAAAAAAATTACCAGATGTTCCTCAGACAAAGGCCTACTATCTAAAAAATATAAAGAATCAAGACCCACTAATCATTTGAGAGATGCAGATGAAAATAACACTGAGATTCCACCTCACCCCAGAAAGAATGGCTGCTATCAAGAAAGCAACCAATAACAAATGCTGGTAGGGCTGTGGGAAGCAAAAAAAAAAAAAAAACCCTTCTCCACTGTTGGTGGGAGTGCAGACTGGTGCAACCACTGTGGAAATCAATATGGAGATAGCTTAAACAACTAGGATTAAAGGTTCCATTTGACCCAGCTATTCTTCTGCTGGGTATCTTTCCAAAAGAATTAAAAGAACCATACCACAGTGATATATGCTCACCCATGTTTACAGCGGCACAATTTGTAATAGCTAAAACTTGGAAACAGCCTGAATGCCTGTCAACTGGAGACTGGATAAAGATTTCCTTTAATGCTTGGTCTTTCCCTCAAACCTTTGTCATCAATACTGTTGGAGATTAAATATGAGGTGTCCACTACACACCGATGTTTCAGGGGCTTGATCTCCAGGGCAGTATGCTCAGAGGTGGGACTTAGCGAGGTGACTGGATCCTCATCAATGGAGTGACGCACTGATTAGCTCATAGCTGAATGAGTGACGAGGAGGTGGGGCCCATGTGAGGAAGTAGGTTATTGGGGCATACTGTGAAGGGCATGTCTTGTTCCTAGCCCCGTCCTCACTGGCTCTTTCCTTCTCTCTCTGTTTCCTGGCTGCCATAAGGTGAGCAGCATTCCCCTACCATGCTTTTCCATGACAATGTTTCTGCACTGGAGCCAGCCAAGCTTGGACTGAGACCTCTGAAACTGTGAGCTAGGATAAACCTTTTCCTCTCTCAAGTTGTGTATGTTGAGTGTTTGGCCCCAGTGACGAAGCATCACCGCTGCTGTCTTCATCACTCCCATCACCGCCACCAGAGCCATCACCCTTTTCACCCTCATCATCACATTGCAGCCTGTAACTGCAGCTGGCCTCAGGAGATACTCTAAAGTTCTTTCCACCAGAAGCCTGACAACACCCTACCGACACAGGCATTTTTGTCTGTATTTCACAGATGACAAAAGTAGAGAAGACCCTGAAAAATGTACCTCTGAGATGGCCAAAGTAGCCTCTTGGTCTGCACGGCTCTAGCGTCCATCCCCTCACTCTGTACTGCACTGGTCTCCATTTGTTCTTCAGATTTTCATGTTCCCCAAATCCATGTTCCTTAACATATAGTTTCCCCAAAATACACATTGTAGGGCAGGGGATATAGCTCAGAGGTACAGAATTTGCTTAGCATGTTTAAGGTCATGGGCTCAATCCCTAGTACCACAAAAAGACAAACAAGCACCCCAACAAAATCAAAACAAAGAACATTCTATCGTGGAGAACACCAACCACTAAATCTATTTTCCTCAAGAGCAGAAAGAGCAGTAGACAAACTGTCTACTGTTTTAATCTTTTCAGAGATGTGGCTAATACTGGTTCTTTCCAAAGAACATTAATAAGGATTATCAGTGCTCAGGTAAATATTCCCACCATTTGATGCAATTGTTTTATGACTTCTTTATTAATTTATTTTCTTTGAGATAGGCTGGCACGGAACTCCTGGGTAAAGTAATTCTCCCACCACAGCTTCTCCCCCTCTACAGTTTCTTGAAGAGAGAGAGAGAGAGAGAGGAACAAGCAAATGCTATTTGCCTACTTTCTCAACAGAAATGCCTGTGGCTACGGATATAAAGTTCCATGTCACCAAGGTGACTCTGTCCTGTTTGTCCGGCTGGGCTCAGATGGTGGTGTTCCTGAAGTTGCCCAGTGGTGGGGACATCTGCTCTTCAGGCCCAATCCCTGACTCCTATGACGACGAACTCTGTTTCCAGAGCCTCTCTAAGTCAGAGAGAAAAGCAGTTTTGAATTTTTGAAGTTAGAAGCAATAGTAAAGCTCTAAGACAGACAAAAAGAGTGTAACCCATATCTATTTATCTGTCGATTTCATTTATTTCATTTATAGTTATTTCATTTGCTCACATAACAAAATCCCTGGCACTGAGTACCTAAATTATCAGTTTGTGAATAATATTCATTAAAGTATCCCAGAAAATTACAATCTTAATCATAATTGCAGATTATTTTGGGAATCAGATAAATCTTATTTATTTTTGACTTGACTTATTTTATCTTCCTGTGAAGAAAATTGTTTCTTTTCTTCTTAATAACAAAATACAAAACACCAGGCATTCAAAAGAAGAAAAGTAACAACTGGACAACTAGTTTAACCTACTTAATAGTATATTAAGTAAAAATAGCAATGATTTATGGACTAATTATTTGCATCCCAGTAGCTGATCAATCTGTCAGGAAGGTCAGTTTCCTTCTAACACGATCTGATTTAAAGAACACTATTTCAAGATGAGTAGCATTTCTGCTATTAAAAAAAATCACTTTTTAGAATCTAATTCTCAAAGACAGCAGTATTTCTATCCTTTTGTATAGTTTCAAACTTCCTTTCAAAATTACTTAGGTCTTACAGTAGAAAAATAGATTTCAAGAAAAGAACATGTGAGAGAAAGTACCCAACTCAAGTGGTTATACAGGAAATTCTATAAAACCTGGAACGATCAGATATGACCTGAGCTATTTCACTTGGTTCAGAGAGGAGATAATGGAGGAAAAGTACCTAATTATATTTTTATACAGAACTACAAGAACGATATATACCTGACAATGAATGCACAAGAGAAGTAATCTCATTTGCAAATGTTGACGCAAAACCTCACATAAAATGTCAGTTAATAGAATCAATCACACATTATTTTAAATATATTACAACTTAATAAGATTTATGCAGGAATGAAAGAGAAGAAATCCATAAATACAATTTATTTTATATTCATTTCCGCTGAAGGTAAATGGCAATTTTTAATAATGTAATATACTGTAAGTTTGTGTTAAAAATACTCAATATGCTAGAATTTAAAGGGTATTTTATAAATAGAGATCTTAAAGGCCAGTAACTTAATAGGAAAAAGAAAATTTCCTTTCCTTTAAAAATTTAAAATAAATTAATATCTATTATTTTTGCCATTATTAATCATTATATTAGATATTATACTTAATAGATTTCTAGCAAAAAAGTAAAAGACGAACCCAAATTAGAAAGGAAGATATGCTTAAAGTATCCAAAAGACAAAAATAAAGCATTAATGGAAAAATGAGAACAAATAATTTAAAAATATATCATAAAGTACCTGGCATAAAATTAACAATGTACACATTCTATGAGAGGAAGTTTACAAGTTAATACTGGGCCAAAAATAGATAAAAAAAATAGAAAAGCATTTCATATTCTTGTACAGGGAAATTCAACAAAATAAAGAGGCTGATTCTTTCCAATTTAAACTATAAATTTTGATCTCAATAGTGTTAATGTTTTCTGTTCCTGGACAAGTTATTATAAATTTTTTTATTTGAAAGCATAACATACATGGCCAGGAGATGAACAGTGGAGGCCTAGCAATTTGTGTGATATTGAATCTTATAAAGATTCTGCACTAACCACAGTTGTGCTAGTGTTGGACTGAGAAGAGACAGGACAGGTGCAAATCCTCTTGGGTTTGGCTCATGATGAAAGCAGCAACCTGATTTAGTAAGTAGCACAAAGGAGGAGTTAGGAGCACTGGAAATCATATGGGAAAAATAAATTTGGTTACATTTCTATACCATGCACAAGAATATGCTTCAAATGGATCAGAGATATAAATTTAAGAGAGAGACAGAAACAGATAAAAGAAATATGAATTCTTAGTAACACTGGATTTAGAAAAACCTTTCTAAGATAACTCAAAATCCAGAAGCAATTAATTTGTCTTTATAAAACTGTTTTAAGAAACAACATGACAAAAATATATAAAAGAACTCTACATGCAAAATAAAACTGTCAAATAACAATTGGGAAAAATATACCTAACAGCACAGAAAAAGACTAATGAATGATCTAAATACTAAAAAAAGACCAAAGATGCAAAAGGAAAATGAAATTAGTAAAAACTATGAATAGATAACAGAAGAAAAAAAATGGACCACAAGCTCACTAAATAGACCCTCAATTTCACGTATAACAGAGGAAAGAAGATAGTTGGTACTGACAAATTACACTGAAACCTGTAAGAGGAAAGAATTAAACATTTTCTCTCTTTCAAGAATGGACTCAATTTCAGGCTAAAGATTGATTTTTTAAAAAAATAGACAAGGCCCTAAGAAATGAGGGAGGAAAGTGGGCACTAAGATTCAGCCCCTTCAGCCTCCAGTGGACATGTAGGACTCAGCCAAAGGGCTGACCTCTGATGCGTCTGTCTTAAAGGAGACAAGCACAGCAGACCAGACTTTCCTTCCCCTCCCCATGAGGCAGGCAGAATGCGCAGGACTGCCTACCCGCCAACCTCCTGCGTTTGGACCGTGATTGGATTATGGGGCCACCACAGTAGCTGGCGCGCAATAAGGAGGTGAGGACCGGTCATCTGAGTAGGTCCCTAGGGCTGCAGCCTGGAAGGGTTTATCTCCCTTCACAGCTCCTCCTCCGCCCACTCTGGTTTCTGTCTGCCATGTCAGGAACACTCTCCCCCACCATGGCCCTGTGGCATCTATTCTTCCTCGGAGCCTACAAACTGTGATCTGAAATAAACCTCTCCTTCCTTAAGTTGTGGTGCCAGGCACTTTGTCCCAGCAAGGAGGAGAGTGACTAAGACAACATGTTCGGTCAGCAGACTTGAACCTGAACTTCCAGGCTGTAGTGTGAACGCCCAGTTTAGAGGGACAGGGGAGAGAGCAGAGCATTTTACATGACATTGTGAAAATATAGTCAGCAAATCCAGGATGTGGGAAACTCAATGGGCCAAGTGACCTAGTCCCTGACTAAGATCAGAAGGGGTATAATGATAGAATAAAATCTGAAATTTCAGCCAAATGCAATGTACACACCTTAACTGATACTAATTGAAACAAGCCAGTTATAAAAAGATAAATGGTAAAATTGTTTATGGGTTGAGTGCTACTGAAGAATTCATACTTTGTGTGACATCTGAATAACAGAAGCACGTGTTCATCAGAGATACCTCCATTCAAAGTGTAATATTTATTTCAAATATGCTTGAACGAATACAAAATTAGATGCTGAGTAACTGGCCAACCAAGCTTCAATGCCCTTTAATTCTACCAAAAATAAATCTAAAGCCTATATTTAGCAAATTAAATAGCTATTTCAAACCCAAAAGATTTCTCAAAGTAAAACTTTATGTATGTTCCAAAAATACCAGAGCTAACAATCCCAGGCCGTCTTCAGCCCTGTCATTTGCTTACATGCTGTAGGTCTCTGACCACACGAGGTACGTAAGGTCCTTTCCAGGTCTCAGGCCCCTTTTCTGTGAGCTCTAGCAATGTAGTTGAGATCCCTGCCTTTCCACAGTGCCACCATTCCTAGAATTGCATGTGACGCTATGCTGTGAACGGACACCCACGTCCCCAGCAAAATTCACTCAGTGAGCCCCAGTCTTCAATGGGTGGCCTTGGGATGCAATTAGGTCAAGAGTATGGAGCCCTTATGAGAGCATTAATGTCCTTATAAAAGGAGAGACAAAATCATCCCTGTTTTCACCCTTGTCTACTGAGGACACAGCAGGAAAGCAGCCATGTGCAGGAAGCGTCTGCACCAGACAGAATCTGATGACAACTAAGCGGTGGGAATCCTCAGCCTCCAGAACTGGAGGAATGAACCCTGGTTATTTGAGCCACTTAGTTGAATTTTGTTAGAACAGCCAGTTAGTGACTAAGACACTATATAAAGTGCCTAGTGTTCCAGGCCACAGCAATTGTTGAGTTGATGCTCACTGTGGTTTTGTTGTGCTTATAAAATTACATTTCCTTATGCAAAATACTATATTGAGACATTTTGCCTCTGTGCTGGGCTCTCTGAGAGGCCCTCCCAACCCAATTTGCTCAGAGGGAAGAGCAGGGTGAGCCCAGTGCAGCACAATGAGCCTGGAGGGATGCCCTCCAGCACTTTTCCTGTGTTTGTCCTCTTCCTGTGCTTTCAGCTTAGGGTACAGAAGGTCGAGAGCATCAGCCCCATAGAAGAATTACACTCAAGGAGCCTCTTATCAAGAGAAAAGTGGTGTTTATTTTGCATGATGAGAGCTAAGTGCCAGCTTCGTTGTGTGCTGCATATGACCTACTTTGAGAAATTCTTAGGGGGAAGCAGGAAAGCATTGATTTAAGCACTGATGCAATAGGAAGCTGATCCAAATTTACTGTTGTTTATATGCATGAAAACCAATAAATGTCGCTTTTGTAAATATGATTAATTTCTTGTCTGCAGTTGGTAGTGTCCAGGTATAATAATTTCCCTGCTGCTACGACAAATTTTATTTTCCCCATGCAAATATCACACACCTCCTAGCATCCTAGAGTTTACCCCTGTAAGGGCAGAGAGGCACCAGAGGTGAAGAGGTGTTGGCAGGGATCTACTGAACACTGTAGAGTCGTCTGCCAGGCAGCACACCCTTTGCCTGCTGTTTGGAAACGGTCCCAGTCACCCTCAGACTCTTCATTTGTGGGTTCCTAACCCAATACTCCCCCTTCAAAGCTCCTTCATTACGATATAAGGCCCTGAATTGGAGTTTATAGGTTGTTTTACAGCCTTAGTTTATTGTTTACTTGGTTTCTAGACATTAAATGAGTCACTAAATCTCTAGAGGCATTATCCTTTTAAAATATTATAGTGATAATATAGAACAGTGCTTTTGAAACACCAAGTCATTGGAATCATGTAGTAGATCATGTCCAGCATTTTTAAATGAAATAGAATAAAAAGAACATATTGGAAAGCATTATACGTAGTCTTGGGAAATATTATTTAGTATAATTTTCAGTGTGTGCATATATATGACTTAGTTTTGGAAAGAAAAATGTATTTTCCAGGGAGATTCAGTTTTGAAAGCTATACCATCTAGAAACAAATTTTCAAATTCAGTACCTTTAGAAGCAAAGTGGATAAATGGCAGGCTGTCTTTGTTGCCTTTCTCTCATTGCTGAGACAACATACCCAGCATCCAAAGTTAAAGGAGGAAAGGTTTATTTGGCTTATAGTTTGTAGAGGGTTCAGTCTGTTATCCATTGGCTCTAAGGCAGAGTGGCAGAGGGGCAACAGTTCATGGTGGCGGAGACAGCAAAAGCAACAAGGGGCCTTAGCCATTGTACTTTCTGCCCCTTTTATGTTATTTGGGCAACTTAGGGCAGGTAGCACTCTGGCCCTTAGCCCTTAATCCTAGTGCCCTCGGGCTTAGCTCCACCTTGAATCAATCACATACTCTAGATTCAGCAACCTCTGAAAAAACATGAGGCTTTGGGGGGCCATCAAAACACAAGCCACAACAGAGGCCCTGGAGAAACTGGAAGGATGCCCTCAAGAAACAACCAGTGCCCATCCTACAAAAATCTGCCTGGGGTCACCAGTTCATTCCACTTTTCAAAAGACACAGAAATGCAAAGGAGTACATACATAAGCTCTCCTGGCTTCTGAGTGTTGACAATCAGCTCATCCTTTTTAATATGCGAAGAAGGTCTATGGTGAGGATGCTCCATGTAGGACATCCGTCAGCACTATGTGAAGGTTTTCAAGTTGTGTTTCCCTTGAGGGATAGCATCCAGGTCGGTGGGAAGAAAAGAGTCAATCAGAGGCGTTTGGCTTGGATTTATTTTTATTTTACTTTTCAATGTTTCATACCTTTAACAGATCTGTGAAAACACAGCCTGAGGAGTGACTGTACCTTACTCTTTTTGGTAGTTCTCAGAGAAGTGTCCTTGATCATTGAGCCCATCCAATGGAATAAATACGGGCTCAATTCAGAAAGACTGTGTGGCCTGCACTCTGTCCTTCTCCAGAATGACCCAGCATCCTGTGCTCATCCCTGCTTAGTGCTGTCTGGGAAGACTCATGGTCTCTGTGCCTGGTTGGGTGGCTCCTAAGTCCTCTGAGGATTTTACCTCCTTGTTAGTTATGAAAATTAAGCTCCTCATCTCAAGGAAAGTGCAGAGGTGTGAAATGCAGACACTTCCGACTCCAGAATGGGTGAAAAGGGACGGGCACTCACATAGCGCGTGGTCAGCTGACACTGGTGCATCTTATTCGTGTTTCTGCCAGGTGGTTGGACGAGGCCTCTGCAAATGAGCAGAGGGTTCAAGCTTTCATCTTCACAGGTCCCCTGCTCTGGCTCACTGCTGAGATTAAGATCCACTCTCCAGTTAAAGTAGCAAACAGGAAACAAGTATACTGAAGGGTCCACACCAACCGAATTTGGGTGGAAATAGCTCGAATGCCAAATAAATCATAGAAGGACAGATGTCTCTGCAATATCAGATCTCCCATTTTTTAGGTCTGCATGCCTCTCTTGAAGAAATTAGAATTTTAATAGTTTTCGTCACGTCTGATGCTTTCATTATTAAAAATGTTCTTAAAATGTGTAAGTGTGCTTTTGCTCTCCTCTTTTGATCTAATGTAAGGGATGTTGTTTATATTTTTATACTAATATTGGTAATGAAAATAATAGGTGTTAAATTTACTTATTTTCATTCAAGCTTCAAAAGCCACATTGCTTTAGTCATTTTAATCACATGCATTATTTGTTTATAAACAAGATATATCATCTGGAAATAATATTTCTGACTTTTCTAATATTCGTGGGGCTTATTTTAATCTCTGCTGTATGTCACTGAGGTAGTGACAACACCCCTAGTGCCTGTTACTCGTCTGCCACCTAATATTTCTCACTTTAATACACACTTTGAACTTTTATTGAAAGAGGATAAAGAATTATGTTTTTATATTTTTAGTATAAATTAACAAATTATTTTTGAAAGATACTCCAATGCTATATCATTTCTGGAGTTGCAATGTGCCATTTTTAATAAACCGCTGGACTAGGGTTGCCAGTGACATATTATTTAGAACCCTGCTGGTTTAGCAGGGTGTTAGATTGCAGAGGGCCATGGCTTTCCATGTGAACACAGCAGTTACTTGAAAACCCTCTCTATCATGAGATAGTAGAATTTATTTTTTTATTTATTTTTTAAATTTTATTGAGTTTATTGGTACATTTTAGGGATACAGTACAGTTACATTCATTGTTGGGATCATGTACCTTTACATGGCAAGTCTTGATTCTCATTTTTTTCCCCTTACCTCTGCCCTCCCTTCACCCCCTCCTCCCCTCCCCATCTACAAACACTATTTTCATCTTTTCATTCTCTCACATTTTTTTCTTTTCCCTTTTTGTTCTTCCCCTACGTATCACACCTTCCCTACACCTTTAGCTCCTTTCCTCCCATTTCTAAATGTCAGTAATCTTATTAGAATCTTATGCATTGTTGCAGAATATTCACACCAGGGAAACTATT
>NW_022900919.1:2429916-2448248 GCF_012274545.1 Fukomys damarensis
GATGGGCAAATAGGCTGTTTCCAAGATTTAGGTATTACAAACTGTGCCGCTATAAACATGGGTGCACATACTTCTCTGTGATATGATTCTTTTAGTTCTCTTGGAAAGATACCCAGCAGAGGGATGGCTGGGTCAAATGGAACCTCCAGTCCAAGCTCTTTGAGGTATCTCCATATTGATTTCCATAGTGGTTGCACTAGTCTGCACTCCCACCAACAATGGAGGAGGGTTCCTTTCTCCCCACAACCCCGCGAGATAGTAGAATTTAACATTGGAATAAAATGTTTTTCCGATGTTATCATTTTAATTAGTATAATAAACATTGGTTTTGATATAATTAACCTGATACAATATGAAGACTTGGACAAGATGTTCAACTAAGTGTTTTATTGAAGTGAACTGTAAGAACACTTCACGAAGATACTCAGCTGGATGGATTCACATAATTTATTAAGTTCATATATCCCACACTCGAGTCAAAAGGTAGGCTACTATAGATCTGGAAAGCCTCTCATATTTCCTGACTCCCAGTAAACTACCTTACCCAAGGAGAGATCAAAATCTCGCTCCCAACAGAATTACCTTCTAAGACGAGCCCACGAATGCCTCCTGGTCAAGTTCCACTCCAACACTAACTGTCCTCCAACTCCTAGCACCACTGATTACCTTGTGCTATGCTTTGATGTGGTTGTCCCTTCCAAAACTTGTGTTGGGGCTGGTGGCAGTGTTAAGAGGTGGAATCTGGAGAGAGGAGTCTGTGTCTTTGGGTTTTTGAGTAGTAGGAGACCCTGAATGGATTAATAGCTTCTCACAAGGCCATCTCACATGTTGTTTCCTTCTGTGAGCACCCACTTGCCCTTCCAACTTTTGCCATGAGTTGAAAGAGCATAAGTTCTCTCTGAGTGTGGCCTTCCAGTCTTAACCTTCCCTGCCTCCAGGACTATGAGCTAAATAAAAAATTTTTCTTCATAAATTGCCCAATCTCAGGTATTCTCTTATAGCAACAAAAGTATATTAAAACACTGTGTCAGGACGGAGGCCAATGCAGGCCCTAGGAGCCCCTCATAGCCCTGTTTAATCCCTTCCTCAATGCAAAGGTCAACAACACCTGGCCCTCCACACTGCTGATGACACTGTTAAGGTACAGTGCTGCAGCCCCCAGGAACCACCGTGATTGCTCTCTTTTCAAATCACAAGCTAAATCTGAACTTCTGACACCACTGATTGATTTTTCATGTTTTTTTCCTCCTTTGGTGAAGTAAATAAATTAATAAGTTCACCTTTTTTCTTGTCTTCTTAACACTCCTTAGAATAGCATTTCTTTCTGAATCATTTAATTTAGTTTTCTTCTGTTACTGGACTGTCAGTGCTCTCTAGTTGTTGGGTCAACTTGGGACATTTATTCTTTGCTAGAAAGTCACGTAAATATAGTTCCCCATTTTCAGATATATTGTTCTAAATTTCCTGTATGTTTCTTTTATAGTTTGAAAATGAACATCGTTGCTGTTTCTTCCATAATTTTAGATATTTGTTTAATTTTTCTCTATCTGATCTGTTGGTATTTCTCTTATTTATTTAGTTTCCTTCCAAACTCAGAATTTTGGTTTATTGATCTGCTCTTTACATCTCCTGATCACCAGTTCCCCTCTGTGTGCTTCAGAAACCACAGGGAATGTGGCCGGCTCCCTGCTGACCGGGATGCCTATTCTATGGCAGGTGGCAAACTGGAAGACAGAAATGTTTAGAGAGGTGAAGGGTGAAGGGATTGAGAATGAGGGGCAGGCTTGGCACTGGACACGATCTGAAGATTCTCTTTGATAAGACACTAGAAAGAGGTGAGAAAAATCCAGAAAAAGCCTCCAGTGAAGCCAGCATCAAGGCTGTGAGCAGGTCAGGCTTGAAAGAGCAAGAAAGGCCACACAGCAAGGCTGGGTCAGCAAAGGCAGGAAATCAGGACAAATGGCTAAAGACACTGCAACTGGCTCCGGAACATGGTAGAGGGAAGGCAGATTCACCACAGGTCAGGAAAATAAAAACAATGACAACTGGGATTCACTTTCTCATGAGATAGAAAAAAAAAATACCCAACTTCAGACTTATTACCTTCAGACCAGCTATGAAAATATCCAGTGTTGACAAAAGTGGTGAAAAATAAGTCTGTCATGTACTGTTTTTGGATATTGTATATGTGATCCAAAAATCCAAAATCTGAAATGTCATATAATTGAAAAGACTATAAGTGTTGACATGATGACACAAGTGGAAAATTCCATGTCACAAAACTTTGTTTCAAGCGTGAAATTATTCTCTTTCATATGTGGAAGCTAAAAAAATATTGATCTAAATTTAGACCAGAGGTAACTACAAGTTGAGAAGAAAGTGTGTGTGGGGGGTGTGAGCACGCACACGAGGAAAGAGGGTAGCCTTTTGATATGCGGCTAGATTTGATCAGTGCACATTGTAGGCCTGTGCTGAGATACCACATTGGATCCCATTCAAATTATATTGACTAATGTGTAATATATGTTAATCACAAATTTTTGAAACAAAAATGAAACATCTGTCATAGTCAACAACATACTAAAAGTATGGTGTTGACACAAAATACTGTATAGCATTAGCATCAGGCCATGTGTACAGGGGATACACAAAATAAAAATGCATTTTACACTAAGACTTGGGTCCATCCCTAAGATATCTCATTATTTATATGAGAACTTTCCAAAATCTAACTCTTTGAAATTCAAAATACTTAGGGTCCCAAGCATTTTGGACAAGAAATATTCAGCATGTATTATAAAACCATGATATAATGTGGCATTATTTGCTGAAATATTAAATGCCTGGAAACAGTGATTTGTGAATTATATGACAGAAAAAGTGCAAGTGCCTGATTAGGAATATGTTTCATTCTGGGAGAACATTTGTAAGTCAGATTCCTTCATAAATCTGACACAGTGACTCTACACATCCTGGACGCAAATGTACAACTTCTATTGCTTTGCACTTCCTAGCAGCCCCTCCACGTTACCACTGCTTTTCTCTTCCATCCATTCTTCATGACTATTCAGCCATTAAAGAATGAAGGGGCACAACAGGCACTAGGTTGGAAGTTGGCCCACAGCTCTTAATGGAATGTATGATCCAGATAGCACGCTACGTGTGAGGTAATCCGAGGAAAGCCAATATACGTGTGCATGCACATGTGTGTGTTAGTCTGTGTTTACATGAGCAAATGTAACTTAGAGGAAGAGACAGAAAATGGTTCAGGACTGAGCGCAGAGACAAGTGACACGAGCAGGAGAAATGGAAGGCTTCTCTTCACCGGAGATACTGTTTACATTGTTTAGCATGCAATTCACCAAAATATGTCAGCCTGAGACACTGGGCTTTTTGGGGACCATATTAGCAACTGTAAGGTGCTTCCAGCTGTAATATAATTACGATATCTACCGTCCCCAACATTAGCACCATGCCTACAATGAGGCACGGGTCAGCCTCAAGGCAAGCTCAGTCTTCAGGAAGGTGGCTGCAGCTTCAGCGGCGTGGTCTCTGGTAACAGGCAGGGGGTGGACCCTGGTTGGGAGATTCACAGGCTCCATGACACGATTCAGGCAACCATGGCCACCCTTCCCTCATGCACTAAAAACCAGGAACAACCAAGGAGAAATTAATGCAGAAGGTGCAAGTTTCACTCTGAGAAAACTCTGAAAATTATAATAAAATAAAGCGGGTACCAGTCACCAGTCTGAGAAATTTAATGAAAGAAGCTGCTGAACTGCCATTTTGATCATTCAAATCTCACTGTGCTACTTGTAATATTTTTCACTTTAAAAATATTTTGTCCATTGAATGATCTATGATTTACATTACTGTAACTCCTTTTTCTTGGCGGTGTATGAACATGTACCATAAGACCTGCCCTCTTAGATTTTCACAAGTTCCATACATTTGTTGCTCAGAGCCACAATGCTGTTTTCCAGTTGCTTTCCGCCTATGAGATGCAGAACATCTTTAGGGTGATGGTACCCTTCAGAAAAGATTTTCTCTCTTTTTAGAAAATCAGTTGTCACTTGTGTCCCATGGGGTGCACTGGCTGTCCATGGCAAGAAGTTCCCATGTGCTCCTACTGGCAGTCAGGGACACAGCAGGGATGTGGGATGTGGAGCAGGGACAAAGGAAACCAAGTTCCTCCTGGTGGGGACCAACTCTGAGACAGCTCCTTCTTCTCACCAGAAGGGCCTCTCTTAGACAATTTTCTAAGGCATTGCACTTTACACCTAAGATTGTTGAAACAGGGGCTAAGAAACATCAACTTTTGAGGCTCATGAACATTTTATTGACATATAATTGTACATATTTATAGGGCACAGTGTGGTACTTTGTGACATGTACACATTGTGTGATGATCAGTTCAGGGTACATGGCGTATCCATATTTCTAGAAACACTCAAAATCTTCTCTAGTAGTTACCCTGAAATATCTGCTAAGTTGGTGTCAGCTATGGTCAACCTACTGTGCTGTAAGACATTACAAGTTTTCCTCATATCCAGCTCCACCCTTACACCCATTAATCATCCTTTCTCCATCCGGTCCTCCCTCACATCCTTCCCAGGCTCTACCCTACTTCTAAGAGATCAACTTATTAATCTCCAAAAATGGATGAGGTCTTTTGGTATTTATGTCTCTGGGCCTTGATTCTATTCTTCTCTATGTCTGAATAATATACCACTGTGTTTGTGTGTGCGTCTCTCTCTGGGCACACACACATACACTTTTTTATCCATTAATTCCTTGATGGACACTTGAGTTGATTTCGTTTATTGGCTATTGCGGTTAATGCTGCTATAAATATCTTTGTTTAGGTGTCTTCTTAACACAAGGATTTCAATTTGGATACGTGCACAATTGTGGATCCTAGGTAGTTCTATTTCTTGTGTTTCTGAGGACTCTCCATACTGTATTCTATACTAGGTGCGCGATCTTTTATTCTCACCAACTGTATATAAAAGTTAAAAGCAACTCTTTTGGGAAAAGACAGCAGGAAGAAAGCCTTGGAGGAGATAACCCTGGAAGAACTAAGCCTGGTGCGTGCAGGTATGGAACGTGAGAATGAGGGTGGAAGGCGCAGACACTTGCTGCAGAGAGAACAAAAACAAGTCAAAAAGGTCCCGGGAGGTGACCGCGCTGCTTCCTTTCAGAGCAGTTCTTACATGCCCATGAGCCAGGGGGCCAAATTAAACGGGTCTGGACAGATTAGGCAGTCACCAGGCACCCCTTGCTGGAGGCAATTTGCATCTATTTAGCTAATATAAGAAAGTACCTCTGGAAAATAAGCCTGGATTATTTCCCATTTGGTTATTTTTTGCCAGAGTCATAAGGACAAAGTGAGCTCTGCTCAATTCACAGATACTTCCCTAAGAGGCACATTTTACTGCCACCCAATCTCTGATCAAGAGGAGCCACCAGGCATTGATTGCTCCTCTGTCTGGTAATGAGATCGAGCCTGCATTTCCTCCCTGCATGAGCCAGCTGTGGAATACCTCTGCAGACTTGATGAGCGTGTGAGGGGGATACAATTTCAGGGAAAGATGATTACATCTCCACTAAGTAGGATCCTACTGAATTAAACCATTTAGAGCATTTCAATCAGAGTGAGAATCGGCTGGACAAATACATGTCACTTGTCAAAAAGTACTATTATTAAATAAATGGCTTTTTCTAAATTGTAATGAAGATAAACAGTATGAATGGCAGTACGATTTGCAAAGCTGGAGCAATGTCTCATCGCATGCCATTTAGCTGCATTTAGAGGAATGGGAGAGGCACTGCTCCTGAACGCTGCTTTCCAGTGGACTGCTAGGCTCTGCCTTTGCCTTCCCGGAGACGGTGCTGGGATGTGCATGCACTCCGTGTGCCCAGCATGCAGCGCATGCCAAACAGCTCAGTGTTGGGTGGTGACTGGGATGGGTGGGGTCTGGATATGCGTCTGCAATGGTTCATAGCTCATGACAAGGGAGAAAAGGCAGATTGTCGCAAGCCCTCCCACGTGTTCTTCCAGGCTGCACCATTAAATGACCCAGGAGAAAGGCCCTAAGCCCTGGAACCTGGAAGCTTTGCTTAATGGTCAGGAGTCAGGAAGACTCTATAGCACTGTTTATGCCACTGACTGGAAAACACAATGAGCAGCAACAGGCCAGGGCAGAGAGGAAGTCTGCCCCAACCCAAGGCTGAAGACTCAAAGAAGGCAGCCTATTTTAGAAAAGGCAAGTCTAGGACTGAGATATTCATTCTGGCAAAGTCACTTTAAATATAGACCAGGAAACCTGTCCATATCTAATTGTAGATCCTTCTCTGCTAAGTATGAATCTCTTTATTTAAAATCTGTCCCCACTGCTGCTTTAAACCACTGTTTATCCCAAGAAAGAAACACATCCAAGGAGATTGACAGTGAGCAAAGGTTAAGATGGATGTGTCAGAAAAAACAGGTACCCACTGGACTGGATGAAAGTTTGAATGTGACTTTTCTACAAAGACAAAAGCCAAAACCCAAGTGCCAACCAGCAACCTAGTTATTCAAAATATCTCCCCAGCCTCCTTCCTGTGGAACACAGTTAAAAAGGAAATGCACCCGCGATGGCTAGAAACCACATTTTGCAAACTGAAGCCCCGATGCCACAGTGCAGGGAAGCGGTGCCTAAATGATGCCTAGGTCCAGAGGGAGGGTCAGGGAATAAAGCGATGACAAAATCACTTCCCCGTCCCATTGTCTCACCTTCCACCAGGGGGTGATACAGCAACGAGACCACTAGATGCTGCGTGACCCACACCTGAAGTGTCTGCATTTTCCCCCTTACATGAACCTGGACAGCTCTTGCAGCTTTATGGTTCCTTCCAGTCCCTCAGTATGGCCCTCCAGCCCCATTGAATTCTATGACTCCCCATCCTCCACCTGTACCCACCCACGGGCACCAAGGGGGCTGGAGAGGCAGTGGGTACATGTGGGCCTGTCTTCTCTGGCTCTTTATACCTTCATTCCCAGCTAGCTCTGGTCCTTCTGAAGTGCCCATGGTAGGAGGGTAAGGACAGGTGGAAGCTTGGGGCCGTCCCCCTGGTCCCTGGATGTCACTGCATACTTGGGTAGAGGGCCCTTCTCCTGCTGCTGCAGGTCCGGCAGCATCAATGAAGTCCTCCACCACAGAGAGCCAAGCTCTTATAAAGGGCCCTGGACAACGATCACCAAGCTGGCTCCTTCTGTGCCCCTGAGTGCTCAGGTCAAGGGGACCCTTCCTTCCCCAGTGCATCCTAGTGTTTTTCCCTGCTATGAGCTCATGCAGCCTCCAAATTCTAAAGCACTGTCAACTCCTCAGGCTTGGCTGGATATCAGAAAGTTGACTTCCTCTTTTGTCCAGGAGATAATCCTTAATTTTTGCATTTCTAACTAGCAATGGACTCTGTCTTTTCTTGTGCAATGCACATTGATAACTGAGCTTAATGTGGGCCAAACAAGTGCTGCAGTCTCTGTAGATCCTGAGAGGTTGTTCACCATGTGATCTTGACATGTGAAGGCTCTCACAGGGCCCTTGAAAAATGCTAAGGAATTCACTTACCCTCCTGAACACCACGTTGGTCACCAAGTTATGCTCAGGGCCCAGCCACTGACATTCACACTTTCCCACCCATAGGTATCATGACCAACTGTTTTGCTACTGTTCTTGAAATCTACAGAGGACAACAGCTGCTTGGGAGTGACAGACCTTGTGGCCTGGGTTTCTATCCATCCAGAGCAGTGATGGCCCAGGTCCTGGCAGGGAGGCAGGGAGGTGACAGAGGGAGGGCCAGTAGGAGACATCAGGAGCTGTTCATAATGAGTGGGAAAAATTAGATCTTTGTAAGACCAGGGGATGACAGAGAAGCACAGCCATTAGAGCTAGAGACATGCAGGCAGGCCCCGGTGCCATGGTGGTTAGACGGGAGGTTACACAGACCATGGCTTCTCAACCACAGGCTTTTTCAAGTCCTAGTGTCCCTAGTGAGGCTTCTGCTCTAGTCCTGGACAGTATCAGCGGAGGGACAATGATCAGAGTCTCTGTGTTCCTGGAGGTGGAACACATCAGACTGGGTTCTCACACACCACTCAAAAAACCATCCGCATGCATGCACACACACACATGCACGCAGACACACACACTGCATATATGTAACACATAGCCTGGTCACACACCATGCAACCCACTCATATGCAATACATATACCATCCACACATATACCTGACAAACACAGAAACACACACTGCACACACCATATATCACACCGCAACACACTGTACATACACATGTCACATACATCACACATACTACACACCATACTCATACCCATATCACTAGAGATACATACAATAAACACAGACATTCCCACACAGATACACGTCCATCATCTGATACACTATGTACAGACACATCACACACACACACTTATACATGCATACCATAAACATACATGCACACAGATGCATGACATATATACTAGTCCTGCTCACAAATCGCATGCTGCATGCATGCAACACCATACACACACACAGACACACCACATCTGTAAATAATAAAGGGAGGGTGGTGTAAGGGCTGACGAGGGTTCTGTAGCTGCAGAAGAAGCTGTTAGTTCCCTGACTGTTCATCAGGCCTACATTCTGCCAGCCACATGATGGTGATAACAGGAACATTAGCGCTCTACCACTTCATAAGACCTTACAAATTTAAGATTCGGCTAAGGGAAAATGTCTCCCACATAAAGAAAATTATCTTTAGACAGTTCAGGCTTCAGGAAGAACATTATTAAAATGATAATGGAAAATGTTTACTGAACGACCTTATGGTGCCACAGTAAATGGGAAAGAGGCCTATGTTTATTGAAGTAAAAAAGAACGCACTTAGAGCTCACAGCTTGAAGAGACAGAGAACAGATTAATAATGACTAGGTAACATTCCAGGCATCATGGTTTATAAAAGATACAGTACAGAATTGACTGAGCACATTATAGCTTGCTGCAGGGACCGTGGGTTCTAATTTTCCATTTCATCTGTGTGACACAAAAGCTTCTTTCAAGAGGCAAAAAATGAGCCCTCTTTTAGGGATGGATGAGAATGATTTGCTAAGGACCGAACCACATGTACACACCGCAGGTCGGAGCTCAGCTTTGCTCTAAAGTTGACTGTTCTAGGCAGCTGCACTGCAGTCTGACGGTGGGGTCTACCTGTCTGGGTCTTCTCTGTCAGTGTGAAAGAACTACCATTGTGTTAGCAGGGCTGGGCGTGGGTGGCATGGGATTTGTGAGCCATGAGGAGCTCTGGACCCCTTGACCATACTCACTTTGCTGGAGGAACAGAAGCAAGCTGTAACCAGAGCAATCAACTGCCTTTCCACAAAGTTCTTCAGCATAGAAACCAGGTTGTTGGGGATCTATGACTCAGCCTTCTGTGCTCAGAGGCTGTGCTTGCTTCCTGTCATGATAACAAACGCCTGAGATATGCAAGGTTTACTTTGGCTCAGTTGTGGAGGCTCTAGTCCACCTCAGGGAGACCCACTGCTCTCAGATTCCTGGTGGGGGCAGCACACCATGGCAGGTACACACAGAGGAGAGTCACTCACCTCAGGAACAAGAAGACAAAGAGGGAGAAAGCAAGGAAGGGGCTGGGCTCATTGTCCCCTTCAAGGGCACAGCACAAGGCCTGAAGACCTTCCGATAAGCCCCACCTCTGGAAAGCTCCACCACCTCCCAACCTGCCACAGACCAATGCCAGGCCCTCAACACAGGGCTGGTGGGAGTCACTTATCTAAACACAGAGGCTGCTACAGACCTGGGAGGCCTTGCCAAAGCCTAGATCAGGCACGTGTGTGTGATGCAGCAGATTTTTCTCCCGTTTCTGCACTGACATAAGAATAGGCTGCGGGATTCCTATAGGTCCATGTCATACCACACGTGTCACAGTTTTCTCAAGTGCTCAGAGAAAGATAGACTTCTTGTGAAAACATTAAAGGGACACCAGAAGGCATGTCTCTGAAGTTAGACACACTGCAAACACAGCTAGGTAAACCCTCAAAGCAAGGTAGGGTGACTACCGATTACAGCAAGTGTGATACATTTCTGGATGGTCAGAATACAACTGAACACACAGAAATGTTCCCGTTTGAGGAGGCGGAAGTGCTTATCACCAAGATTTATCATTAAACACTGACAAAGGTGTTGAATTATCATACTGTACCCCATAAAGAGGCACAGATATTATGTCTCAGTAAAAGATAATTTAAAAGTCCTTTGAGAGATTTCGTGAGATTTCAAAGGTAACTCAGACCATTAAGTAGCTCTGCTTTAATCTTAGGACATTTTAAATTATTTTGTTCTTGCATACATGAAGAACGCATATTTTCAGATTTACTGAGGTATAATAGGCACACAGAATGTTTATATATTTGGCTGGGTGCATAAAATACATGGAGGTGCATGTCTGTAAACTCAGAACTCTAGGAGGCTGAGGCAGGAGTGTGAGCCAAGCTTGGGCAATTTGGTGACATAGTGAGGCCCTGTCTCAAAAAATAGATTAGATATAGATATAGATGTAGATGTATATGCATGCTGCGGATGTAGTTCAGTGTAATCCCCAGTATTAACTGTGAGATGTGATGCAGCCTGTACCGTATTCAGGTATATTTCATGCATACCTGATTTTGAGATTTTTTTTTTTTTATGAAAGGAAGTAGAATTTTGCCAAATGCTTTCTCTGCATTTGCTGAGATGATTGTATGGTTTTTTTCGTTCATTCTTTTAAAATGGTGCCTTACATTTAAAAAAATGTTTTGTCACACCACCCTTAAATCCCAGGGATCTCACTTCTTGGCTGTGCTGTATGACTCTTTTAATGTGGTGTTGAATTCATTTTGCTAGTATTTTGTTGAGGATTTTTACATCAGCACAGACCTGCAGTTTTCTTTTCTGTGTTCACATAATTGAAAGCAGCATACCTACCCTAACCCTAAGAATGGCAGTAGGAGAGGAAGTTGCAAAAGACATTCTTTTTCGTCAAGCCTATGAAAATCCAACCCAAAGTGGGTATATCAGCCAGAAAATATCTATGTTCTCATGAGGCAGACAGAACTTTTTCAGCATCTCCATTTATAAACTAAATATCCATTCAGGTTTTCTCCTGTCTAAAATGCCTCATAGCAGAGTGAGTTGCTAAGCATGTTTCAAATATTTTGGATATTTAAAAAGATTGACATATGTGTAGCTATAAAAAAGCACACACACACACACACACACACACACACACACCTCATCAGCTCCTTCATATACCTTAAAAGGAGTGCTTCATTTTCTACTGAGAGAGTCTGGCAATCACTTGAGAACATTAAATTATTCCGAACTGAATTACAAACAGATTGTCTGGATGACTCGAGTAGGACTCTGTGTAGGTGTTTCAACATTCTTAGAGCCAGCCTTCCTGGCTGTGAGCCACGCTGACACACCAGCACCGTGGGTAATCTTCCTGTACGACTCACACAGACTCATTCTCCAAACTTGATGACAACAGAGCCATTAAATAATTGTCACTTTGCTTTTCCCTATTTCAAACCAGATTGTCTGATTCATATTGGGCAACAGCAAGAAATCTCAAAATTACAAATCTAACCTTTTTTCTGGCTTACCTAAACAGCAGGAAATGCAAACTCAAACTCTTTTTTTTTACACTGCCTTATTTTCAAGGGGTTTATTATCTTACATTTAAAATAGAATGTTTAAATGATTGGACTTTGTCAGTCCTGTCTTATGAGGAGCTTCATCAAAAATGGAGTAAGAGTACAGGGAAGTCTGCAGAGCTGGACTTTCACTAGTTGAGTCCGAGTAGTCTGTAGCCTCCTGAGGGCCCAGACGTGAGGAGAGCATGGAGAGGTGTATGCATGAGGGACAGGTGGTCTGGTGCAGCAATGCCGGGACCTGTGACATTCCAATACCGGTGTCCAGGCAGAGCACGCTGGAAGGGCTGCTGTTATCTGAGTGCTCCTTTATTCACCTGCTCTGCCGGAGAGATTTGGGGCAAGAATCAGGGGTAAGCATGAAAAGAAAGGAAGGGAGGCCACATAGCTGTCACAAATGCGTTTGTGTAAGACACACTCTCTACCCTCCAGGAGGTGCCAAACACAGTCCTTAAAAGTCAGGCATTAAAAGTCCTGGATTTTATTATTTGGGTGTTTCCTGAACCTGTCTGGAAAAACTACAGAAGGAACACAATTCGGGAGCCTCTAGACTATATATGAAGACTGCTTTTCCAGGATTTTGATTTATTAATAACTTTGCAAGTATATGTGCATGTGTGTTCTTGCACATGTGTACGGCACGGTGCTCCTGTGTTTTCTGCACTTTTTGCCATAGTTCATTTTTGTTCGTTTTGCTGTAGTTCTGCAGGCTGTCTGAGGGCAATCGCTTCAATCGGCAGGTTTTTCCTGAATATCTCCTTTGAAGAATCTGTGTATACATCAGAAATCCCTGCCTTCTCTCTGCCCTACTTCTCCTGACAGGGATTATGAAGCATACAGTCATCAAAGCCTGCCAAATGGACTCAAATCAGGGTTCTTCAGAATATATAATACAGTATCATCAAATTCTAGTGCTATGCAAGTACACTCAAACTACAGTTTTCTGGCATACTTATGTGAACAATTATGTCATAAGTTGTATTCAAGTGAAAATGAGTTGCATTTACCAGTGGTTCTTCTACGCGCCCTTCCATGAGAGCAGCTCCCGTGTGAAATGCTGCTTTCGGGGTCCATCCCTTCTGCCCTTCACCTGACGTCCAGGTGCCATGGATACTGTTCGCATCTGAGTAATTTCTGAGCATCATTCCAGTGTCTCCGTTCAGATTTATTCTCTTTTATAATAAAGTCCCACAGTAAAATCAATTTCAGTTCCCCCAAATGTGGAGGAGAACATATTAATCAGCCCCCATTTGTCCTTTTATTTATCAGGACGGGCAGATCTGTGGCCTCCACCTGCTGTCCCCATGTTCCTGCCACGCCTCCGACTCTCCCAGCTCTTTTCCACACACGCAGGGGACTCCTGCTTACTTTCATTAGTACGCATTCGCTACACTTGAAAGTTCAGATTTTTCCCCCCTAAAAACCTAGTTATGTAATTTTTCTGATTCAAACTCTTCCGACAGAAGTAGTTCACTGGGTTGGATTAGTTCGCTGAGAGTTGAGGAACAACCATGTCATCAGAATCAAGCAAAAACCCGAAGCCCAAAGTGATCCGAAGTGAAGGGGCTCCAGCTGAAGGAAAGCGGAATCGAACTGACCCTGAGCAGGTAGGTAAACACTGCAGTGAGGAGGCTGAGGTGGACCTGCGGGACCCCGGCAGAGACTACGACCTATACAAGTATACGTGCCAGGAGCTACAGAGGCTGATGGCCGAGATCCAGGACCTGAAGAGCAGAGGTGGCAAGGATGTGGCAGTTGAAATTGAAGAATGGAGGATCCAGAGCTGTGTGCATTTCATGACTCTAAAGAAGCTTCACCGATTAGACCACATCAGGTTGAAGAAAGGAAGAGATCAGACCCATGAGGCTAAGCAAAAAGTAGATGACTATCACCTGCAGCTACAGAACTTGCTGTATGAAGTGATGCACCTGCAGAAGGAGATCACCAAAACATGGAGAAATCGATCTGGTCAGTTTAGGGGAGTTTTACAAGGAGTCTCCACCAGACATCAGCGTGACTGAAGTCACCATGGGAGACCCTCACCAGCAGACCCTGGCACGTCGGGACTGGGAGCTGGAGCAGCGGAAAAGACTAGCAGAGAAGTACCGAGAGGGCCTGTCCACAAGGAGAAGATCCTCAAAGAGATTGAGGTGAAGAAGGAGTACCTAAGCAGCCTTCAGCCTCGGCTCAATAGCATGCAGGCTTCCCTCCCAGCGCAGGAGTACCTGTTCATGCTGTTTGACCAGGCTCACAAGCAATATGAGACAGCCAGACAACTGCCGCCACCCCTCTACGTGCTCTTTGTACAGGCCACCGCCTATGGGCAGGCCTGTGGTAAGACCCTGACTGTGGCCATCAAAGGCAGTGTAGATGAGGCTCTGTTCAAGCCTCCTGATGACTCCCAAGATGACAAGAGTGACTCGGATGCTAAGGAGGAACAGACCACGAAATGGCGGCGACCCACCCCGGGAGTTCAGTTGGATGACAAGCACAGGGAGATTCTGAGGAGACACCCTCTGTCCGTCATGGTTGACCTGAAATGCAAAGATGATAGCATGCCTCACCTGACTTTCTACTACCTCATGAACCTCAACATCCTGACCGTGAAAGCCAAAGTGACACCTGCCACGGAGCTGATCACTCCCATCAGTGCATCTTGCGTTCTCATGACTCGGTGCTGAGTTTGTATCCTGGTGATCATGGAAAGAAAACTCCAAATTCAGCCAATCAGTACCCGTTTGATAAAGTTGGCATTTTGACTTTGAGAGACTATGTACTTGACCTGGGTCATCCCTATTTGTGGGTACAGAAGCTGGGAGGCCTCCACCTCCCAAAAGAGCAACGCCAACACACAGTGATTGCTCACTCACTGAGCACCAGCCACATGGAGACGACCATGAGGCTGCTGAAGACCAGGGTGCAGTCCCGTCTGGCCCTCCACAAACAGTCTGCATTCCTGGAACATGGCATTGTGCCAGTTACCAGTGACTGCCAATACCTCTTCCCTGCCAAGGTTATCTCTCACCTAGTGAAGTGGGTGACAGTTGCCCACGAGGATTATATAGAACTGCACTTCACCAAGGACATTGTGGAGGCAGGACTGGCTGGGGACAACAATCTCTACTACATGGCACTTATTGAAAGGGGCACAGCCAAACTCCAGGCTGCTGTGGAGTTGAACCCTGGGTACTCCTCCATCCCACCCATTTTCCAGCTCTGTCTAAACTGGAAAGGCGAGAAAACCAACAGCAATGATGATGACATTCAGGCCTTGGAGAGCGAGGTCAATGTGTGCTACAAGGAGCCCGGGCCTAGCCACCAGCTCTTGACCAACCAGCTGCAGTGGCTGTGTGTGCTCCTAGATGTCTACCTGGAGACTGAGAGCCACGATAACAGTGTGGAGGGGGTCCAAGGAATTTCCCCAGGAGAAGATGTGTCTGTGGCTTTTCAGGGGTCCAAGTAGGATGAAGCCATTTAAATATAACCATCCTCAGGGATTCTTTAGCCACCACTGACCTCCTGCTCAGCCAGTTGCTTCTCCCAAGATCCTGCCCCGTGCTTCTGCTTTCTGCTTTGTTTACAAAGCTCTTAACAGTCTCCCAAAACACTAGCCAATAAAAGCGTCACTTGACCAAAATAAGTAAGTAAATAAATAAAACTCTTCCGATATTTCCCATTTCCCACAGTATGAAGGCTCCTAGGCCATGCAGCTCAGGTCTGTCAGTCTCACCGTAACTGCATTCCATTTTCATGTCCACAATTAGCAGTAACAGGAATCGGTTACTATTTTAAGCATGACTTCCCTCTAAAGACATAAAAAAGTGTCAAGAAGTTGACAACAACTTCTTTTAAGATGTAAGGATTTTGACCCCAGTAGAAAAACAGTTTAATTAAATTTGCTCAAAATGTCATCTAGAGTCCAGTAATGCCATAGATTAAACTTGACCTCCAGCCACAGACAGTAGTCCTCAGGGGAACAGGTCTTGCAAAGGGGTGAGGATACAAATGTCATTTACTAGGAGGGGAGGAAGGTTGCTGGACATTCTTTAGTCCAGGAAACAATTGTTCTGCCTCCTGAACAACTTTTTTTTTTTCCTGGTACTGGGGGACTGAATCCAGGGCCTTTGTCTTGAGCTATATCTTCAAACCATTTTTATTTTGAGATAGAGTCTTGCTCAATTGCTAAGCTTCCCATTGGGCTTGAACTCATGATCCTCCTGCCTCAGTTTCCCAGTTGTCCTTTACAACTTTTAAATGCTCATAGAATACCCAGGTGGGTTAAAAACAAGGAAAAAATGATGCTTACCTATAATTTAAAAAACACTTCTTTATGCACAGGGACATTATGAACTTTTTCAGAAATACCCCTGATGTACACACAGATGGAAAATTCTAGTGAAATCTGTTTTGAAACTAACCATGAATTTTTCTCATCTTGTCCAGTCACTTTACCCAATGAGAGTGGCTTGTGGCATCTGACCTGCCAGGTCAGTGCACCTGAGCTGCTGTTTGTGGCCATGGCGTCTCCAGTGATGAGCCCCCTCCCACTCCACTCTGAGGAAGCCCTGCGAAATGTCTATAGAGTAGATTGCTTATTCTTTTATTATTTTTCTTAATGTCACAGATTATTTTGGTCTTACATTTTTAAAAATTGTGTTTAAGTATGTTACATTTTATAGATTTTTAATACAGGTGGATAAGGGGGGGCACCATTATTGTATAAAGGAGCCTGGATGTTATGGGTGTTATAATAGTTTGGTTTCGTTCCTCCACCATTACAGTTGATGTCCTAACCCCAGGGATGGTGCCTCATTTGGAAGTCATTTTTCTTTCTTTTTTTTTTTTTTTAAGGGGAATCAAGTTAAAATGAGCATTAATCCAAAGTTAGAATGAGCATTAACCCAAAATGGCATTGTTCTTATATAAAGGAAAGTTGAAAACAGAGACACATGTGGAAGACAACACAAATAAACATGGAGAAGATGACCATCAGTAAGCAAAGGAGTGAGGCCTAGGACAGATCCTTTCACAGAGTCCTCCAGAGGAACCAAATCTACAAAATCTTGATTTCAACATTCCAGGCCCCAGAGGCAAGAGACAACAAACTTGTGTTTCTGAGTCACTGTGGAGGGTTCTTAGTGGTCAATTTGAGTGAGAACGCCCACCTGAATTGAGTTAGCAAGTTATATCATTCTGGGGAATGGTTTAAAAGGAGAACTGGAGGGGAGCATTTTATGCTGGTTTCCTTTGGCAAAGCTCAACTGTTGTCTTTGGCTGAGCTCTGCCCTCAGCAAGGGTGATGGCTGTTCTCCCAGCCAGAGCTCTGGTCTTCACCTTCTCCCTGAGCACCCACTGTCTTCTGGCCTTTGGCACACACTCTTCAGCTGGAGACGGTGGTCTTGACCTTCTCTTTGGGCATCATCTTGTCGCAGATTCTACCAGCATCTGCCTTTCAATCTTCAGGCCAGACTCCCTAACCTTCGGTGCCAGCCCTTGGGCTTTCCAGACAGACCCTTTGGTCTTCCATAGTGAATTTCTCAGCCTCCTGATGTGAACTTGCACAGGACATTGCTGTGAGCTCTTGGCTCACAGGACACTGTCATGGGATCCAGGCTCTTGGCTGGATTCTTTGGATCTCTAGAGTGCGGACAGGTCTGTTGAACTGTCCTACATTTGACTCTGTGGCAATTACATAAGCTACTCTTGTACACTGCTGTGTCCTGCGTCGAATCTGTCCTCCTACAAACACTGACTAATACAGTGACCCAGTCTGTGGTACTTCGTTACTACAGCCCCAGCAGATGAATCCAATGGGATTGCACATCATGGACTCACACCGCTGCCGCCAAATTGCATCTCATCCCTAATCCATATTTTGAAACCCCGGTGCCCAGTGGGATGGTATTTGGAAATGTGGGTTTGGAGTGGTGATTTAGATCAGACTGATGAGTATGGGCCCTCAAGGAGGGGTCAGTACCCTTATAAGAAGGCGCCCAGAGTGCGCTCGCTGTGTGCCACATGAGGACACAGCAAGAAGGAGCCCTCTGCAAGAGGAAGCCTCTGCCTGTAGTCTCCTCTGTTTGGCTCCTCTCTGAGCACAGCAGGGAGCTATTTCATGAGAAGTGCACTGGGTCACTGGTTCTTATCCTATATTTCAAATACTGACCTAAGCAATCACCATGTTTTAACAATGGAAAATGCTCTATGATGTTTTAACATAATAAGTCGATAAACAGGATGGGTCAGACCTGCACAAATTTAAAACAGCCAAGTTCTACTACCAGGTACACATGGATATATACTGCTGCTGGTCTAAAGTCTAAGGTATTAGAGTGGACTAAAACTTAAAACACACCCAACCCATTTTTCTAAATCCAAAAGCTTTCCATTTGTTGGAACTAGGGATGTACTTCTTGGGGGTACAGTGCAGCTAGCATGTATTCATAAGGCTTCTTCATGACGAAGAAAGTCAGCGTTCTTCTCTTTCAGGTCTCCAGACTCTAAAAACCTAGCATTTTTTCTTTTTCAGAGCACTTCACTTTCCCAAGTACTCACTGATTTTTTTTTTTTTTTTTTTTTTT
>NW_022900919.1:2448348-2671569 GCF_012274545.1 Fukomys damarensis
TTTTTTTTTTTTTTTTTTTTTTTTGGACAGCTTGCTGTTGAGTACCAATTAATATCTTTTAAGTACTCCTTACTGGAAAATACAATTTTGCTGGAAAGCAGCATGCTGTCAGATAAAGCAAAGAGAGATATGTCCATCCAGGCATGAAAGCTAAGAGAGGGAGAGTTAGCAGAGAAAGATGCATGAAGCAATAAACACATGGGAAGGACGGGTCCCACTGACCCCTCCCTTCCTTGTCCCAAGGCTGACAAGTGACAAGGATGCCCTTCCGGACTGGCTTCTCACTGATTGGGATCCCTCCGCATTACAACTGCTTCTTCCCAGAGCAACCTACCAGCTCTCCAGGACCTTCCGCCCCCCTCGACTTTCAGCTCTCTTTTCCAGGGCTCAGTGGACGTTATGCCGAGTCAGCAGCTGCAAGGCCTGCCTTAACATGGTTTGGCTAGAAACCCTGCCCTAGTGCCACTGAAAGCTGTTTGCATCTGCCACTTGTCCAGCCACCTCATGCCCAGGACACACTGGAGTTCTAGTGGAGAGGGCCAGTCTCACTGCTGAGTGATGCTACTCTCAGATGGGCCATGGTTCTCTCTTGGTCAGAGGAAAAAATGTCATGTCTGGCTCCACAGTACAAGACATCCCCATAGTGGCCCTTTTATTTGCTTCCCTAAAGGAGACAAGAACACCAAGCTTCAGAGAAGCAAGCATTGCCTGAGGCAGCTGAGTGTGCAGGCCACAGTGCCCTGCGGAAGTGTGGCTGGTTTGGAGTCCAGTGACGTCCAATCTAAGGGGCCTTTCCCTGAGAGATCATCTCTCAGCTGACTCAGTATAGAAAAGGCCCTTGCTGTTGTGGGAAGAAGTGCAAGTCATTCAGAAATGAATTTTTGGCTTTGACCAAGTAGGAAAGCTTTGAAACATTTCCATATTCATATCAGTGGTGAAAGGAATAATTATATAAATAAGTAACCAAAACCTCAGTGACTCTAACAGACTGTTTTGTATTATTTAAAAATTGTCTACTGCCTTCTCTGGCTGGAACCTCACCTGGCATTATTTCAATCCTACTATAGCCTTTAGATACCTATTTGCATGGATCTTCTGTGCTTCAAGAGGCTTGTAAGGTGAAAATTTCAGATCCTTTCTGTTCTCAGTGGATGGGAGGAGTTGGCCACTCCTAGGATGATTCTCTTGAGGGGAGGGAATGACCCTCTGAATCCAAGTAAAGTAGTGGACTTGTGTCAGGGCACAGAAGACGATGAAAAAGTGAAATTGTGTGGAACATTATGGATAAATTCCCTTAGTTTTTGTATCTCATGTGATTTTTAAGAGCACACTGCTCCAAGAATTCAGGGCCCCATGACTTCATACTCTGTGTTATTCTATGATTATATGACCTTACGTGTAAAAAAATGGGACAGCTATGGTTACTGATCAGTTGATCTTAAGATAGACAGGATGCACTTAACATAATCACACAGACCCTTCAAAAATGGAGTTTCCCCTGTGTACTCACAGGATTAAAGTCAAACAGACTGGACACGTAGCAAGATTTAATATGGCAGAAGAGGAGGTCATGGATCTGGAACCTGACAGTGGGCTCTAACAGCTCTGAGACCAGCTGACAGCCATAAGAAAGAGGGACTTCAGTTGAAAACCATACGAAGCTGGACTCTGCCCGTAAGACTCAGTCCACAGGACCTTGAATTCCAGATGAGAACGCAATTGGCTGACTCGCTTTAGCCTGAGCAGACAACACAACTGTACCACGTCAGATAAATGAGCTACAGGGCTCTGAGCTACTGCATATTCATTAGGGCACTCAGTGTGTGGTAATGGTGTTTAGCAATGGACAACTCACACCGTAGCACTGATTCGTTTCATACACTATACCAATAGATGAAAGAACAAGAAACACAGGGTCCTTTCAAAAGAGGAAGACAGAAAAACATTCTCAAAAAGCCTGTGGCCCTCTAGGATAGAATCACTTGCTAAAAAAGAGAAAAGAAATTTTCTTAAAGACTGAATGCCTTTCCCTTAATAGTAACAAGGTAAGGATAGTCACCCTTAAAAATTCTACTTAATATACTACAGGGAGGCACGGTCACTTAGGCAATAAAATGAAATAGAAGGGGTCCAGATTGAAAAAAATGATGTAAAATTAGTTGTATGCAAACAAATATGTTTCTTATTTATAAAAAATTCTAAAGAATCCACTGGGGGGCTTTTTTTTTTTGGCACTAGGGATTGAACTTGGGTCCTTGCACTTGCAAGGAAGGCGGCAGAACCACTGAGCTAAATCCCTGGCCTCCACTGGGGGGTGCTTTGGAAAGTAAGTAAATGAGTCCAGCGGAGTTTAAGATATACGACCAATACATAAAAGTTAATTATATTTCTATAGAGTAGCAATAAACATTCTGAAAACAAAATTAAGAAACAATCCCAGTTACAAGAGCATTAACAAATACCTGGGAGTAATTTAACAAAAGAAGTATAACATCAATACTCTGAAAACTACAAAACCCTGTCAAAAGAAGTCAAAGACCTAAGTAAATGGAAGGCACCAGGGCTCACTGTTCAGAAGGGTCAGTGTTATTCAGATGGCACCACTCCCCCAGCTGGGTTAAATTCACAGTGCCACAGTAAACATCTCACCTGCATCATCTGCAGGTGACATGATTCTAAAATTCGTGTGAAAATGCTATATACCCAGAAAAGCTAAGGCAGTTAGTTATTGGAAAAGAAAAAAAAGACTCAACACTGCTCGTATTTCAAAACCTATTAGCAAAGTTACAGAAACCAACCTTGTGAAAGAATTTACTGCCTTTATCTAAAGTCTTATAAGGTTAGATAAACTTTATAGCTACTATGTGCTAACCTTTTGTGCCTATTTATTAAAAATGTATATTAAATCTTCCAGAATGCTTGAGATTTTCTCTATTTCTATATTTGGTCCTATCAATTGAGGCTTTAAATATTATGAGGATATGTTATTAGATTTTTTGAATTTAGAATTGTTATAACCCTCCCAAATTGAACATTTTCATTACAATTTTATGTTCTTCATTTTTGCTTTAAATGTACATATTCTATTGTTAATAGTATACATGCTTTAGTTTAGTTAATGTGCCATAATACATTTTTTACTAACATTTTACTTTCAACTTCCTTTATTTTTATGTCCTAGTTAAGTTCCTTAATAATAGTACATAGTTGATTTTCAGGGCTTCCATTCTGATAAGTACTGTTTCTATTAAGAACAACATCAGTTCTTTATTGTACAACTAGTGATCTCTTTGTTAACTCTTGATTTTTAAAATTAGCTCAACTTTATTTTCTCTCTTTTTCCCTCTAGTACTGTGGACTGAGCCTAGGATCTTTGTACTGTGCTCCCTCCCTTGAGGCTCTTGCTAAGTCACTGAGTTGCTCAGGCTGGGCTTGAACTTGCAATCCTTCTAGCTCAGCCTCCCAGAGTTCTTTATATTCTTTTAAATTATATTGCATCAATGTATTTCCTTGTACTGATTTGGAAGTTATAAAATTTCTTTTATTACTTTATAAGTTATCTTATGAATTACTAGAAACCACATTGGCTTGTCAAGAATTGATGATACTAAATGGATACATATTGAGGATATACTCCTAAGTGAAATACATAAGTCACACATGTGTAAATACCGATAGTTTCTCTGGTGTGAATAAACTATAATAGTACGTAAGATCCTGATGATATAATGGACAATGTGAAATAGGAAGAAATGGGGCTAAAGGTGTAGGGAAAGTGGGAAGGGTAGGGGAAAGCTAATAAGGGAAAAGAAAAAAAATATGAGGAAATGAAAAAATGGAAATGAAGTGTTTGTAAAGGAGGAAGGGAGGAGGAGTGAAGGGAGGGCAGGGATGAGGGGAAAAAATGAGAACCAAGACCACCTGTCATGTAAAGGTACGAGATCCCTATGATGAATGTAACTGTACTGTATACCTAAAATGTACCAATAAATTCAATGAGGAAAAAATAAAAGAATTGATGATACTTAGTGTGCTTTCATTATTTTTGGATAATGAGGAGACTGCAGACTACTTTAACCTCATTTACTCTTGTTCAGTTTAGATCATATCATACTCATGCATTTTAATTCTTTACTCAAAATTTACATAGTGCATTCTTATTGATTCACAGTCAATATTAATTACATTTCCCAATATATTTACTCTTTTGCATGACCTTTATACTTTATTACATTTTAATGAGTCTTTCTAAGATAATGTTTTCTGCCTAGCTCAAAATATTTTCGTTCAGGTATGCAGATGACACATTTTATTCATTATTTTTTCCTGGAAAAAAATGTTTTACTTTGCTTTTGTAGGATCATTCACTTGCTATCAAATTCTAGATTTTTTACAGGTATGGTCGAACATACTTGTAATCTGTAACTGTGCAGGCTGAGGCAAAGGGGTTATAAGTTTAAGCCCTTCCTAGGCAACTTAGCAAGCTCCTGCTCAAATTAAAAAATAAAAAAGCCTTTGTCTATAGCCCAGTGCAAGGGCCCTGAGCTCAATCCTCAGTACTGTAAGATAAATAAATAAATAAATAAATATCTACATTTTTGGGAAATTTCATCACTTTGAAGATTTTATATGATTGTATTGTACTTTTATTTTTCTATCAAGAAGTCAGCTATCAGTCTAGTTTCTGTTCTGAAAGAAGCTATCCTTTTCTCTAACTGCTTTCAAGGGTTCCCTGTTGAAAGTTTTCTTCCCTTGCTTTCAGCAGGGATATTATGATCTGTCTATGTACAGATTTTATATTTATACATCAGTTTTACTCATTGCGCACATGGATTGTTTAATCTGTAGTTTTATAAATTTCTTCACCTTTAGAAAATCCTTAGGCATTGTTATTTCAAATTCTGGCTCTGGCCCATTACTCTGCTTTCTTTTTTAGACTCCAAATACTTGCATGGTTGGTTTCTTCCATTGCTTGTTCTATCTTCAGGTTTGAGTGATTAATCCTGCATATCTTTTCTTGTAAGCTATACCCCACTTCATTGTTACTTTTTCAACTGTATCCAATCTGCTTGTCTTAATTACTTTTCTTCATCACTAAGACAAAATACCCAATGTTAAAGGAAGAAGATTTATCTTGCCTCACACTCTGTAGAGGTTTCAGTCCATAGTTAGCTGGCTCCAAGACAGGGTGGCATGGCAGAGGGCATCACAGAGAAGAAACAGTTCATGGCAGGCAGAAGGCAGGAAGGCAGCAAGTGGTAGCAGCAGCAGCAAGCAATGGCACTAGCCTCCTTTCTGTTTCTTGTATTCTATCCAGGCAACATGCCCTTTAGGTGGGTATCACTCACAACCAGATTGGGGCACCCTTAATCCTACCCAGAACTATGCCAAAACAACCAGAGGACTAATTTAGTAATCATATACACTTGATTCTAGCATCACACATTTAATCTCAGCATCACACACTCTAGGTATCCAGCCACTCCTGAAAAGCCCCACCTATGACTTTATGAGGTTTTGGGGGACATCCAGAAACAAGCCACAACACTGCTCTCAAATTCATCCACTGAGTTCTTAATTTTGATTTTATATTTTATTAGTTCTAGCATTTTTGTATATGATTGTTTCTTCAAAAAGTTAAAATATATTAAATATAATTTATAAGAATTTAACAATATATCTAAAAATAAAGAGAATTTTCTAATAATTCCATTGTCTAAACTCCTTGTGATCTCTATTTCTGCTATGTATTTTGGCTTCAATAATACTGCTATTTTCTCCATGTGTATCTGGTCATTTCTTCTTATATACGTTAAATAAAATAGAATCAATTTGTGCTTTTTATTTGTATTTCTTGTGTAGTTATTGGTGTTCAACATCTTTTCATGTGTTTACTTATTTAAGTACTTATTTAGGGGATCGAACTTGGAACCTTGTGCTTGCGAGGCAAGTGGCAGAACCATTGAACTAAATCCCTGTCCCTTTTCATGTGTGTATTGACCATTTGTACATCATTTTTACTGAAATGTCTATTCCAATATTAGTATTTTAAAATGTTTTCGTGGTTTAAAATGTAGATAACAGTCCTCTACCAGATTATAGGGCTTGTAAACACTGGCTCTTGTTTTATGCATTTTTTTCACTTTTTAATGGTAATTTTTGAAATGCAAGAGGGGCTAAGTTGATGACAGAATGAGTAATCTTTATAACAAAAATAAGCTTTAGTTCTTACCTCACTCAATATCCAAAATTTAATGTAATTTAGTGTAGGTTTGCATGTAAAAGCTAAAGATTTAAATCTTCAATAAAGAAGTGAGGATGAAATTTTTCCTTGAGATAGGATTACTTATCACAGAGTACATAATTCACTAATCATTAAGGAAACTTGGCAAATTAATAATTTCTGCTCCTTGAAAGATACTAGTAAAGATTGAGAAGGGAAACCATCACACATCTACTTGATTGCTCTATTTAAATGGCTAAGTGGAACCACTGGAACTTTCACACTCTCCTGGTGGGAATACATACCTTACAAAACAGTGGGGCAATTTTTTATAAAACTAAGTACACCTGTGTATAAGACCAAATAATCTTGCTCCCAGGGGTTTACCAAAGATAACTGCAAAATAATGCCCATGCAAAGACTCATGCATACATCTCATTTCAGTTTTGGTCTTCACACTCAAAACTGGTTACAACCTAACTCTTTATCAACTTGTGAAGTGGTTAACAAGTTGGATTGCATCCATGCTAAAGAATATCATTCAATAATAAAAAGGGAGTAGATTACTTCTACAAGCAGTAACATGATAAATTTCAAAAACAATAAGCTAGTAGCAAAAAAGCAAGTTCAAAATAATGTACGTTTATGAGTCTAGTTACCTAAAATTCTAAGATAGGAAGAATTAACCTGTGAAAAGAGGTGAAACTGGCAATAAATAATAACTCTATGTAAAGAAAAAAACTATTTTCTTTTCATGTAATAGTCAACTACTATGAGAAAAAATTTAAAAGGTATTTTTTATAATGAAAAGTTTAAATTTTTACTAGTTTAATCAAAGCTATTCAATGAAACTCACTGAGAGAATTTAAGCATTTCTTACACTATGTTCTGATCATAGATAGGAAAGTCACTTTTGTGCAGATACTGACTATAGTCCTCTAGGTGTCCCATTCCACTGCACCACTCTTTAGACTTACAGCCTAATCCCCTGTCACCTGCTCCTTTCTTTGGAACTTACCCTGCTCTGCTTATCTAGGGGGTGGCCAGGAGGTGAGAGCATTACTGCAGCTGGGGGCAACTGTGGAGCTGCTACAGTAGAATCTAGAAGCACAAGAATTATGTTGATTCCCTGCGTTTTCTTAGCAGACTGCTTAGTTATGCACCCTTTCTTGGTTGCCTCCCTTTGTCAGCCTTCCTCCTCTCTTCTCTATCAGGGTTCCTAGAAAACTATTACTCTCATGTCCCCAAAACTACAGTTACTTGCATGCGTCTGAGGATTTGATCCTGGATAAATCTGAAGTAAGGCATCAGTTCACACCAAGATGATCTATAAATTCAATGTCATCCCAACTGCAATACCAACCGTGGTGCGCGTGCGTGTGCGTGTGTAAACCAACAAGGTGATTCATATTATAAGAACTCTGGATCTCTTTCAGGTTCACAAGTAGCAAGTAGGCCCTTAAACAAGTATTGAAGTAGAAGTGAATATTTTAGGAATTGAGGCTGGAAAAGCCAGTAAGAAGTGGACATGAAGAAGAATGTTTATTAGGGCAGAGATAAATTAAGGGCACAATATCAAGCACACATTTTTTTGGAAGCAACATTAGCTCAATCCAGCAGGACTCCTCAGAAACAGCATGGACCATCTGGAATTGTGAGCCCGGAGGTGGAGGACTGATGCTTTTGTGTCACTCAGTCCACAGGAAGTCAGCCCTGGAGGACATGTACTTGCTGTCACTGTGGTCCTCACAGGTGCAGGCAGGCTGAGACTCTGGCAGCCCCTGAGCCAGTTCGGTGCTGTGGTCAGAAGGAGAGTGTGTCTGGAGGTCTGGGAGCAGGGGAGTGTGAACAGTATGCACAGCATTGGGAGGTTAGAGGACCAGTGCATTTTCTTTGGGAGGTGCCACTGACCATGACCTAGTGCTGATCTCAGGATCATTCACGTCACACAGCTGCTCTCAAACTACCAACAAAACAAATCGTGCAGAACTGTCAGGAGGAACTTCCAGGAAAATATGTGCTTTCAAAGGAGGATGTCATCAACTAGAACTGCTGTGGTGAGCAAACATGAACAACCGCTGACCAGATGCCTCTCCCAGAGTCTTCCTTCCCTGCACATCCGATGATGCCCCACTCTGTCCTGAGGCCCAGCACCAGATGTGTTCAGAGGCAGTGGACCTGGCTTTTGGTGAAGCTGTGACTTAGCGGCATGTCAACTTTGAGCCTTGATCATGTCACTCAACAAAAGTAAGCTTAACTATTTTTGTAGGCTAAAGGGAATAACAGCACAGCATGTCTCATTTAGTTCCACCTGGGAGATATGAGTTTGGGGGTGGTATCTTGTTTGTTTTTTTTTAAATTGAAGGGTTGTGAGCAAGTCCTATTTCATGTCTCTGTGTCACATTTTGGTAATTCTCACGAAGTTACAAACATTTTCACGATTACTCTATCTGTTGTGGTGATCTGTCATTCGTGACCTTTGTTTTGTGAGCCAGGAATCACTCTTAAATGAGCCCGTGGCCCCAACTGATAAATGCGTGTGATCTGACTACTCCACTAACCAGTTGCACCCCCTTTCTCTTCTCACCTCGGCCTCCCTGTCCCTGAGACACAGCAATATTTAAAATAGGCCAGTGAAGGTATCTAAGTGTTCAGGTGAAAGGAAGAGCTACAAACGTCTCACGTTGTCAATATCTAGAAATGATTAAGTATAATGAGGAAGACAAGACAGGCTGAAAGCTCAGACTCTTGCATGCAGTCTTGTAAATGCATAGGAAAAGTCTTGAAGAAATTAAAAGTGCTACACTAGTGAATACTCAAATGATAAGAATAACAATAAGAAAAGCAAACATAAGCAGATACGGAAAAAGTTTAGTGGTCTAAATGGAAGATCCAACCACCCACAACATTTTCTCAAGCCAAAGTCTAATTCGGAGAAAAAATCCCAAATCACTTCAGTTCTACAGGAGCGTGGAAGCTGCAGAAGACAAAACTGAAGCTGGCAGATTTCATGAGATTTAAGGAAAGAAACCATCTCCATAACATACAAGTGCAGGATGGAGCAGCAGGTGCTGACGTAGAAGCTGCCATACATGATTCGCAGAAGTCCTACTAAGATAACTGAGGAAGGGGTTACACTTGACCTCAGGTGTCTCCATGTAGACCAGACAGCCTTTCACTGGAAGATCATGGCTTCTAAGGCTTCACAGCTCCTGGGGAGAGTCAGCGCCTGGCTTTGAAGTTTCAGAGAGCAGACCGACTCTCTTGTTACAGAGATTAATAAAATAATTTCAGGCTGAAGCCCATGCTCATTTTGCAGTCCAGGGTATTTTAGGTGCTGCCATAATAACGCTAAATCTACCCTGCCAGCTTTCTAAAAGTGGAATAAAGCCTAGATTACAGCACATGTGTTCACAGCACAGCTTAGTGAATTTTTTAAGTCCACTGCTGAGACCTGTTGCTCAGAAAAAAGATTCATTTGGATTTACTGCTGCTCACTGATGTGCACTGGTCACCCATGAGCCCCGATGGAATGTTTGAGAGCGGTACTGTTCTCATGCCTGCGAAGACGACATCCATTCTGCAGCCTATGAGTTAAGGAGCTTCCGCACTTCCAAGCTTTATGTACTATATATATCTAAGAAATTCTCCACGTAAGATTACAGCTGCATAGACAGCGATCCTCTGACCTTGGCAAAGACAATCTAGATGCCACCAAAGGCATTTGTGATTCAGGAAGGAAGGTCAAAATATCAGTATTAACGGATCAGAAGTTGACTCAACCCCTCACGATGACTTTGAAGGACTCAACGGTTCAGCCGAGGACCCAAATACAGGTGTAATGGGAAGAGCAAGAGAACTGGAATGAAAATGGAGGTGAAACTGACTCAGCCGTTGCTGCCTCCTGCTGAAACTAAAGGGTGAGAAGTTGCTTCAGAAAGTGGTTTCTTGAGATGGACCCTAAAACCAGCACAGGCGCTTTGGATATTGTTGAGATAGCAATAACGGGTTTGGAATATTACACGAACATTAATTGATTGATGACTGATTGCATAGTTGACAAGGCAGAGGCAGTCTGAGATGATTCCAACTTTGAAAGAAGTTCTACTGCGGGGAAGATGCTATCAAGCAGAACCCATGCTACGAAGAAACGACTCACGAGGAGTTGACGGATGAGACAAACTTCATTGCCTTAGTTCAGGAATTGCCACTGCCTCCCTATCATTCAGAAGAGCCATCAACATGCAGGAAAGGCCCTCTGCCACGGAAAGACGACAACTCGCTGAAGACTGGGCGATCCCCCTTTTCAGCAATAAAGTATTCTTCAGCTAAGGTGTTTACATTTTCCAGGCAAGAAAACAAATGAAGATGGTGGTTTGATGGCAGGATTTTATTCCCCTGACTAATGATTTTGCGGTCAGTCAAAGGGTGAAGGTGGACTGCAGCAGCCCCGTCTCACGGCAGCCCCCAGTCCTCCTCCATCAGGTGACTGTGCAGGACTCACCCCCACCCCCAAAGTGCCTTGCTACTAAACACAGGTCAGAAAGAGGGAAAAAAAGCTGACCTCAAATTCTTTTGCAATGTTTTTTTTGTTTCTGTTTTGTTTCGTTTTTTTTTGAGACAGGGTGTCACTATGTAGTTGAGACTGACCTGGAACTCACTATGTAGCCCAGGCTGGTCTCGAACTCACAGAGATCCTCCTGCCTCAGCCTCCCAAGTGCTGGGATTACAGGCGTGTGCCACCATGCCTGGCCTGCAATCTTTAAATTAGCTTAGTTGGAACTGAGCTGCATCTCCAGCCCCTTTTTACAATTCTGAACAGGGTCTCACTAAAATGCCAAGTCCTGCAGGCCGGGCCCAAGCTCGTGATCTTCGCCGCTCAGCCTCTCACATGCTGCTATCACAGGCCTGTGGCACCACACCCAGCTGGCTGGGATCCCAGTGCTGGGGATATATGTGCTAGGCAAGTGCTCTACCAGAGCCACTTAGCCCCTGGGAAAGGTTTCTGGTTCCATAACTAAGATTTACATATGGTTTGAAAAATTAATTTTATTGGTACATTTAATGTATACCACAGAATGACATTCACTGTTGGAAATTTGTACCTTTACATAATCAAACTTAGTTCTTATTTTTCCCCATTCCCCTGCCCTCCCTTTAACCCCCGCTTCCCGCCCTGTCTACACAGACTGTTTCCATTATTATTCATTTTCTCATTAATTCCAGTCCCTTCTTTCACTTCCCTACTCTTCACATTTCCTCTTTGTCCCTTTTCTTCCTATTTCACATTATCTATTACACTTTTTAGTCCTTATTCACACTTTCAGTTTCTCACTCTAGAGAATCTATTCGGTATTTACGCATGTGTGTCCCATTCGTATCGCTTAAGAGTATCACCTCAATGTGCATCTATTTAGCTATAAATATCTCTAATTTCTCATTTTTATGGCTGAGTAGTACTCTATTTTATTTTTAAAAAACACATTTTTTTTTATCCAATCTCCCGTTGATGGGCATTTGGGCTGCTTCCAATATTTAGCTATCACAAACTGTGCTGCTATGAACATGGGTGCACATAAATCACTATAATATGATTCTTTTAATTCATTAGGAAGATACCCAGCAGGGAAATACCTGGGTCAAATGGGACTTCCAATCCTAGTTCTTTGAGGTGGCTCTGCACTGATTTCCACAGTGGTTGCACCAGTCTGCACTCCCACCAACAATGGAGCAGGGTTCCCACATCCCACCAGCATTTGTTATTGGTTGATTTCTTGACAGCAGCCATTCTTTCTGGGGTGAGGTGGAATCTCAGCATTGTTTTCATTTGTATCTCTCAAATGACCAGTGATGTTGCACAGGTTTTCATATGTTTATTTGCTTTTCTACTTCTTTGTCTGAGAAATGTCTGTTCATTGCAGATGCCCATTTTTGGATTCGGTCTTTAAATTTGGGAGGTCTGATTTTATGGTTTTGATTGAAACTTTCTTTGGTTCTATTTTATAACTATTTGGAAAGCAAATAAATGGAAATGCATCTATGCAGATTGCATTGCTTTTGCGCCAAGTCTTCTGAGGAATGAGAACTGAAAGTGAAATGAAACATGAACAAGCCCACCTAACATGAAAACGTTTATCAAAGACAGCCGAGATTACAACTTAAAAGCTGAACTGATTGAATCACTGCACTGGACACCCTGAAGAAGGAGCTCTGTACCCATTTTCTACTGCTGCAGACTGAAAGGACTGAAAAGCAACAGCATTTCCTCACTGTTCCGGGGCCTGAAATATGGAGATCAAGAGCTGGGCAGTACTGGCTTCTTCAGAGGTTTCCGTCCTCTGTCCTCATGAGGTCTTCCTTGCATGTGTGTTTGTGTGTCAATGTTCTCTTCTTACAAGGACACAAATCCTTTTGGGTTACAGCCCAAACATACGACCTCATTTAATGGAAATCATCTCTACAGACAGCACACCTCCCAACAGTTACACGCTGAAGCACTGGGGATTAGAACTTCCACCTATGAATTTGGAAGCAGGCACAATTCAGCACTCAACGGACTTCCTGTGGGGAGGGCCAGGCTCTGGCCAGTGCGGAAGGCACTGTCCTTGGCAGCACACCAGAAAGCCTCGTGGCTTTGATGTTCGACAACTCTTCCTTGTTTAGATGTGCTGACCCACTGGCACTCTGCAGTCTATCCCTTAAATGGCTGCATTTGTGAAGTACTTCCCTGTATCTCTCTGATATATAAATATATTAGGATTTAGAGCCTCACTGTTTCCATCTCTCTGTGTAAAGGAGCCATGCTGCAGAAAAGGAGATAGAGAAAAATGTTTGTGAAGATCCTTGGAGGAGGAAGAAACCTAAAAGCCAAGGCTGAATATATGGAAAGGCTAACTCAGTTGCCTACCACGGTGCATTTTGCAAAAGGTAACTAACTACATGCATGGTCTAGCTTCTAGGGTGTCTGGATGTGTCCAGCATGGCTTGGTTAGACACCCGGATTAGGATATATGTGTGGCTTCTGTTAGTGAATCCTTTTCCCAATGGTATGCCATCAGGAAAGGCAAAGCTGTAGCACACATTAACTGTGTGAGAACGTGAGTGTGTGCACAAGTGTGCTCCATTGCTCATGTGGGCCACCTTTTCAACCATCTCCTTCACATTCCCTTTGTATGGCCCACCTTGCTGAGAGGAGCACTCCGGAGTGGAGCGCGCACCGGACAGAGATGGTCATGAATCACGATATAAAGGAAAGTTGAGCTTGCTGAACTGGACGTCCTGCCTAGCACATTACCTGTGAGCCCCCTCAGGACTGGAAGGGTGGTCGCTCATTGTCCATGGTGCTGTCTGTCATGCTGGGGAGAGTCAGTGGGGAGTGACTTTTCTTGCCCTGGCCTTGTTTGTGTGGGCTTCACCCTTTAGTCCAAGATTTTTGCAAGTGTAATTTAAAAAGTGGGTCTACGGCAAAACAATTTGTACAATGCTACAATTATGCTCTCTGCCTGAACTTCACAGATGGTGTCAGCACAGTAGTCCTCCCTTATCGGAGACTTTGCTTTCCTGGGTTTCAGTTACAATCAAGCTTAGTCAAAACATATTAAATGAAAAGTCAGAAATAAACAATTTATAATCTGTAACTTGTGTGCCATTCTGAATCATGTCATGAAACCTTGCACCAGCCCACTCAGAATTGGGTGAATGTGCTCTCTACCTGCTCTTAGTCATGCAGTGGTCATCTTGATTTTCAGGGCAACTGCTGCAGGATCAAGATACCTGTGTGTAAGTGAGTGCTATTTTACGTAAATATAGCCCCAAGGTTCAAAAGTGATGATGCTGCCAATTCTTGCATACCAGAGAAAGTCATAAAGTGCTTTCTTTATGTGAAACAGTGGACATTTGTAATAGTTGTGTACACGTAGAGAAAAAACATACTATAGATTGGTACTAGCTCTGTTTTCAGCCATCCACTGGGGTCTTGGGATGGACCCCATGTATAAGGGAGGACCACTGTAACCCTGTAGTAGCAAATTTTCTTGCAATGTGTTTAATCCTATGGTTTCTACACTTGGTCACAAACTTTAAAAAAACTAAAACTGAGACTGCCTTATGGGAGCCACTGGTGTAAACTGTATGTCCATGGCTATTTCCTCCATGAAGTCACAAGCAGACAAAGGAAGCATAAGGAAGATTGTCCTGGGCCCTCCTGACTTTAACCTGTTCCCAAGTCACCTACGTCAGGAGGACTTCCAGAATTTTCCAGGGCAGGTTTTGGTATTCCACCGAATGAATGAAATAAAAGGCAAATTCTTTAGGAAATTGTCTTCGGATGCCAGGAGACATGATTTATTACAGTTTTTCTTCGGAGAATGCATTGTGAATAGCTGATTGCTTTGAAGTTGGAAGTTCAGAGACATGGAATTTAGGAATCTTTTCAGGGAAGCTTTCCCACACAGCATGAAGAAAGAAGACTGCCTTATAAGACACTCTCTGACTCATCTGCTAAATCTAGAGCACAGCAATGACGTACCTACCATATCGCTTATAAGGATCAATAACATGATAAACTCAGGATGACACAATACGCCCCCCACAAAATTCAAGCCTACCATGAGTACAGGAAACTGACACTGTACAAATATTGCAAAGTTTCCCATTCCACTGAAAAAGAAAACTGTAGTAAATGTATTTAAAAAACCATGCAAAATGAATACTTGAAATAAATGCTCAAAAGAAATTAGAAGCATCTACCATGTTTTTACATATCTTGTATCCTGATTTTAAAAAACCTCTGGTCTTTCTTTCTCACTTGAGTTTCTAATGTGGGCTGTTGGAGTGTGGAAGGTGGTATGTGCTGAAATGAAATGGTAGGTAGACAGGTATCTGGCAACGAAGAAACTTAAAAGTTGTTTCTTTACACAAGGACAGAGTGACCTAATCTCATGCCTTTGCTGTAGTAAAAATAAATGTTTTCCTCTATGACTTCACAGTGTTCATTGTCACTGCTGTTTTATGATGGCTTTAAGTAACAGAATAATTAAATGGATAATTATGGTCTCGTGCTGACCATATTACATTTATATTTTCTTTAAAGAATACCTCTTCACCCATCCTTGCTTTGGGCAACATAATGGATCTCTCATCTCAGCTTCTTTTACTGTAATATAAGGAATAATATTAAAAATGCCTGCTCTTTGGGCCTAAAATGAAGATTAGGTGTTAATGAATATTAAGTGACTTTGGTCATGCCTGGCACAAGAAGAGCTCTGCATCAATATTTCTGTTATAATAATACAGATTAGCTGGGGTCTGTTAGTGTCTAGCAAAAAGAAGCGACACCAACAGATGGGTTTAGATACTCCTGAGGGAATAAACTGTATTCCAGGGCAGATGGTGCAGCTAGGGATGAGTATTAGCAAAAAGGAGTCATGGAGCCAGAAGGCAAGCTTGGGGTGTGGGGAGCTCCACTAATGATAACCTCAAACACACACACACGTGAACTTCGGAGGTCATAAAGTACTTCCCAGCAGGAGCAGTTTTTCTTAAACGTAAAGAATGATGATGGCTTGATAATATCTTCCACTGCTTTTTTTTTTTTCCCATTTATAATGTTGGGAGGTCTTTGATGGTTAGGTTTTCAGATAAAGAAGGCATTGAGCAATCAGCAAGGGGCAGAGAAACGCTTGGGATTGCTGAGAATGGAAGAAAGGGGGGCTGCAGTGGTGTCCTCAGAGATCTGCATTTTGAAGCCCTGCAATGTGAGGATGCCCAGAGCGGGGCTGCTGACGAGAGAAGTGGGACAGAAGGACACAGTGTGGTCGCAGAGGTCACAGTTCAGTGACGTCCACAAAGGGGACAGACCTACAAGATTCGTGCACGTCGCGTGACGGAATGACGTAGGGTATGCAGTAATGCTCCTGGTGCCTGATCGGAAGCATGGAACGTGTAAGGCCCAGGACGACGCTGGTGCGGTCAAGTGAACCGCGTGATCTGGAAGTAGGTCATGGGAGATCCCAATTCGGGGCCAGTGCACAGAACGCCGCGAATGAAATGCGACTGCAGATCTGAAGGCAGGAACCGCTGTGTACGGTGCATGCTCTCTCGAGGAAGACCGTACTGAAGACTACGGCCAACACAGGGTCTAGGGAAAGCTGAGTCCCACAGCCACGGCCCGTCCAAAACTGTCATTTCCGACAGCATCATGGACCCAACACGAGCACCCAGTCCAGGGATAATGCTGCTTCCATAGATACTTATTACTCTGGTGAGCGAGTGAACCAGACCCAAAGTGTTTGCCAGGAAGGCTGTGCAGGGAACGACTTTGAGGTCACATCTGTAGGCCATTGTAAGATTGACCACATTCTGATTTCTTACTTCAAACAGTATACCATCTACTGGGAAATACGTTATAAAGTATCGGTCCAGTTTAATCACGTAACTGGATGCTTTCAGTGGTACTTTTCTCTGGTACCATTTAGCCCTTCTTTGTCCACCTTTGCTTGTTAGTCACAAAATGCAATCCTTTTCTCAGACTGTCCTGAGCCTGTCCTCTAGTGCGCCAAACCCTGGGGGCCCTGGCTTGGAAAAAGGATTGTGATTCATGTCCTGTTTGGATGAGTGAGTTCTTGTTGGCTCTGAGATCAGCTAAGAGGGAAGGGAGGCAGCTGGTTCTGACCCTGGAGGACGGCCCTTTCATTAGGATCAGGAGAGAGAGCTAACAAGTACAAATAGGCTTTTCCTGTTTACCTTTTCCCTTGGCATATTGAGAGCTTCCTGGGTTTTCTCCAGCAGATTCTGTGTGCATTCTGAACGTGCTCTGAGCACTTGGTCTGTAATTCTAGCTCTCAGCTTGGAAGCACTCCCTCCTGCCTGGCACAGCAGCAGTCACCAGGGAGAACACAGACACGTGGCTCTTCCAGGTGAGGCCTTGGAAGCTGCAGAGCAGGCTAAGCTAAGCACCCTGGCTGGTATCAAGGACCACTGGTTATACAGTTCTAATGCGCAGATAATGGAATTTTAAGGTTTGATAGTGAATACAGATGCTTCTGACTTGTGATGAGGTTAGATTCTGACAAATCCATTATAAGGCGAACCTGCCACAGTTCAGAAGTGCACGAATACACCTAGCCTCCCAGACATCATAGCTTGGCCACACGGCACACTTCAATCGTGGCTCACTACCACTGCCCAGCTCACAAGAGTGTCACACTGCATTTCACTAGTGAAGGAAAAGATCCAAATTCACAATGCAAGGTATGATTTCTACTAAATGTGCATAGCTTCCGCACTATGGTAAAGTTGAAAAGTCATACACTGAGCCATGGAGATTGTCTGTATTTGAGAGAAATGCAGTGCTCTGCTTTCTGTGGTTGTTTGTCTTCTGGAAGTTATTCCAAGCAGAGGAGTAGCTGGAGAGGCAGGGGTGGGTAAGCTGCTCAGGCAGTTACCTGCCTGAGGGTGACAGTGGCATGTGCAGACATGTTTTCACACACGTGGCCCTGGTGAGACCTGAGCGGTATCCTGCCTCCTCCGAAGGAGACGCCGGCGACTGTGCCAGCGCTGGATCCACCACGTGCGATCCCCAATTTGACTGACTTCATAGGGGATACAGGCTTTCCACACCATCTTTAAGACAGTGAGCACAGGAGTTCAATATGGTATTTACTTTTCATAAAAAGGCTCAGCAAAAATATGAAATACACAGAAAATTATTAGCAAGCAGCTTTTGAGAAAACACTGAGTGGGTATCCAGGGAGCAACAAGTTTATTAGAAGTAAAGAACTGAAGTATCAGTTGAACAATTCCATCATAATTTTCAGCTCAGTGGACTCTGAACGGCTTTTGGCTTGAAGTACCAAACTGGGCGCCGGCCATGTGTGCAGGAAGATGCCTGTGCCCATGGTGTGACTCGGGTCCCCTCGCCATGCCGATATTTGCCATGGGGACATCGACAGCTGGGCTTTGTTCCTGCTCTGCCCCGCAGCTCTCACAGGCAGCTGCCTGACCAGTCTCACCCTAGCCGTGGCAGACACACTCTGCTCTGGGAGGCACCCGTTCTGCGTTTCCTAGACTGAGCGGCAGAGACCAGTGACAACCTTTTCATGTTGCAGGTCTGGTTTTTGCTGTGGACCTAGACACAACAAATATGGCATAAGTGTTTGCAAAGCAAAGGAATGAGTGGAACAGTACGCTTCCATCGGAAGGGAAAAGGGGGGCGAGGCTTAGAGGGAAGCTGAAAGGAGACAAACATTTTTTAAAAAGAGGCTATTTTCTCCCATTTTTAAGTCTGGTAGATTTCCAATCACTCTATTTCTCAGAATAAAGGAAATGACCGTGTCTATCCAAAAATCCAGTAGAAAATAAAACTGACTTTCTTTTATTAGCCAGAGACAGATTTAGAGGTTCTGTGTTCAGTAACTCTGAAACATACACCCTGTTTTGCCTTATAAACCAAATAAATTGAGTCATGTGAGCAGATTCAATTAACGTTTTTTATTTTTCTTTCAAAATTTCAGGCAGCTGCTATTTTAAGATGGTCTACTGTGTGTGTGTGGCAAATTAAAACAATATGTGGAAATAACCCATATCTAAACAAACGGAACACCAAAATGAATATTATTGATGAGGGTATTACTCCTGATAAGGCTGCAGCTGCCTCCCTCCACTAGTTTCCCCCCAGCCCTCTGATGCTGTCTCTGTCTTCTCTGTTCTCCCTCTTGTTCTGGCCAGTCCATGCTGTGAGTCCCTCCTTGGACCTGATCCCTTTGATCTGCACTGAGGGCTACCTTCAATGCCATGGCTTTCAATACTAAGGATCTGATGATGATTCTTACATTTACGTCTCACTGAGGCCCTTCCAGCCCTGTAGGTCCCTCCACTCAGGGGGTGGTACAGAGGCACTAAGCCTGCAGATATGGGCTCCAACCTGGTCTCAGTTTAGAGTAATCACTTGCTTTAGTTGGCCTAGGTGGGGCCTTCAAGAACACAAACTTGAACCACTCCACACACATAGGGTGAAAACAGCAGCATAAACAATTCAGTGCTTCATGTGCGCCCTTTCATTCATTCCTCACGCACTCATGAATTTACTGAACATCTTTATTCCACTGGGGAGAGACAGATGATGAATAAGCCGCATGTGGCTAGAGATAGTGGACAGCTCCGTTCTCAGAACAGGTGCAAATCAAGGCAGCTGCAGGCCAAGTCTGGGCCTCACCCACTTTTGAGAGTGAAGTCTAGGGAAATACTGCGTGCACATTTACTTATTTGCATACTGTCTATGCTCTCAGATGACAAGAGTTGATTGGCCGCAAGAGAGACTAACGACCCCTGCTTCCAAACTAAAATACTATTCTGCCCTTCACAGAGGAAGCCTGCCAAACTGCTACAGAGAAAAACAGAGTTGATGGAAGGAAGCAGGAATGAATCTGAGATGAGTGTCCAGTGGACATGGGCAGGCCCCCAACTGGACTTCAGGTACCCCCCAAAGAGGGGCAATATGAGCGGAGGCAGAGATGGGACACTGGCTCTGATGGGATAAGAGGGGACTGTTGTTATTTCCACAGACTAAACTATACTTTAGTGTGTTAAGCTGAATCATCTGTGGTCAACTGTTTTCATTTTAAGAAATATTCTACATGAATAAGATCATTCGCCAATCCAGATTTTGTAGTCATCATCCAATGTATAATTTATTACAAGTTGCTTTGTTTGCTAGTTACATATAAAACATTTTATATCATGATTTGGTTCATGTAAATGATGGATTGTTTTCAAATCCATCACTGTTCACTGCATATTATAAAGGTAAAAGAAAAGGCTAACAAGGTGAATTTCAGGTGACAATATAATACAGACCTCTTGGCTAACACGTTGCATTTACTCTGTGTCTTAATTCTACTGGTACTCAAATGGGAAGTTATTTCTTAACATTTATCTAACACAATGATTATCCATAGGTGCTCACTGCTCCCACCTTTTTCACAGCCACAAATACAAATCTAAGCCATTCTCAATGCCTCTGCTGCTCACATCTGCATAAATATGCTATGCATTATTCTGCTTAGAATGTGTATGAACTATGGTGTCACAGTAGCAATTTTCATGCTTATTTAGTCAAGCCAGAAATCAACTGCATGCAATTTGCTACACAAATGTATTTCTTGGGTCAGGTCACAGCAGCACTGAATGGAGGACTAATGAAGAAAAATACTATAAATAGAAAGGCTCAGATAAAGTCCTATAGGAACCATGCCACCTAATAGTTTGGCAGAAAATAAACATTTGCTAAAAGTTATTCATCTTAGTATTTTTGTGTTATACAGAAGGCACAGGTCAGCTTGCATTCAACCATTGAAAGAAGTTTGGGAGTCTGGTAAGTGACTTAGTATCACTGTTCTCTAGTGAGTTCTGAGTCAGCATCTACAGACACAGGGAGCATCGTGGATTTCCACATTCCCTACCTTGTTCTGTTCAGTCACGACTTTCCACAGCGAAAGAACAGCATCTTGCCATACAAAGTACAACCAAAAGTATGCAATGGTACTACTAAAATTGGAGAGGGCTACACAGGTCCTGTTGAATCGGGTGATCATTTTGGTAGACTAATGAATTAGATTTAAATGTAATCATCACAGGGGAAGATCTTTCAGAATGATGGGGTAAGGACTTCTGAAAATCCACTCTCACTTATGTTATCTTTCTAGATAAGAAAACTGGCAAAAACAATGAAAATCAACCTTTGAGAACTCCCGGTATTAACTGAGACTTGCAGTAACCTGAGGAGACTGTATGCAAACAAACCCTGGAAGATCAGTAAGAAGAGAGCTTCGTGGTGTGTCCCCCCAGATCTCTGAGGCCTCATCCCAAGGGCTTCCCAATACATGAGCTGTGGAAGCCAGAAGCTTATCGGCAAGGAGAATGTGGGACTTGCTGGGAGGTCAGCCATAAGCCCCAGCCCAGAGAACTCGCCACTTAGCTGGGAGTCCTGGGAGAATGAGCAATGGCCTCAGGTATGTTCGTTCACACCCCAACTCCTGGAACCTGTGCTTATGTTGCATTCATGTCAAAATGGCTTTAGGGTGCCATCGACGGTGGGGAAGATACTCTGGCTCTGTGGGCCCACTGCAATGAAGAGGCAAGAAGGCCAGACTCAGAGGAGGGTGCAGTGATGCCAGCATGGCCTCCGGGAGCAGGGGAAGCCGCAGAGTGCGATCAGTGGGCAGGACACAGTTGGGAGGAGGCCGTAGTCCACCACAGTAAGGCCTTCCTAGACTCCCGACTGCCACAGCCACAACAATTTGTTTTAAATAACTAAGCTTTTGGTAGTTTGTCATAGCAGCAATGGGAAACGCACCAAGGTCTGGTATCTAGAGATGGAGTTCTGGCTTTGGGAAGCAGGTAAAGGAACATTTTTGAGGACCATGACAGAAAGAGCTCAGATTTTCCTGAAAAGATATAAGCAAATGAAACTGCCCTACTAACTGTTATTGTGGTCTCTGAGGAAGTGGGGAGCGAAGTGGGAAACACTCATGCCATCTTAGAAAATACTTAAATTATCACAGACGTACTGTTGGTAGACAATTGGTGGTGAGGACTCGGAAGAAAAAAATAACATATTTTCAGAAGAGGAGAAAAAAGATTTCTTGTTATACAGTGGTAGAAAGCTGAATAAAATTATATTCCAGAGTTACCTGGAACCAGGCTTATATACAGGATACTCGGGTAAGGAGATGTTCATGCAAGGCACAGTCTGTTTGTTTTCTTGCTACCAGTAGCAAATGGAAAAAGAGAGAGAGAGAGAGAGAGAGAGGGAGGAACAGACACAGAGAGAGGCTGAGATTGAAGAAAATTGCTAAACAAAGACACCAGGACTTCACCATATGAAAATTTCTCTGCATGTCTAGTTTGTAAAAGATGCTAAATTAAGGAAATTTACCGTCAAGAAAGTGTATTCTGTAGAAAAAATAAAAAATATGGATGGGTTCCTTTCTGAACCTTCTAAGAATAAAAGGCAGACTGTTTAATCACACTGGGGCACTTTGTGAAGCAATGATTTGAGTCCACAGAAAGAACACAGAGCACCAGAGAAGCAGCCACGTGGGTAAAACACATGACAGCACGAATGTATTTTGTTTGAAACATTTTTCTTCACCTATCGTAAAGGACAATTTATAAGTCAATAATTATATAAATGTGTTTATGGACTTAGAATGTATAGGTAAGAATTTATATAAAATTAATAGCATGAAGGTGGATTTAGGGAAAAAGCTATATTGAAGTAATGCTTTTATACACTATTGAAATTAACTCTGCATTTACTGGAATTATATTGTTTTAAGGTGTTAATCAGCCTAACAGATTTAGATTTATAAAACACCAGCAAACAAGAAACTGCATTGACTCTCAAGTACACTTGGAAAATTCTCCAGAATGTCACACACAAGGTCATAAAATAAACCTTGATAAATTTAAAATTATGCAAAATATATTCTCAAAGATTAATAACAGAAGCAAATTTGGGAAATTCACAAATGCATGAGAATTAAACAGCATACACCTAAATATATAAAATGTGACAGAATAAAAAAAAAGGAGAAACAAGAAAATACTTTGAAATGAGTACAGCATGCTAGGTTGGCTTAATATAATGAAAATACATTATCAGTAGAATAAAGAACAAAAAATAACATCACCATCTGAATAGCTTCCCTTAGCAAAACAAAAACACTTTCATTATAAAAGCAGTCAAAAAATATTGAAAGGAAATATCTTCTTCAAAGTGATAAAAACAGTGCAGAAAAACTTCAGAGCTAACAGCATAATGAATGGTGGAAAGCTCACCACTTTATTTAAAATTGAACAGTAAGTTTTATGCAAGAAAATTAAGCATGAGGATGAAAGGAGACATCTATAGTGGACAGGGGTAAATAAAAAAATCTCTATAGGTATCATAATATATAGACAGACAACCTAATATATAGAAATTACAGGAAACTACAGAAAATCTATCAAAAATAATAAGGAAGTTCAATACTTCCTTATTAATTCCTTCCTGCAATGTACAAGATCAATATACATAAATAAATTGCATTTCTGTGTAATAACAATGGAGAACAATATGAAAGGGAAATTACATGAACAATTTCATTTTTAAAACTCCAAGATGGCATTGCTTTGATACTGCTAATCCTATTCTAAAATTCATTTGAGAATTCAAAAGACTTAGAAGAGCTAAAACAATCTTGGAAAAGAAGTTTCAGGACCTGCACATCTCAACTCCACAACTTAACTAAAAAGCTTCAAAAATCAAACTAGTGCACCACTGCATTAAGAGACATGGACAAATGAAATAGGATTGATAGTCAATAAAGAAATCAATATGGAGATACCTCAAAGAGCTGGGACTAGAGGTTCCATTTGACCCAGCCATCCCTCTGCTGGGTATCTTTCCAAAAGAATTAAAAGAATCATACCGCAGTGATACATGCACACCTATGTTTATAGCATCACAGTTTGTAATAGCTAAAACTTGGAGACAGCCCATTTGCCCATTGGAGACTGGATAAAGAAGATGTGGTTTTTCCAGTGGAATACTATTCAGCCATAAAGAATGAGAAATTAGATTCATTCATAGGGAAATGGATACATATTGAGGATATACTACTAAGTGAAATAAATAATTCACACATGTGTAAATACCAAATAGTTTCTCTGGTGTGTATGTACTATAATAGTACATAAGATTCTAATGATATAATTGACAATGTGAAATAGGAAGAAAAGGGCCAAAGGTGTAGGGAAAGTGGGAAGGGTAGGGGAAAGGTAATAAGGGAAAAGAAAAAAATATGAGAAAATGTAAAAATGGAATTAAAGTGTTTGAAGGTGGGGAGGGGAGGAGGGGGTGAAGGGAGGGCAGGGACAAGGGGAAAAAATGAGAACCAAGGACTGGCATGTAAAGGTACAAGATCCCAATAATGAATGTAACTGTACTGTACTGTATACCTAAAATGTACCAATAAACTCATTGAGAGAAAAAAAAAGAAGCTCTCACTTATGGTCAAGTGGTGGTGGTGAGGCTGCCAAGACAATGAAACAGGGGAAAGAATGACTTGGGGAAAAGAATGAGAGCCATGCACGTCACGGTGGTGTGACTGGGTTTTCTGATGTGGTTTGGGTTCTCAAACGGAAGACCCACTCTCCATACTAACACACATATTTTAAGGCTTCATTGCTCAAGTCTTTAAAAGTTTACAGAAGTTAAATTTGACAAGCTACTCCAGAAAATAGGCTAGCTATATCTTGATTTATGAAAATATCTGGGAATATATTTGCATGTAAAGGTCAGGAAAGGAGGAAATCAAAAGCAAATAAAATTTCTTTTTCATCATATTAAAGAGAAAAATTAAAGTTTACTGCACTTGGACCCAATTTATTCATGCAGGGACTTGGTTTTGAAGCAGAGGAAGATATGAGAGCTAGACATAAAACAAGAGTTTTAAATCTTGTCAATGAAATTTACTGCATATAAATCTAAGACAAATCACTTTGAGATGCCTAGTACTAATAACAATAGAAATAATATAAACACTGATTACACACCTCCTCTGATCCAGGCTGATGTGAAGAAATCTTTTCAGTGTACTTTGCTTAAACATCACGATAGCCTTCTGCAGAAGGTAGTGTCATTGCTGTGATACTGTGGAGAACTGTCCTTTAAAAATCCCTTGGTTCCTATTTCACATTAGCAATTATATAATTTGAATCTTATTTACACTTTTTGTTTTTCACACCAGAGAAACTATTCAGTATTTACTCAAGTGTGTCCTACTTATTTCACTTAAGAGTATGGCCTCAATGTGCATCCATTTAGCTATAAATGTCTCTAGTTTCTTATTCTCTATGGCTGAGTAGTACTCCATTTTATAGGTACAAGATCCTAATGATGAATGTTATTGCACTGTATACCTAAAAACTATCAGTAAACTTAATGGAAAAAATCCCTTTATTAATACTTTGGTACCCAGCATGGCCTTACTGGGATGTGAAGGAACTTCTAAAAGGAAAGGATGGATGCTACCCCTTAGATTACGAGGGGTGTGGGCCCTGGTCTCCTCCCCTTTCTTCTTGCTTCCTGGTCACGAGTTGAGTGGTTTGCTCTATCATGTGCTCCCCACAGTTGCCATCCAGCATGCTCAACAGAGGTCCAAGGAAATAGGTCTCCCAAATCCTGGGACAGGAATCTTCAAAACTACGAGACAAGTTAAACTTTTTATAAGTTAATTTTCAGGCATTTCGTCACAGTGAGGGGGAGTGACCAATACACTGCTGCTTTACCAATGGCTTAGAAAAGTAATATCTGACTCAAAATACAGACTAACAGCCACACTGCACTCTGTGGTTAACCATAAGGAACTTGATAGTCTGCTGTGGTGTGGAAGTGATTTGTCTCCCAAAGGCTCATGTGTTAGAGGCCAATGCAATGGCATTTTTTTTTCTTTTTATTGGGTTTATTGGCACAATCTAGGTCTACAATACAGTTACAATCACTACTGGGATCCTGTACCTTCACATGACGGTTCTTGGTTCTCATTTTTTCCCCTTGTCCCTGCCCTCCCTTCACCCCCTCCTCCCCTCCCCATTGACAAACTCTTTATTTCCATCTTTTCATTTTCTCATATTTTATTGAAAGGTGATGGGACCTTTGAGAAATGAGTCCGAAAAGAAAGTGTTTGGGTTACGATCGCCCTTGGCAGAGTTTATAGCTGTTCTCGTGGAGTGGGGTGGGTTTTGCAGTAGGTTGGTTCTGGAGAGCAGGTTGTTATGAAACTGTGACACGGGCCTTCCCCACTCCCCAGCCGCTCTCTCACCATGGGACTTCTCGCTCGTACACACACTCTATCGTGTGATGCCATCTGCCAGATTGTGAAGGAAGGAGACGCCACTGCTACAGTGTTCGGATTTTCAGCCACCAGAGTCGAAAGCCAAAAAACCCTCTTCTTTATACATTATCTGAGAACAGGTATTTTGTTATAACTACATAAAACACTCAGTTTCCTTATCTGCAAAACAGACAGAATACGTAATTCAAATTACTTACATAAATATTAATACATTTGTAATAGAGTGAGTAAATGTAGTTAATTTAAAATGAAGCATTCACAACGACTGTGCATTAATGTTAAAGGATTAAAACTCAGTTACTATAAAATGGAAGTACAAAAAGATGTACACATCACAGTATAGATCTTATAATATGACAAGCATTTACTATCACATATTTGGATCATTTCCCAGAAAAGGGAGTGTTGAAATAATAAATTTTTTTATTTCTTTTGCAGATGGTTCCCAAAATCAGATGTTTGTTTGTTTTTCAGAGTTCTTAAAAGAATGTGATGCTTTGAAATGCTAATGTAACAGGCCTGACTCCAGATGGCCTTGGAAGAATCTTTAGGGACAAAAGGACTGAGTACTGCAAGCCACACCCAGAGAAGTAGCAGGGGCACTGGAGGAAGGCTATCTTCGGTTGTATTTTCTGTAACTTAGCACTTGTGTTTTGCGTTGCTTGGTTTGGGTTGAGATTGTACTCTATGAGAGAGGTCTTCAGGTATAACTGTGCAACTGAGTTCAGTATTCAAATTGGGAAAAACCCCACCTGTGCTCAAGGGTGATTATTTTATAAAATCCTCCACAGCTGGTGTGGCCAGAGATGAGGGCTTACTTATCAGAGATCTGTTAGCTCCTTCGCATTTAGGTCAAATTCATGGAAAAAAGTAAGCACTTTCTTATTTGTTTAGCAGACACAAATGTCAAACATTGAATAAAAGAAGAAAATGGAGAGCAGAGTTACATTTAATTTACCAAAAATAGTTCATTTGAACCCTAAGCTTTCATACCAATCTCACAACCACGATTTCATTCCATGAGAAGAGAATGTAAGACAAGAGCCTTTCAAATATCTCATTTTTCACTAATGTAGGAACAAATTTAGAGTTTCTAGTGCAGGGGATAAATAGATTTTCGGCTCTATGTAATTACAAATTTCCCTTTCACTTACAGCCACGTTAGACTACCTTCCCTTCTGACATTAACCGCAAGGTCAGGAATCCCCATGTCGTAATTCACAAGAAAGACTGAAGAAACTCAGCCACGCTATCAAGCTCATGGTTACAGTTTATTATAGCAAACAGACACAGACTAGAATCAGGCAAAGGAAGGAGCCACGTGGCAGGGCGGGGTCCACAGCACCAGGCTTCTGGGTGTGTCTTTTAACTGCTGAGGACAGTGTTTCCTTCTCTCCGCAATGATCTATGAAAACACTCAGGAATGCTTACCTAAACCTTGATGTCCAGAGATTTTGCTGGGGATTTTTTTATGGAGATGTAGCTGCTGTCAGTCTCCAGGTCCTCCAGGGCTCGGTCTGATACTTCATGGCCTCAAGGCTCATGTTACGGTCCGAAAGCATCTCTCAAAACTCCTGTGTTGCAAGTTAGTCACCACTGAGCATGTCAGGAGGCGGGGTGTTCAGGAGTTAGAGATTGGGACCCTTTCGAAAGAGGTGTGAGGGAGCTGCCCCCTCCTTCTCTGCTCTTCTACTTTCCTCCCTGTGAGGGTCTACTGAGCAGGTTTCATGAGACACTGCACCTTCTAACACCTCGATCTTGAACTTTCCAGCCGCCGGAACTGTGAGAAAGAATCTGTCACACAAATGACAAGACTCCACAAGTTTGCTACGATCATGAATCTCATGTATAGATGAGAAAGCAGAGGTGTGAACACAGACAACTATGTTCACATTTAACAAAATGTGTAGTTCAGATTTTTAAATCAGATGTTAAACACTTTTTCTCCTGCCTCGTGAAACGTCCTGTTAACTGATGTATAAATGACTTACTCCATTGTGATCACAGAAGCATAACGGAAGAGTCCAAAAAGCAAATCCATCATTCCTGTATTTGCGGTCTCCCAGGAAAACTGAAACCATCATTGAACTGACCCATAGCCAAGCCCTAAGAGTCCGGGTCTCTGTAGGTTTCTCTCAAAAGAACTAGTGATGCATTTTTTTCCAGCTGGGACATTGAGCCACACTATGGCAGTCTATCAAGTTTGCTGTGCACAAACATCGAGACGGATGATGCATGCCTGGTTTTATTGCTTTGGTTTTGAAATAAAGTCACTGCAGCTCATCTCAGCGGGGCCAGCCCTCATCAAAGCCCACACCCATTTCACACTGGGTCCCCTGAAGATGTTTCACTCGAGAGCGAAACTGCTCCTGCGTCACTGAGGACAGAGAGAACCTGTGCCTGAGAACCACGTGAGATTCGGTCAAGTGCACACCTTTCCCTCCTGTTCCTCCTCTGTTGTTTCCTTTTACTATTCAAGCCTTAGCCATGAGTATGATCTGCTGCTTTTTCCTGCGAGTCTTTCCAGGGAATTAGCAAACCTGGAGACATGGTCCCGAGACTCTTTCACACAGAACTGAACTTATGCCTGGCCTGCTTCAAGTCACTGATTTCTGTTACACTGTTGATTACAAGGTTGGACATTTAGTGCCTCAAAAGAGAGAAGGCACAAGTGATAAAAGCTAACGTGGGAGGGTACTAGGCAAGCTGAGCATTTTAGTGACCGTGGAACACACAAGATGGACAGATGGAGAGATAGACAGACAGAGGGAGGGGGCAAGTCTACCATCTATAGCATGGGTGTCCAACCTTTTGTCTTGCTTAGGCCACACTGATGAGGAAGAATTGTCTCGAGTGTAAAATATATAATAGAGTCAATGCATATAAGAATTTAAATTTATTTTTATATTTATATTATAGTATTAAAACACAATGAGCCCAAATTTAATAGTATGAGAAAAATTACATATCTGCTTAATAACAATACAAGTTTCACACTAACTAGGTTCTTAGTTGTAAAATTAAAATGGGGAAAAAGAGCTCCTAAACACACAAGAATGAGCAAACGCCAAAAAGAAGGACAAACATCAGTAAGACTCTCAGCACATTCACTTATTGCACATAATTGTTTCTTCTTTTATGTATTTATTTGACACTGCTGTTTAAAACCTGAACATTTCATTTTATTTTGGTTATACAGTCTTGTCCAAGAAAATGTGAGAAACTATAAATGTAATCGAGTGATCATGTTTGCATACCTTTCGTAATTACCAATTTCTTATCATTGACCTCATCTGATAACTTTTCTAAGTTTATTAATATATAATTGATATAGCATATATATTCATACATTGATATAAGTATATGATGTTTGATATATGTATAAATAACCTAATTAACACATCCCTCACTTAGCATAGTTTTATCTTTTCGCATATGATATTGACAAGACTAAAAATCTAGTCTCTTAGCAAACTTCAAGTGTACAATGCAGTTTTGCTAGCTAGAGTAGCCATGGTGTGTATCAGAGCTCCAGATCTTATCTTTTATAACTGGCACTACTTTTTTACCAGTATCTCCCCATTTCTCCCTCCCTCCAGCTCCTAGGTAAGTATTTTATTCTGTATGAGCTTGAATTTTTTAGATTTCATATACCAAAGAGGTAAGTGAGATGATACAGTATGTATCTCTCTAAGTCTGGCTTCTTTCATTCATTTTTATTTTGCCTGCCTTTTTTTTGGTGCTGGAGATTAGATTCAGGGTCATGCACATGCTAGGCAATTGCTCTATCACTGAGCTACTGGCTGCAACTATTTCCTAATTGTCATAAGTGATATTTATCTTATTTTAAAAAATTTAATACTGTCTTTTCACTTTGCTTCAGTAATTTAGCTGAAACTGTATTCAGAGGGAAACAGAAGAAATGTGATGGAAGGAACACTGTAAGTAAAGAAAAATGAATTTATAAGATAGTATCTACCATCTACAGGATACTATGTTGAAGTAATGTACTGTTATTTCTTTTGTGAAAGAAAGCGTCATAAAACTGTACTTGATATTATTGATAGCCTTGGTATTTATATCTAAAATGGTAACACCCCGATGTTTAACTGGAAAACAGATTATCCTTGGGAACATTTTTAAAGAATCAAACACTTAAAATATGTGACTCTTGGAGTGTTTTAAAATACAACAAGAAGACTTTGTTCTTCAAGTCTCTCCTATAAATTTTTGTCAGCAAGTTTTTGCCCTATTTGTCAGAACTGAAATAACTTGACATATCACAGTTGAAATACCAGGGACCAAAGTTCAGCATGTTTTTTTTTTTAACCACTCTTATGTCATATGGGTGTGAAATGGCACTGAAACCTTGCTGCTTATCTGCAACCACCTCCTCTCAATTTAAACGTGTATTTTCTCCTTTAGTGTAAACAACAACAGGACCTGCCTTCTAAGTAAACGAACTAGACAAATGCGTCTGCGCAGCCATAATTTGGCTCCAGAGGGGTTATCTGAAACTTTAAACAACTTCAGACTCTCGTCACCTTTCTTACAGTGAGAAGCCAGGAGGTTTCAGCTTCTGATGGCAGCAACCTGGATCCCTTTTACAAGTGCACAGAAGTCTGGGTTGGATAGGTGGAAGTAGGGGCTCAAGAGGCAGAGGCCACGTTAAACCACTATTCCTTAAGGTTCATCAATGTAACAGAAAAGGATTGTACTGGACAACTGAGAAAGCTCAAAGGAGCCAGTGTACGGAGGAGAAAACCAAAGTTAGAAGAACCAAAGGTCAACACGCCAACAGGCTCAAGGGATGAGAGGGTCAACTCGGCAGGGTGACAGTGAGAGGCTCTGGAGGACGCTGCTCAAGGGTCAGAATCACAAAGCGGCACAGAGGCAGTTTCAGGCCAGAGCCGAAGGAAGCAGGTGCAAAGGCCCTTCATGTGTAGACAGAATGCAAAAGCCAATGACTGAATGTGCCACTCTGCATTTTCAAAAGTGAAGACTCACCATATGGATGTGGTGCTTGAAAACATATCACAGCACAAGGAGATACATGTGCACCAGGCAAGATCCAGTATCTCTGTGTTCAGAATTGGAGCTGCAGTGTAATCATCATTTCAGAAGAAGAATCTCCTGCAATAATGCTCGGCCCGGAGCTGCTGGCCCACCCAGCTTCTGGTGAAGCCTTGACTTGTCACAGCAACTAGTGCCTGAGCAGACTAGGGGTTCAGACTCAAATGGTTTGACTATTTTTAAAACATAAATTGACAGTGTAGCGAAACTTGGTTTAAATTGGTACAATCTGTGAAATAATTGCTCCAGCATCCCACCCCCCATGGTTGAAAAAGACAATGTTTTATTTTTGCCATAGCCCTGTTTTAAAAAATTATTGTTCATGGGCTTCCTCGCCTACTCCTGAATGTACTGTTCTCCGGAAGCCAACTGGGGATATAGGAATCTTTGGTGCTTACTGTGACGTACATGTGGACGATCTCACAATGGGGACCGTCAGACTGCACCTGGGGTAGGGGCGTCTCTGTCAGAGTGGCAGCTGGCCCCATCACCCCAGCCCACGAGATCCAGGCCGAATTGAGCTTTCTGTCACTGCACAGCTCAGGGTGCTGCATCCAGGAGTCAGGGGCCCAGGAGGGCTCGGGGCACCACTGAGTCAGCTGAACTCACTCCCTCTGCTTAGGCTCTTTATCATTCAGTTATGCACTCATACAAAGAGAGGCAGCAAGAAGGAGGCAGGGTTTGAATTGACACTTTCCCAGTGTCAGGCTTCTGGTCACTACTGCACTCTGAGGCTCAGTGACTGACACATGCAGTTTGTGGGGTCAAGAGGCTCAGTCAAGAGTTGAAGGTGGGCCACAGTGGAGGGGGAAGGGTCCAAGGCCCACCTTTGACTGCTGCCTGGAGTGGGGATTTGGGCCAGGATGCGGCAGCGAAAGGCAGACACGAAGCAGCCTTCTTAGGAAGGGTCTTGGCACTCAGCAAAGGAGCTCCAGGTATTATGTACAAATGGTCCTGCTCTTGCTCACTACCTCCTGTTCTAGTCAAAGCCTCTCCTTCTAGCTACTAATCTTAGGGCTGCACTGCAGAAAGCACAAAGAATAGGGAGACCCCAGAGAGGGTCTTACAGGCACTTGAAGTTCAGTGACTAGGACAAAGGAGGTGTGGCTGAGCTGGGACCAAAAGACTCCTGCAGAGGAAGCATCTAACGTCCAGCGTGAGATGCAGAGTGGCTCTCCGAGGTGGAAAGTGAGCCTGTCTCCTTCCAAGTCTGGCCAAGCTAAGAGGAACAATGGAAGCAGGGTGGCAGGCTGTCGTGGCTTCTATCTAGATGTCCCCTCAAACCCTCATGTGCTCATAGGGGGTGCTTTTGGGAGCTGAATGGATCAGGGGTGCATGATACTGGATTAGTCACTGATTGGCTTGCAGCTTGGTGTGATGCTGGCAGAGGAAGCCTGGTAGGAAGAGGTGGGCCACTGGGCATGGCCTGAAGGGTGTTATGCAGTTCTACTCCTCCCTTAATCCTGCTGCTCCCTGCCTACCTCATCAGGAACTGTTTCTCCTCTGCGATGCCCTTCTGCCATGTTGCCCTGCCTCCTATGGACTGAAACCTCTACAATCTGTGAGCTACAATAAACCTTTTCCCCTTTAACTTGTAAGTGTTGAGTATTTTGTCCCAGGAATGCAAAAGTAACTAAGACACAAGCACAGAGGAAAGAAGAGTAGGAGGGCACCTAGCTCATTGTCTGAGCATCTGGAGCATGAAAGACCTTTCCTACTTGCCATATTGTCTGATTCTCTTGAAAGCCTCACAGGAAATTGGAAACATCGAGGATGTAGGCAAGAACTGAGGTTCAAGGAGCTATAGAACCAGCCAAGGGAAGATACACAGAAATGAAGAAGCAGTTAAAGTAACTGTGGCTGGTCAAGCCCATGCTCAGCCCATCAGACACAATGCTTCAGTGGTAAGTGCCTGCTGGGTTTGAGAGAAAACTATTTCCCAGCCCTAGGGTGGGGCAGGGGGAGGAAGAAGAGGAAGAGGAAGAAGATGAGAAGCAAATATACTTGACTCAAGACTATCTTGTACTGCGAGTACAGAGGTAGAGATGGCACCGGAGAGCATGGCAATGACTGCTGTGAAGGAGCATTCGAGGGTGCCCTGGTGGAAGACAGACACGGGAAAGAAAGGAATGGATGCTCCAGAGAAGGCACGGTGGATACTCACAACCAACTGAATGAAGGGAGGCGAACACAAAATAGGGGAGACGTTTGTGAGGAGCTGACGGGCAGGGGCTATTATGTGATGAAGACCATAGAAAAGAGGAGCCAATGAGAACAACATGACTCCTCCCACCATAAAACTACACGCAGCACTCAGCCAGCGCTTTGGCACCCGAGAGAGACACAGACAGAACACGTAGATTTAGAGCATCATCAACTAAAGATTTTTGAAAGTACACAGGAAGGAGGCTGTCAGCTTCCAGAGGGCCGGTGTCTCCTACAGTACTTCACGTCAAGAAGTATATGAGCTAAGGAGAAGCTTCCTAGTAGGCCAGAAACCACAGTTTCAGGGTGATTTGTGGCATTCCTTGGCTCTGCCCGCTAAATGCCAATTGTATGTCTCTTCCCAGTGGTGACAACAGAAACCATTCCCAGGTACTTCCATGTGTCATCTGGGAGAACAGTGCTGGCTCTAGTTGGCAACCACTGCTTTAGGGGATTCTCTTATGTGGCTTAGTTTATATTTTATTTAACAATTACCTTTTAGAGTATGTTGAAGTCATTTCCAGGTTTCTTCTGGTTAGTAACTTTAAACATGCATACTTCTTATGATTAAGATACATTTCTAGGGCAGGGGATTTCGCTCAGTGGTTCTGGCATCTGGCTTTCAAGTGCAAGGGCCCAAGTTTGATCCCTGGTACAAAAAAACAAAACAAAACAAACAAACAAATAAAACCAAAAAACATTTCTAGAAGGAGAATTGTGAACAAACATAAAACAATGAAAAAACATCTGAAAATGAACAACTCTTGTTGGGTCCATAAGTGAAGTGAAATCACTCCCCAAATGGAGAGGTGGACTCTAAATACAGAGAATCTTGATGAACTAGAAAAGAAACTAAAAAACTCCAGGAATCTGTGCTGGGATAGGGAAAACTGAAAGGTAATTGATGGAATTGACTGAAGCTTAGCATGGAAAGTTCTGAAAGATAAAAATTCCAATGGCAACAGTCACCGGGGAGGCCTCATCTTTTGAGTTTTGCCTCCAAAAAGCCTAACCTTCCAGGGTCTTAGAAGAATGCACCTGACTTGAGGGAAAGGGAAATATCCAACTCAAGCTCATTGTAGCCATTCTATCCCACCTGATAGGGATGCCTGAAGCTCATGTGAAGATTATAATCCAGAGCAATAACTCACTAAAGGATTAATTCCTAATCACAAGACTAGAGGTTTTCCCTCTTCCAACCTTACCACTGTGTTGCAAAAAGCCCATTTGCCAGTTTCTTTTATCCAGTATATTATATCTGACTATCACGAAAAATTATAAGGGATACTAATGAGAAGGAAAACAGTCTGAAGGGAGGTAGCAAGCATCAGCAGGTACAGCAGGAGTTTGGGAATATTAGCCAAGGAATTGAAGACAGCTATGACTACTTCCTAAATATTCTAATAGACAATATGTAAGAACAAAGGGGCAGACAGAAAGTCCAAGAAAGAACCACTCTGTGTCTTTAAATGGTTCATTAGTAGACTGAACATAACTGAGGAAAAAAATCTCAGCTTTAGCATAAGCCAATAGAAAATTCCAAAATGGAAAAACAAAGAGAAAAATATACTTAAATAAGCTAATAAAATATCCAGGAATTACTGGATATCTGCAAACATATACACATAATAGGAATATGAGATGAGAAAGGAAAATATTTTAAACAATAATGACTAAGAATTTCTCCAAATTTGACACTAGACACAAAACCATATGCATTAGTCCATTCCTTCTTGCTAATAACAGAGTATCACAGACTTGGAACTATATAATTTTGTCTCACAGTTCTGGAGGCACAAGGTCCAGGGACCACATCTGGTGATGCCCATCTTGCTGGCAAAGGTAGCACAGGGCATCACACAGCAAGAGACAGGAAACAGTGTGTGTGTGTGTGCCTAGCTTTGCTGCCTAGACCTGGCTTCTCAGGGTCTTGAGGTAATACCCTCCTCAGCATTCTGAGGCTGCCTTTCTTCTCACCATGCCATGCCTGGCACTACTCTTTGGTGACCTTGTGGGGACTTGGCTAGGTGGGGCAGGTTGGGCCTGGAGACCTGACAGCTAGAGAGGTTTCAGGCTCAGAGAGGTGGCCTCAGGCATTGAGTCATCAAGTAGAAAAGGGGCACAGCTCTCCAGTGCTCCAAGGCCTCAGCTGCCTGGTGGGCAGTTGCAGCAAGAGCTACACTGGCTTTAGGGCACTGGCTGTGGCTCTGCTGGTTTCCCTTCAGCTTACTCAGGGCAGGGGCTTGGGGACCTAGTGGAGTATGGGGCAGTAAGCTGCGTTCCACTTCCACCAAGCTCTCTACTACCGTTTACTTGGTAGTTCTCTTTCTTTATGCCTTTTCTTAAAGACTCCTAGGAGTCCATCATGGGGCTCCATACTGATGCTGTCTGTCTAATCTTAATCACTCCCAAGGCCTACCACTACATATCCCAGCCCGATTAGGTTTTCACCCTCTCAATACCTCACAATGGGGAATGAGCTCCAACATGAATTTTGGAGAGGACAAGCCATTTTCAAACATACCACCCAAACCCAGGAAGATCAGAGGGCCTCTAGTAGAATGAAAGATAGTAGAACAAAGATTATGTGTAGATATATCATTTTCTAATAGCAGAAAGTCAAAGATAAAGAAAAATCAGGAGACAAAAAAAAAAAAAGAATTGCTATCACTTTGAAGACTTTCATATCTACTTCCAAATGCTAGGAGGAGAGGGTGCCCAAGTTCAACTAGAGAGGAGGCCCAAGTTTCTGAAAAACATGAAGCAGGAAAATGATTTGGAAATAAGGAAATTTGGACTTCAGAATATCCCTGAGAAGTAGGAATCACTCTGATGTGGGACCTGCATCCTGATAAGGTTGTTCTCTCCCCAAAGCCAGATGAAGGCATCTCAAGCATCCAACTAAGCAGTTAATGCTATGCGAAGCATGCCAATGCATTCAGTGTTGTAATGGGATAAGGTGAGTAACCCCCTTCCTTAGTGCAATCCTTGAATTTCCACCGAGCCTCCATGTCTAAATACATGTGGTCAAAATAAATACCAAGTTCCTCTCACACAAACCATTCGCATAGGCAATATGTTGGTTTCTTTTAGGCTTGGAAGGAAATGTTCTTTGGATGAAATTCCTTCTGGGCTGTTCAGGCTGTCATCACTTACCAGAAGGAAGAGCGAGCTATTCACAGAGAGGGTCTGAGAGGACAGTGACAATGGGAGGAAGAGTAAGGTGACAGCTAAAGCCCAGGAATGGGAGTGAGGAGGACTTAGGGAAGGCCTGAGCCACAGGCTCATCATCCCGATGAGAGACAAAGGTGGACATGAAATGTTTCTATTACTTGCTTTTAAAATAATGATTTCGCATATTTATCCAAAAACTGTAGGCTGCTTGAGAATGAAACTTTGGTACAGTACAGTTTACCCAGTGTTTGAGTCACAGACAACCACTGAAATATCTATAAATCCTTTAAAATTAACAAGAAGACTCTGAGCATTAACATTTTTGAAGTAATCCACCTCGCACATCTTATCCATATAAAATGTAATTTCTAAGAATAAATCAGAGACTTAACAGATGCCTGGTTAAGCACTTTATTCAAATTAGTTCTCCTAAACATGAACATTAATTAACCAAAAATATTTGGGAAAAAATAGGAATATAAAAAAACGGTGTCTCATTCCCTCTTTGCACAGCCAAAAAGTGCTTGTTGGAAAGATGAAAGTGAGACATCCTTAGTTAGATATCAGTGCAAAATTACAGCATGGGAGGAAAAAATAATTTCATTGTCAGTAAGCTTCACCAGCTGGGGCGCACATCCTCAACTCCTTCTGTAATTCTCCATCTTAAAACCAACCACAGATCATACACAGAAATCAGGAACCTATTTTAAAAAATCAGGATCCAATTAATTGTTAGAGTGTGCATTTAAAGCATCTACTTAAATGCAATTAAAACATTAACCAAACATTGAAAGAAAGAGAAAAAAAAGTTGTGCTTTATTAGGCACAGTTAAAAACTATCTTCTAATGTTAGCAAACATATCAATTAAAAAAAAATGTTTTCTCCACAAACTCTTCAACCCCCAAGATAATTAGAAACCCCTCTCTAATACTTCTAGACTGCAGAAAAATTGGCTGTCCTCCAACTGACTTTATTGACTTTAGTAAAGCTCTTTTCCTAGAATTTTTGCCTTAATTAATAGCAAATTTGAGGAGCACAGGTTTAACATAAAATGATATGGTAGGCTTGTAATTACTTCACTGAGAATACTTTAATCATGAATTATTGTAAACATACATCTCCTATAAGTATACACCATTATGTGTAAAATTTTTTTCTTAACATTTCAAAAATGTAAGATATGATTATAAGGGTAAGGTATGATTATAAGGTATTTATTGGCCCATTTGCTGTTTGTTCTCAAGAGATTATACATCTTTTCACTTTGATTTGACTTGAAAAGATTAACACAGAACAAATTTAGATAAAATATTAAAAATAGCAATTAATTACATTCATTTTCACAGTGACTTGCAATAAACAGGATACAAAGAAAATGGTTTCTCTACTGTGAGATTACTTTTCATTTTATTTTAGTCAAAAAGTGAAGAAGCAATGATTTTTTTTTTAGAGAATGCAAATATATAATTTGTAACTGGACATTCAAATTTTAATTTAGAGTAATAAATAATGAAAAGAACACTTGTGATCTTGTTTCCTTAAGAGAAGCCATAATATTTGCACTTTTCTTCAAAAAAATAGTTTTATGTACAAAATCCTAGTCCTTCACTGAGTTGTGCACATAAAAGGAGAAAGCTAAAGCAAACACAGCCCACTGTAGAACTGATCTGCACTAGGATGCTCAATCTAAAGCCCAAACTCAACCCTTCCTCTCCACGTTCAAGTCTGTGAGAGGCTCAAAGAACACTGGATTTCCTTCCCCTCCCCGTCAGATTCATAAGATTAGTTTGCCGATTTATACCATATGAATGCATAATACAATAAAAACATGCTTTAGTAAGGGCAGAATTACACTAACATTAGTACACATGTCAGACAATTCTGCAGATTGAGAATAATCCAAAAACAATTGCATTTTGTGTGCTATCATTTACATATCTCTTAAACTGTAAAAATAAAGAACAAATTAATGCTCGCCAGGTGTTAAGAACAGTTGTGAAGCCAATGTGGCTAAGCAGGAACAGTACCAGGACTCCTGTGAAGGTGGGGTGCTCTGAATCTTGGCCAAGTCAGGGTCAGTGGTTTGGTAATGTAGTATGCTCATGCTAGATGTACACCAGCGAAAGTGAGTAAAAGGTACATGGAGACTCTTTGCATTATTTTCGACAACAGTATGTGAATCTATGATAATCTCAAAATTTAAAAATTAATGAAAATTATGTGACTACAAAAGTGAATGAGAAGTAAAGATTCACAAACAAAAATTAAAAAATAAGAACTAGCAGGCTTGCCCAGAAAAACGTTAAGTTCTGCAGATCAAAGAAAATGATATAGGCAAAATTGGATTTACATAAATAAAAAGCACTGGAAAAAAATGAAGAAAAAATAAAAATTTTAATTTATTATTCTACATTGATATAAAAGGTAAAAGTTTTAATCAGTCAAAGAAATGATGTACTGGGTGATTAGACAACAGCTGTATGAGGAATGGGAAGGGAGAATTGGGAATACTCTTTTAAAAGATACCTGTACTATTTGTTAAATGGTTTGATGTCACCTCAGAATGAACTCAGTTTATTTAACAATATATTGTTAATTCTATGGCAATCACTTAAAAACTGCAAAAGCATGGAGAAACTGTATTTTAGGTGAAAAGAAAAATAAAAGCTTACCTTAAAATTAGGGAGGCAAAAAGAGGTAAGAAGGAAAAACAACAAAATGATAAAAAACTATTTAGATGTTGGTATTAGTTAAGATTTATAAAATTACTTTAAATATTAGCATTTTAAATATACCAGTTAAAAGACAGAGATTATCTGGTTGTATTTTTTTTTGGTACTGGGGATCGAACTCGGGTCCTTGCGCTTGCGAGGCAGGCCACCGAACCGCTGAGCTAAATCCCTGGCCCTGTCTGGTTGTATTTTTAAAAACATATAAATCATAACTACATTTTGTCTAGAAGAAATCTCCCGTAAATATGAAGACTCACACCGCTTAAAAATGAAAGGATGTGGGGGATAATCACGCTGTAAGGGCTGAGGAAAAAGCTCCCCAAATCTGCTTCTGAATGAAAGCTTGACGAATACTAGGACCAGCACCAACAAATCATCAAAATCAAAATATTATGAACTCTTAAAATTAACCATACACTTGCAACAATCCAAGCAGTGTTTATTCAAGAAAAAAAAGGCTGAATCTGAAGAACATACACAAAGTACGTAGCATTATAAATTGACAAATGCTCATCCTCCATTCCTAATCTATGCAGGTTCCTTGAAAATGAGCAGTCTTGCAACTATGGTAACTATGAAAACCAGCAGCAGCCTAGCAACAAGTAGAGGGAGCTGGGTGGGTTAAGATCTCCAAAGAATTGCCTGGTCTATTTAAGGTAACAGGTAGCTCTACGGAAAACTCCACTTTGGGGTTCACAGTTTCTTTTTATTTGACAGTTTGATCAGTCAAAAAAAAGGCCTACTTATAGTGTTTGTCCAAAACACGTAGCCACGGTTGTTTTAATATTTCTGCTGTAGAGGTGATGCCAGTTGATAACAGAAGCTTAATGAATATCCTTAAAAAGAATACCAGGAGGAATGAGATTTTAATATAATGTTTGATAACACATGTTCTTGGGGATCTATAAGAGTAGGCTCTTGTGAGGAGCCGTAGGCACACCCAGAAAAGACCTGAGAAGGTTCTAAGGCTTTACTCTAACTTTGAATCTTTGTGCAAGGAAAGATTGTAGGGAGTGAAAGTTGAGACAGAATAGTAAATTGTCTGCAAAACATTAAGAGCATTCCATAACACATATACACTCACCAGACTGCTCAGCAGATGTTATTTACTGGCTTATGCCACATTTAATTATTTAAAAGTTTCAGTTTTCATACAAACAAAAAAACCCTATAAGTGTGAAGAAATAAGTGTATAGTGCAGGATAAAAATTAACAAAAGCTATTGTTGATGCAACTCCTAAGGTGAACTTACTACATAGAGTTTTAAAGAAAATATTTTGATGAAGTCTCACCAGATTCAGGATATAAATAAAGATATAAAAATCATTTACAGAGAAAGAGGGAATGGGACACTAGGTTGACATTCTGGATCTGAATAGCACCAACTAAAATTTTAAAAAGCAGTACAAGAACATCAGACGAATTCAAGCTTGTGGGAGAAGCAACAAGTAAATTGGATAAGTATATTGAGATTATTCAATCTAAAGAGATAAAAAAGTACGTATAAAAAGGAAGTCAGAGACTTATGGGACACCATCATACATAACAAAATATGTATACTCTGAATTCCAAAACAACAGAAGAGAAAGAAATGGTGAAACTATGTAAAGGCACAACACTCAAAACTTCCTTAATTTGACACAAACTCTTAACTGATATCCCAGAAGCTCAGCAAACTGCAAGGAGGATAAATGAAGCCCAGGCAGGATAAATTCAAAGAGAAAAAAATCATCAAAGTCAAATTGGGAAAGGCTAAAGGCCCAAGAGCAATTATTGAAAACAGCAGGGGAAAAGCAACTCACTATGTATACCTGACCTCGCATCAGAAGCCATGGTGGCCAGAATGCAATGGGATTGATTGTGCACTGCAGACACAGAAGCACAGATGGCCAAGCAAGAAATCTGTGTTCAGCAAAAGATCTTTGAGACATAAAGGAAAAGTAGAGCATTCCTGCACGAAGTTGTGAGAAGATGTCACAGCAAACCTTCCTACGAGAAAGACTAAAGTCTTCATAAAAGGATACTAGACAGTGTCTTGAATATACAAGAAAAACTGTCAAAAGTCAGCCAATATATGATAAGTAATCTGAATACCACTCTATTACTTATATTAAACCCATAATTTTAAAAGCATTTGGAAAAGAAAACTCCATGACCTGATGGATTTAATGGAGATGTTACCAAATATTAGCTGAATTCTATTATCTTTCAGAAATACATGAAGATAGTATTTTATAAGGTCAGATTTCCTAAAATACTGAGCCAGACCCAAAACAGTACAAAACTAAAAATACAGATTAATATCTCTCATGAAGAGATGTCAAATGATTTGATTAGCAAATTGAATTAAGAAATGTGTAAAAAAACCCCACACAATACAACAAAGTGTGTTTATCTTAGCAACAGTTCATCATTTCAAAATCAATCAACATTACCTACCATTTTCAACTGGCTGAAGGAGAAAAAACACAGTCACATCAATTAATTCAGAAAATGCTTTTGACAAATTTTAACACCCATTTGTTACAAAACCTTTTAGAAAATTAGGAACAGAAAAGGCCATCCTCAGCTTAATAAACAATATTTATAAAACTTTTCATCTGCAACTTTACTGTAAAAGTACATATGCTTTCTTTCCAATATCAGAAACATGGCAAGGATTTCCACTCTTTCAACTCTTCCCTAGCTTAGTACTAGAAGTTCTAGCAAGTGCAATCAGGCATGAAAAGGAAATCAAAGTCAAACCGACAGAGAAGAAGTCTCCTTAATTGTCTATATGCAAAATGCCAAAGAATATACTATAAAGCCAATCCCAGAAGTAGTGAATGAGTTCAGCAAAGTCATGAGATATAAGAGCAACAGACAAAAATATCTTATTTTTACATACTAGTGATAAACCTAGGAAGACAAAAAGTAAAAACTAGTGTTTATAATCACTCTGTCAAATGAAATACCTAGGCATAAGTCTAACAGAATGTAGAAAGAATTTTCATGCTAAAAGTTACAAAATACTGATTAAGTAAAGATCCAAATAATCTGAAAAATGAAATAATGGACACACATTATGTGTCTCTGTTTTAGAGGATGATACATAGTAAAAATGTCAATTTTCTTCACTTCCTTTAAAAATTTCAGCTAGTTTTTAAAATAAATTTTGTATATTTAGACAAGTTCTAAAAGTTATAGGGAAAGGCAGAAAAACTTGAACAGCTAAAATAATTTTAAATAGAGGAATTAAAATTGATGTTACTCTGTAGCACCAGTAACCGAGATAGTGCGTTTCGGTGGTGCTAGATAACAGATTAAAAACAGACACCCTCAAATAGAGTAAAATATAGCTAAGTAACTTCTATTTTACAAAGGGAGAAAAGCAAGTAAATGGAGAAAATATGGTCTTTTCGACAAATAGTGTTGGAGAAAGCTGAGAATCATAAACAAAAATGGTTTGATCTAATTTTAAACCATATTAAAAATAACCCAATAAATGTACTTTAAATATAAAACTCCCATTTATGGCTGAAAATACTGGGAAAAATCTTTCAGATTAAAATCTAGGCAACAAGATTTAAGATGTGATACCAAAAGGAGAACTTATAAAAAAGTGATAAATTAGATTTCAACAAAATTAAAACCTTGCAGTACTGAAAACCCTATTAATAGAATTAAAATGCAAGCTACAGACATAGAAGATATATTAATAATTCACATGTTTGATAAAAGTCTTACACCTAAATTTATAAAGGTAATGTAAAACTCAATAGTAAAAATTACCACCTAATCCAATTAGAGAATTGGCAAAAGATACAAGGAGTTTACACCAAACCAAAGACATGCACGGAAACATACAAAGAGATCTTTTAAATAATTTGACATTATGACAAATGGAGGATATAATGACGATATTATGCACCTAGTTAAACTTTTAAAAAAGCTAATTTCAAATACTGATATGAATATAGACAACTGGAATTTCTCATACATAGCTGATGGAAATCTAAAATGATATGACCTAGAAAATAAGTCAGAAATTTCTAATAAAGTAAGCAGGTACTTTTCAACAAATGGCACCAGGATGACAGTGTAATCAGGTACAAAGAAAAAGAGAGTGGTGGAAGGGAAAGGGAAAGAAAAGGAGAGGAGGGAAAAGGACAGGGGAAGAAGGGAAGGGAGCAGAGGGAAATCAGGCCCTCGCCCCACGCCATACACACGCGTCCCACGCGAACTCCCACAACTGTTGTTAGGAGAAAATCTTTGTATTCTTAGATTTGGTAGAAATTCTTACAGCATCAAAAATATGAGATTTTAGTGTGCATATGATCTACAGAAATATACAAACAAATACACATAAAAATAAGTGGTTAAAATAAGATGAAAACTGGATTGGTTTAGAGTCTAGTTACCAGTATCATTCCAGTGTCAGTTTTCTGGGGTTGACTGTATATTTTACTATGATTATATAATGTGTTACCTTTCAGGGAAACTGGGAAAAGACTACATAGGACTTTATGTAAAATTTATGAAATCTATAACTTTCACAATATACATTTTTAAAAACAGGATGGGGAGCAATCTGTACTCTTGTTTGCTGCTATTAACTTCCTCCTGGCTCACCCAAGATGATCCTTCTGCTAGGCCCCTCCATGGGGCAGGGTGCAGGTCCAGCCCTCTGTGTTTGTGGCCCTGTGCTTCCTCCTGGCCTAGTAGCATCTTGCAGCCCATTCATCACTCCCACCTACCCTGAAAAGGGAAGAATTCTCCCCATTTCCCAAGCCTTCAGGACATTTCAGTTGCTGTGGTCTCTAAAGCTGTGTGGCAATCAGATAACTTTTGGATGGTGAGATTTTGAGCCTTGCTGAGATGAGTTTCTTATTCCTTTCTCACACCCTCTGATATGGTTGTGTGACCTCTTGAGGACCAAATCTATCAGAAAGAATTAACAATATTCACCCTGCACAAAGAAAGTGGCTTTATTCTCACAATACAGGAATGACAGAAGAGAAACTGAGCAAAAGATGTGATTAGTCAATTCAGATAAAAGCTAATACGGGGCAATGTGGGAATAGTAGGGAATTTTGGATCTCCTCAAATCTTTGTACAGTAACTTGGTGATTTCATCTCTATGTGGGCCCTGGATGCACTATATTAATAATTTATTACTCCAGCAATTCTTTGTCTTAGGGTTAGGGATGCAGCTCAGTGGTATTACACTCGTCTAGCACATGCCAGGGCTAGGGTTCAATCCCTTGTACTAAAATCAAGTAATCAGTAAATTAAATAAAAACCATTTTATAAAATTCTTCATCTTGAGGAAAAATTTGTTTCAGAGCAGCACTGTATCCAAAATGTCCAAGCTAAAGTGGCCCTGATAGAGAGTAATAGTAAAATTTACTCTGTCCCTGTTTTGCTCGCTATTGCAGAGGCTGGATTAAGGCTCTGTAGGAATCAGTGTGGGACATGCACATTTAGGAGACTCGGGGAGACACAGAACTGACCAGAGCCTGAAATACACCTGTGGAGTTACTGGCTTGTTGGCAGAACACTGAGCACCACTATTCAGCAACGATCATCCACCCACAGGAGGCCAATGCTGCCACCCCTGGGCACCTGTGTTTCAGGATGGAGGCAGATCTCACTGCTGACATGATTTAGAGAGGGATCATCACAAGAAAACAGGTATCTTAAAGCTATGACAGTTGCTAATAAATGAATGTGTACTTGTCACATAATCAATGCAGCTAAGCCAAAGGACACAGTTTTAAAAGTTGGGGAAAGTCACAGAATTGTGGAGCTTGTAGGCATAAGGTAGTACAGAATAAGGAAGCTGGAAATCAAATTAAAGGATGACACATCAGTTGATGCCAGTTAATATAGCTTTTAAAGAGTGCTGTCTAGACTCAGTTTTGAGGTTCTGGCTAGAAGCCAATCAGTCCCCTTCTGAAGCAGCAGCTAAAAAACACCCCCATTATTGGACTCCCAAAAACCTGAGCTACAATGCATCAACCCTAACTGCCAGGTGAAAGACAGCCTGGAATAGAACCTGTGCTCTGGAGCCCGAGGAATCATACAAATGAGCCAGTCTGTAACATCATGACATCTAGCCAACCTCATCCCCTTGTCCTTAAAACTCCAGCTTGCTGCAGTCATTCAGGGGCACTCCCTGAGCGGTCCATGTGGTAGAATTCTCTCATTGCAAACTGTAAGTGACGAAGTATTACCTTTCATCTATCCAAAGACCAATGTTATGCCTCACATCCAAACCTCTTTTTTAGTGTTGCAGCAGACATGAAAGAGTGGAAGAAAAAGCAACAGATTTGACGATCACGTGAAAGTAAGTACAGACAGTGTGTGCGAAGAGATGAGCAGCAGAGGGAGAAGAGGAGTTTTGGAACGGAAGGACGAGGCTGGAGGCTGGCCGGTAACCATGAGTGAGATTTCTGATGGGTTGTTTTGGGAGCACCCAACAGAGTTCATCCACATGGGTGGAATAGATCTGTAGTAGAAATACAGGTCTGTGAAGGAGCTGAGCATATAGGATATATTTACACAGAGGAAGGACACAAGCTTACTCTGTGAGTGTGCACAAGGAGCCCTGCAACTGGGGTAGCAGGTGGTCCACAAGAGGAAGGAAAGGGGAGAGAGCTTGAGAAAGGGTCAGAAGCAGCCACTGCAGCAGCAGGTGTGGTGGGAGACAGAGAACAGAGAGACGTGCTCTGGAAACCAAAGGGGAAATCCATTTGAAGGAGAGACTGAACCTTGCCTATTGTAGAGACCAAGTTTCCATTATGGGGAAGTTCATTTAATTGTCTTAACTCAAGTTTGTTTCTGAAAAGCTTTCTGATTTATAGAGCCTTAAAATGTCTTGCAGCTTTATTATAGGAAAGAAAAACTTATACCTCTGCTGAGTAGTCCCTGTCACTAACTCAAGCCTAGCTTCCCCCATAACCAAGATCTCCCACTAACCTGGGACATTTGAACCTACACTGATACACCATGATCACCCATGTGCAGTTTACATTGTAGGGTGTTGTACATTAAGTGGATTGGACAAATTTATAATATGCATCATCCACCATAATATTTAGAATAATTTCACTGCATTAAAAGTTCATCCTTCCCCCATCTAACTCCTGATCTTTATACTGTCTCTATAGTTTTGACTTCTTTCAAATGCAATAGAATTGGAGTCAAACTTTAGGTAGCTTTTGGGGGTTGGCTTCTTTTGACAATTACAACATGTAAGTTTTGGATAAACCAAGGAGTATACATTCTAGATCATAATGTAAGAGGATGTTTAGTCTATTAAGAAACTGCCAGCTGTCTCCAAAGTGCCTGAACCACTTGCATTCCCCCAGCATCCAGTGAGTATTCCAGCTGCTCCACACCCTCACCCAGTGCTGTCGTCAGTGTTCTAGATTCTGGCTAGTCTAATGGTTGTCTCATGATAAATTTATAATGAACATGTACTTCAGAATAAGTTCAGCTTTACAGAAACAAGTAAAAAATAATGCAAAAAATTCCCCATATTCATTGCCCTTTCCCCGACGTTATTAATCTCACATTGGAGTAGCACATAGATAAGACTAAAAAGCTGCACTAGTACACTATTCCTTGCTCATTTCAGACTTACTTAGCTTTCATCTACTCTCCATTTGCTGTCCCAGATCCTGTCCAGGATGACACTACCCATTGTCTCCTTGCTTTCCTTTGATTCATAGCAATTTCTCTGTCTTTCTTTGTTGTGATAACCTTGAGCTTTTGGCGGCTACTGTCAGGTACTTTATTAACTGTTCCTCAATTTTATTTTGTGTATTGATTTTTAATGAAGTGGGGTAATGATTATTTAGGAGGACTACTACAGAGGTGATTTATTAGTATCAAGGCATCACATTATGTGATCAGTAAGACATCCCTGGAGATGTTAAACTTGGTCCATTCTTTCACATAATTAGGTTTCCCCATGGTAGTTATTTATTGCCCCCTTGCCCTGTTACATTCTTTGGAAGAAAGTCACTTAGGTGGGGATGGTGGTATGGTTTATATCTTGAATGTCCTCTCAAAGCCTCATGTGTCCAGAAACAGGGCTTTTGAAAAGTGAGTGGACTGTGGGGGTTCTGTGGTCATCACTGGATGAATCTGTAGAGGAGTTCAAAGCTAAATGTTCTGTTAGGAGGTGAGGCCTGTCTGGAGGTGGCTCACATACATCCTTCCTTCATTCCTCTGTTCTCTCTCTGCTTCCAGGTCACCATGATGTGGGCAGCTTTCTTCTATCCAGACCCTTCCACCATGCCTTCCTGCCTTGGAGCTAGCAAATATGGGCTGAAAATGTGACCCAAAATATGCCTCTCTTCCCTTAATTTGTGGGTGTTGGATATCTACTTGATGACAAGCAAAGAGACTAAGACAGATTTTGCTACTGGGAGTAAGGCCTTTCTGTGACTACCTGACCATGTGGTTTAGAACTCCCTTTGTAACTGGTCTGCAGGAGAATGAAAAGGATTGGAGAGGCCTACTGGAGAAGCGTTGGTGTTCTGTAAGCTGAACTTGATAGGTAATGTTGGTTTGAGCTCAGAATGTTGATAGAAATACAGAAATTAAGGGCTTAGGTTTCAGTTGGGAACTCCACTGGCAGTTGTACTAGACTATGTGTTTTATGCTCTGGAAAAGAATGTGTACATTTTGCTCTTGTCCTGTGACTTTGCATGAGGCTGAGATTAAGGGTAGTAGACTAATTAACCAAGTGGATTAATTTCAAGGCAGCTTAAAGTTGAGGCTGTGGGAAGGATACTGTTGGTGGGTTTTACGTAGATTTATATTAAAAATCAGGAGCAAAAAGCCCATTTGAAAAGTGTTCAGTTTTCCCAGAAACAAAGTATAGTACCTGCAAAGATAAAGCAGAGAGACCTTGATTTTTAAAAACATTATGCATTAAAAGGAAGTTAAGTGCTTTGCATCAGGACTTTTGTAAAGATACCTTGAGGACATCTCAAGAATTAGTAAGACTGTGCCCTTTTTAGACTCAGAGGTGGAAAAAGTGAAAGACTTTGCTTTGAAACAGATCCCCAGGGTGTCTTGTTCAAGTAGTGCCACCAGGAGAATTGATTCCCTTGGATTTGAGTCATAATGCTCAGCCATTCAGACCCAGAAGGCCTTTGCAGTGATGATACAAAGAGGCCTGGCTACTGCTCAAGCTAGCGGCAGACCCTGGTGTCATCCATGTAGTTTTTGGTTTTATGATCATGCAAAATGCAAGAATTGTGGACCCAGGGCCTTCCACTCAGAATTCAGAAGCAGGACTGGGAGGTCATGCAAAGTGGTCCTGAGAAGGCAGTGTGTAAAGCTGTGAGAGTATAGACCAAAGTGCAGTGGTGACTCCAGAAAGCAGGAGAAGCCAAAGACATAGAATGTCTGAAGAAAGATGTATCCAGTGAGCAAAGCCAGCCTGAGAGAAATGGTGAGAGCTGCAACTGGCAAAACCATAGGGGCTGGACCATTCAAACCTCTGGAGCTCAAACCTTACAACTGATTGCCCTGGACACTGGATTACGAACTACAGAATTTAATGTTTACCCTGCTGAACTGCAGTCTTGCTTTGGTCAGATTCTTTTCTACCCTCTTGTTTCTCCTTTTTTGAATGGGGATATTTACCCTCTTCCACCGTATGTCAGCAGGAATTAACTTTTATTTTGATTTACACAGGGGCTCACAGATAAGAGTTCGCCTCAAGTCTTAAAGGAAATTTTGGCCTTGAACTTTTCAGCAATGCTGGACTATAAAAACTTTGGCAACTTTTTAAAAATTAATTAAGTTTATTGACATGCTCTTTGATCTCTTTTTTCAGAGCACAATAGTATTCGATGTAAAAATCTTTTATTTCCTTTGTTAGATTGATTCCTATGTATTTAATTTTATTTGATGCTACTGTGAAAAGTGTGGCTGCCTTAATTTCTCTATAAGTGAGTTTGGTATTTGTGCACAGGAATGCTACTGATTTTTGAGTGCTGACTTTCAATCCAGATATGCGACTGAATTTTGTTTTTAAATCCAGAAGTCTTTTGGTGGAGTTTTTGGAGTTTCTATGTAGAGTATCATGTCATTTGCAAATAATGATAATTTAACTTCTTCCTTTACTATCTTTATTCTTTTTATTTCTTTTTCTTGTATATCTTGTATAACTTGTATAACTGTGCTCATGTTTCCAGAACTATATTGAATAGGAGTGGTGATACTGGACATCCTTGCCTTGTTCCTGAATTTAGAGAAAAGCTTTCAGTTTTTTACCATTTAATATAATGTTGGCTGTTGGCTTGTCATGGGATGGTTTTTATCACATTGAGATAAAGACCCTCTATTCCACTTTTCTGTAGAGTTATTTTTTTTTATCACGAATGGGTGTTGGACTTTGTCAAATGATTCTCTGTGTCTATTGAGATGATCACGTGATGTTTGGCCTTAGCTCTGTTGATATGGTGTATTACATTTATTGATTTGCATATGTTGAACAATCTGGGATGAATCCTACTTTATCATGGTGTATAATCAATCTTCTTGATGATTTGCTGTATTCTGTTTCCAGTATCCTACTGAGAATTTTTTACATCTATGTTCATTAGGAAGATTGGCCTGTAGATCTCTTTTTTCATTGGATCCTTTTCTGGTTTTGGTATCAGGATACAACTGGCTTCCAGGAATAACTTTGGGAGTATTGCTTCTCTTTTAATTTCACTGAAGAGTTTCAGAAGTAGTGATATTAGATCTCTAAATTTCTTACAGAATTTAGCAGTGAATCCAGGAGATTAAAAATTTGATGGAAAGTATATGAAGCCAAATGAACCAAGGTAAGGACAAAATCTATCTAGAAGATAGGACTGAGGTTAGTGATCATAAAAAGAAAGATTTTGTAAAAGGGACCATGAAAAATCAATCCAACAGCTGCAAATAATGTGAAGAACAGCACATAAAATTGATCAGAGTCAAAGAAAAAGCAGAAGACTGTGAAAATAATATAAAAAACCCGTTCACAGAAGTAACAGCAGAAAACTTCCCACGAATGGACAAAAAAATTGACATACAGGTAAGTATATAGAATTCCAATTAACCATGATCAAAACAAATCTACCAAGGCACATAATAATTAATATTCCAGAAAATCAGTGCAAGGACAGAATATTAAGAGCTGTTAGAGAAAAGAAACAAATCATCAATCTTAACCATCAATGTAAATGGTCTCAATTAAACATTCAAAAGAAACAGACTAGCAGAACAGATCAAGAAACAAGGCCCAATAGTATGCTGTATACAAGAAACACATTTACCTCAAAAAGAAATTCACAGACTGAAAGTCAAAGGACAGAAAATACTATTTCATGTCCCAGAATCCCCAAACAGGGGTAGCTATTCTGTTTGCAGACACAGTGAATTACAAGCCAAGACTGATCAAGAGAGATAAAGAAAGTCACTACATACTTGTTAAGGGAAAACTCCAAGAGGAAGAGATAGCAATCATAAATACATATGCACCAAATACCAGTACACCTAACTGTATAAAACAAATATTAAAAGAAAAATCAAATAAGCACTAACACAATTGTACTGAGGGACCACAATATCCCAATGTCACAAATAGACAGATCAACTAGACAAAAAAAAAAATCAATAAAGAAATGTCAGAACTGAACCAAGTCTGTGAAAAAACGGACTTAATAGATGCCTAGAGAGTTCAACCCTAAAACATCAGAATACATATTCTTCTCAGCTGTGCATGGGGTATTCTTCAAAACAGAAAGCACACTAGCTCACAGAATATGCCTGCGTAAATGCAAAGGATTTGAAATTATCCTATGCATAGTATCAAACCACAGTGCAATGAAATTGGAATTCAATGGCAAAAGAAACCACAAAAACTACATAACATAGGAAAATTAAACTAGACCCTCCTGAACAACCAGTGGGTCACAGATGTAATTAAAGAAGGAATGAGACAGTTTTTACAATTAAGTGCCAATACAATATACCGGGACTTATGGGATGCAATGAGGCAGTCCTATGAGGAAAACTTATAATTGTGAATTCTTACATCAGAAAAACAGAGCCAGCTCAAATAAACAACCTAATGTTGTTATGGATCCCCAAGCTTATGGAACAAGAATAGCAAGCCAACTCCAAAGCTCCTATAGGGAGGAGATTATAAAGATCCGAGCAGAAATTAATTCAATGGAGACTAAGAACACAATATAAAGAATCAATGAATCGAGTTGGTTCTTTGAAAGAGTAAATACAATTGACAAACCCCTTGCTAACCTTTATCAAAAAGGGAAAGAAAAGATGCAAATCCATGCAATTAAGAATGAAAAGGTTGCAACCACAAAAGATTCTGCAAAAACCCAGAAGATCAATACCTACTTCAAGAACCTATACTGAAATAAAATGGAAAACACAGAAGTAATAGACAGATTCCTACATACATATGAATTACTAAAGCTGAATCAAGATATACAAATTCTAACTAACCCAATGTCAGTCAATGAAATTGAAGATGTAATTAAAAACCTACCAACAAAGAAAAGCTTAGGTACTGATGGATCATTAATGAATTCTACAAGAAATTTAGAGAAGATCTAATGCCACTACTCCTCAAATTCTGGAAAGTCTTAAGAGTTGAACTAAATTCATTTTGTATAAAGAGGTAGACAAGAGTCTTTTGGAGGCCCAGAGCAGTGTTACAGTTTAGATTTGAAATGCATCCCCCCCAAAGCCTCATGTGTTGGAAGGCAGGGCTTTGGTGAGTTCTTGCTTTGGGGGTGCTATTAGGAAGCGGGGTTAGTTAGAGATGGGTCACTGGAAGTGTGACCTATAAGAGGACATCTCTTTGCCTGCTGTCTCCCTTCTCTCTCTGCTTCCTGGCTGCAATGGCATGAACAGCTTTCCTCTTCTCAGACCCTTCCTGTCTTATACACAGCTGACAATGGACTAAAAGTATGAGCCAAAGTACACCTCTCTTCTTTAATATTTGGGTGTCTTTTATTATGTCTCAGTGAGGAGGCAGCTGACTGAGACAGATGAATAGGATAAATGCCCACCTCTTGGCAAGGATATCTACCTAAGTTATTTTGAATTCATCTGTAAGGAAGAATTAATCCTGTCCATTTACTTAAATATTAAATCATTTATATTAGTAGGGACTCATGTATATTCTGTTATTTGGAACAAAAAAATCAATAATTCTATTATTTTGTTGTTTAAGTTGTTTAGCCATTAGTAGCTTCTTCAACTGGCTCCTATAACTCTTTGAAGTGCTCCAGGTATTTTGGTTGTTAGCAGTTCCTCCCTTTGTGTTACTACAAGATGTTCCAGGATGTTTTTGTATTTTCCCTAACCCAATCCCAGAATCAGGATTTCTCAAAGGAGTCTTTTTTATTAGAAAAGTATTTTTAGAGAACAAGATCAAAGTGCTGGTTGTGCTCTGTGCTGCTGGAACGTCACTGCTTCCAGGACTTGCTAAAAAGAGATCTTCCTGTGTATATCTATCTATACCCATTTACCTACTCGTGTACCACAACGTTGTCTGATTAGAATAAAAATGTTAATATATGAAACATTAAAAACCAAACACAAGGGCTGGTGATTTAGCTCAGTGATGCCTGCCTTGCAAGCATAAGGTCTTGTGTTTAGGTCCTGGTACCCAAACAAACAAACAAACAAACAACAAATAAAATCATACACAATATACATATTCTAAATAAAATTGAACATTGCCCTTTCTCCTATGAATGGACACTTTTGTCACTATCAATTCTTTGGCAGGACAAGGAATACTACAATAAACATTCTACAAAAATGTGTACTTGGGTACATACATAAACGATTTTTCTTCTATATTTGTCTAAGAGTAGACTTGTTTGGTCACATAGGACCTACATCATCAGCTGTACTAATTTCTGTAACTGTGTAGCAGTTCTTGATATTGCATATTTTAACAAAACTTTATTCTGAGACATATGTTGTCAGTTTAATAAGCATGGCAGGCCATCTTCATCTTGTGTATATTTATAATTCTTTCTAAAATAATATGAGGTTAAGCAACTTGTTATTATCTACTGACTGGATTTCATGATCATATACATATATATTTCCATATATATGTTAATGTTCTTGTTTATATTCATATTTATTTTTTTATCAACCTGAAATTGATTTTTAGATGATGTGTATAGGGATCTAATTTTATTTTATGTTTCATATGGAAAAAAATTTACTCTTATGTAACCAATAATCCACACTTTTAAGTGCAAGGTTTACATAACAGGTTTCTATGGAAACAACAACCTGTTGTTAAGCTCTTTTTTTTTCATTCTGTACTCTCAATATCACACTTTTTCCTTGTTCCAAATGTCTTAGCTATTTGGCTCTGTTTTGATGTGGATTATATTCCTGATTTCTGAGAATGCTTTCAGGGTTGGGGCAGTGGTATAATGTCAGAGCAAGAACTGCTCTATTTACAGAAAGAATGTGCATCCCTCATGTAATGTGGGTGAGACAAGCCCAAGACACAATTTCTCAAGAAGAATTAGGAGAGGACATTTATGGGAAGGAATTACTGCCTTTGCTGAGCAATCTTGGATTGCTGGATCATCTTAAAGCTCTCAAAAGGTAGACATGATCACCTCTCAGTGACTATCTCCTGTCACATGATGCAGAGTGAGGTGATCAGTCACTGTGAGAGCTAGTGGCAGGGGGCACATAGGGCAAGGAATATCTGCTGCTACCCCTACTGTAGACTAGAGATAGCACATAGTCAGAACATAGATGGGGGTCTAGTTGAAGTCTGTCAGCAACACAGATCTCTGAATTCTTTATGTATCTAAAATCAATGTGTTAGCACCTTTCTCATGGCTCAAGTTTCTGCCAGCCAGGAAAAAAAAATATCTACAAACTCAAAAACTCTCTGCAGTTCAGGATTTGCAACAGGACCAGGGGAAGACACCACAGATGGAGCTCCTGAGCTATGCTGGGCATCTGGCTGGACCATCTCTGGTGGACAGGAGATCAGAATACACCCCACAGGAAGGAAGCAAAGCTGGGGATCAGACGTATGCATCCCAGTTCAGGGACCTCACCTGAGATGTACTGATAATCCTGATGGTCATAGCCATCAGACAGCAACATGGACAATCTCAAGGAGGGTGTTTCTAGCAACTGGGATCCATGCAGGACCCAGGAGTTGTTCTGGGTGCCTGGCCTGCAGGTATGGCCATAGTCTGTCACTCCTGGCAGGAGAGAGGGCCTTTAAAATGTGGAAGCAGGCACTTCAGAGGGGGGGACACTCCTAAGGCACGAAGCCCAGATGTCAATTATTTAAACGGTTTCGTGTTCACTCCATTGTCTTGTGAATTCCATTTCTGTGGAGAAGGTCTAATAATTGCACCTTTGATGGAAATGATTGTTTCTGCTGTAGGTGCTTTCAAGATTTTCCTGTTTGGCCAGGCCTGGTGGTGCACACCTGTAATCCCAGCACTTGGGAGGATGAAGCAGAAGGATTACCATGAGTTTGAGGCCAACCTGAACTACATAGAGAGATCCTGTCTTCAAATTAAAAAAAAAAAAAAAAAAAAAAAAAAAAAAAAAAGATTTTTCTGTTTGGTCTGGTTTTCAGCTGATTATCCTGGTGAATGCAAGTATTTTTAATCATGTCCTTATTAATTCTGATTGGAGTTCGCAGGGGTTTTTGGATTTTCAATGTGTCTTTTATCCATTTTGAAAATCTCTGTTCTTATCACTGCCTCTGTCTCATCCCCCACTGTTTTTGGTGTGTGTATCTTTGGCATTTACTGCATCACTCAGTTTCTACTTCTGTTTCTGTATTTTCCATTCTTTAACTTTTTAACATTGACTTTGATATTTTATTTTGACCTATCTTCTAATTCACGAATTCTGCTATCAGAGTGTTCTTAAACTCCAGTAATGATTATTCTTTTTTCCAGAATTTATTTTTGTTCCTAGGTCAATGTTAAAATTATTTAAAATGTCTTGTAATCATGCGAACATTACAGTGCTGCTCTTCTGGCCCTTTGGTAATTGCATTATCTAGATCTTCAGTGAATCTATTTCTCCTTTCTGCTTTCTTCTTGCTAATTATTTGTGATACATTTTCTCCTTTTCTGTCTCTTCATTTTCTGTTAACTCTAAACACTGAATACAAAACTTGTGGACACCACCTGGGATTTAGCACAGGAACATGGTGAAGGGGGTTTGCATTTGATTCTGGGTGCATAATGCTGCCTTCATTTAATCTGAGTGCTGCTGGGCTCCAGGCCCTGAATGGGTTAAAGTTCCACCTTCCTCCTAGGAAGTACATCTCCATACCACTGATGTTTGTATCCCTCAGTGTGCCTTAGACTCATTCTGTCTTTGGATCCGTGGATTATCGAACTATCTCCTTCGTCTTTAATTTTCTTGGATGCTTTCTCCAGAACCAGGATAACCACAGAGGAAGACTGGCCCCAGAGGACCATCTTTCTGGCTTTTACTCTCCATGAATTTGGCCCCCTGAAGTCATTAATGTCTTGCTCAAAATGTTCAAGCATTTTTTTTTATTTTAAAGTTTTATTGTTAAGCAACAGTGTACTATTTTCATTTTATTTATTTATTTTTTTGAATTGATACCATTGTTTATTAATACAAACTCAAGCGAAGGATTCTTTTTTCTAGAAGGAGAGGTCAGAGGAAGGTTAGCATAAATCTCTGAGTCTCAGGTTCCTAATAATATATGTGTTTATCCACATATCACAGTTTATATAATTTTAAAATTATATCTCATTTACCTACCTGAAGTCATAAAGGATATGCTATTTGAATTGAGTCTTTTTTTTTTCAGCTTTAATTGAGTTTATTGGTACATTTCAGAGATACAGTACAGTTACATTCATTGTTGGGAATTTGTACCTCTACAAGACATGTCTTGGTTCTCATTTTTTCCCCTTGTCCCTGCCCTCCCTTCACCCCCTACTATTTTCATTTTAATATGGTGTGCATATTTTTGTTTGGATTTTTTTTTTGAGACACTGTCTTGCTATGTAGCCCAGGCCAGCCTTGAACTCACAGTGATCCTCCTGCCTCAGCCTCACAAGTGCTGGGATTACAGGAGTTCACCATTACACCTGGCTATTTCCTTTAAAACTTATCTTCAGGCAAGTTTATCTGAATGGTGTCCTCTGCTTTTACCAGTATCTTAAATTTCATCACATCTACAGTTTTTCTTTGGTTATATGGTTTTTCTACATAGATAAGGAGAGATTAGCGCTAATATATTATTAATATACTAGTAAGTACTTAAATCAGTGTCTGAAATTATACCTCAGCATATGTTTTTCTTTTGAAACAACACATTTTATCTATGCTCCTTTAAATTAAAATGAGCAGTTTAATAATGGAGACCCTGATAATGTCAAAATTCTTGTCAGGGTTTGGGCTGATGGCCAATTGTTTGAGTCAAAGCTGGTATCAATGCGATGGGGTTTCATTCAGGGGCGTGGATAGAACCTGCTGAACAACATAATGCTCTTCTTTAGTCAAAACAGCATTCAGCCATCCTTTGCTTGTTTACTTGGTTGTTGATGAGTACCCAAAACAGCAGTCCCCTCTATCTGCTGTTTCACTGTCCATGACTTCAGTTACTTGAGGTTAATTGAAAACATGAAACAGAAAATTGCAGAAAAGCAAAATTCTGAGACTGTAAGTGTATGCTGCTCTGAGTAGTGTGACAGCATCTAGAGCTACCCTGTTTGGTTCTGCCGAGGGCATGGATTGTCCCTTTTTCTGGCTCACCCATGTGTCACGTCAGGGCCAGCAGCTGCACTGCAGCCAGTGGAAGAGACCAGTTTGTCCACCCCACAGGACTGCACAGACGGCAACCCGGTTATTGAATGAGGTCAAAGAAACTCGTCACACCTGCAGACCTAGGGAAACAGTCCTAGAGGTCTATGGGATGCTCTGATTTTAGCACGAATGACAGGCAGCATCTGTACAAGATTATATTGTGTAAATAGGATAAGAGCCACATTTTATCATAATTCAGTGGGCCCAGGATTTCTGTTCTCTGTGTTGTGCATCTAAAAACAAAATGATACCTACTTAAAGGCCATATATTTCAAGCTCGATAAACTCCCCATTCATAGGAGTTTGGAGTAAAACTGTACTATACCCTTTAAAAATTGTAAAGTATTTTGCAAAGACTAGGTGTTTGCAATTCAGTTTTAAAAATTACACTTTCAGAAGTTCTCATCTAATCACTACTAGGAACTAGGAGGTAGGTGGTGAACGATATGTATAGGATGCAGGTTCTCAGAGGACTGACCGTGTGTGGCTCTGAGAACAAGTGGGCTGGCACAAAGGACAGCAGGGAGCACCTGGGGCCTGAGGAGGAGGAGGCCTAGTCCTCACTGCCGTAGCAGTTTGTGGTGGGTGAAGTCTCACTTAGTGTCACTTGCATGGAGGCGATGTCACCTGTCAGCTCCCTGCCTTCTCCCTGAGCAGAAAGAGCTCAGACACCCAATAGCAATGGCCAGGTGAGTTCAGACCTCAGATGTTTTAAAATACCCACATCTCCACATCTAAAACTTTTTTTCTATTAAATAATTTTTTTCTATGAAATGTCAGTCACCTCCAGTCACCTATGCTCTCCAGGCGTCTTTGTGTCAGCAAGATGAGTTCAGAAGAAAAATAACGCTTGGCTTTCGCAAGGAATAAGGAGTCCGCAAACCTGGCAGGAGTGTACTCTGCACTTCATTTCAATAGGGAAACTATCAAAAATCTGAGAGCAAGCATGGGAATAGAGAAAAAGAAAACAAAACTCTAATTATCCTCTGGACGTGGGACTTTCCCTGGCGATAGGCCTAGAGAGAAAGAGGAGGCAGAAACAGCATTTTCTGGCTGTCAGTCCTGTAGCTGAGGTAGGCAGCCCCGAGACTCAAGCCTCTCCCTACCTAGCACACACAATGCCTTGCTCTCCACACACTGCTCTGTGCCCACTGTGCCCCTGCCCACCCCGGCGATGAGACTGCAGTAGAGAAGGAAGAAGCTGCCTTTCCGCCAACCCAGCTCTCATTATAAGCACTGTTGGAATGTGCAACTCTTCATATGTCATTCTTTGAAAAAGCACAAAATATGTACATTTTCATACAACTATGAAGAGTATTGCATCATACAATATAAATTCATCTAAAGTTCTGGATGTGTCTTCCCTCTGCGGGTCAGTTCTAAAAGAAAAAAACCAAGAGCTTTCCTATATATCACTTAGAAGAAACATGTGAGTGGAAGGTAAGAAGGGGAAAGAGATTGTTAATGTGAAAAAAGCCAAATGATGTTTCTGCAACGTGTAGGGATGGCGATATTTGTTATTGTGACGGTATTTTAGAGCAGATAAATTAATTTGAAAATTTCAAAAATAATTGCAAAATACTTTATAAAATCATGGCCAACTAAATACAAATGTGAACTACCAGTTAAAAGTCTTAAATTATAAAATCAAAAAAATAAAGTTATCCATTACCGGAATACAGACCGAGGAAGAAGGCCTTGAGGAGTTATTAAATGAGATGAGTCATGAGGGCATTGCATGTCAGCCTTCTAACAAGTGCTGCCAGCAGGTGGAGAAAAAAGTATCACACTCAGCATCCGGCTTTTATACAGAAGAAAGGAAATAGCTGAGTGTGGTGACACACTTTCAGTCCCAGCACTCTGGAGGGTCAAAAGTCTCAGCCCAGCCTGGGTAAGTTTGTGATTTAATGTAATCCTGTTGTCGCAAAATAAAAAATAAAAAAGACAGGGATGTAGCTCAGTGGGAAAGCTCTGTGTTTAATCCCCAATATCACACAAAAGAGAGAAGAAAGCCAGGCATGGTGGCGCACGCCTATAATCCCAGCACTCCGGAGGCTGAGGCAGGAGGATCGCTGTGAGCTTGAGACCAGCCAGGGCTACATAGTGAGTTCCAGGTCAGCCTCAACTAATAGTGAGACTCTGTCTCAAAAAAAAAAAAAAAAAAAAAAAAAAAAAAAAAAAAAAAAAAAAAAAAAAAAAAAAAAAAAAAAAAAAAAAAAAAAAAAAAAAAAAAAAAAAAAAAAAAAAAGAGAGAGAGAGAGAGAAGGAAGAAGAAAAATAACATCTGAGAAATTGAAAAATAGACATTAGCTTCTAAAAAAATCCTGTTAACAAAGTGATAAGACTCAAATTTTATATGTATCCTTGAAAATATAGGATAAATAAGTATGTACTAGACACCGGTTTTAATTACTTACAAGACCATCACGTGTAAACATGTGACTCCAGCATCTGTTTCACCAGAAAGCAAAGCAAAGCTGCTGTTCTGTGCAAAGAATGTGTTATTGGCACTGGGCATTTGATTGCTGACTCACTTCTGTCCTTGCCTGTCTTTATATGATGATCTGGTCTACTGTCATTTCCCAGAGGAAATAACTTTAATAGGCTGGAGGTAAAAAGCTGAAGACGTTTTAAGAAAATGGACCACACGCTCAGAGCCAGCCAATCAGTAGAAGTAAAAAGCAATGTTTTAAATCAAATCTAAAATAAAACAGCAGCTTCCTTGGTGGGTCCTGAAGTCAAGTGCAGGAGTCAGTCTCTTCAGAAAAAATACTTCCCAGTTAAAGGTTTACAAGTGCCAAAGCTTAAGCTTGTGTCTTTCGATATATTAATTGAAAATGTACCGTGGTTTGAACAAAGTTTACTAGGTATATCTAGGGAAACTGAAGAAATTACAAAGAAACCGTTGCTATGAAATTAAACAAGGGCCTTGAATACTGATTAGCCTCAGAGATTGGAAACCATTATTAAACATGTTAAGCACAGGGTGAGTCCAGCAGAAACAGCACTTGTTCATTTATGCAGCAAATAAAGGGCCCTTTTCTTTCCTGTGTTTCAATGCATGGAACTGACATCCATTATTTCTCCATTTTTAGCTTAATCATGTCCATCTTGTTCTCAGGCCCTTCTCAGCCTTTGTGAAGTGGACCAGTCAGTGGAAGTGCTCCACAGAAAGCCCACGGTTACTAACTCAACTTCCTGCAATTTTGGGTAATATATAAGAAAGTCTAGCAAAACAGAGGCTATGCTATTCATCTAGCTATTGAGCTCATTCTTTTATATCCACATAACTTTGTAAAGGCCTGCCCTTGTAAGTTTTCAAAGTTAAGGCTAAATTCATGAGTTTGTGTTCTGATGGTAGGAACAATGAGAACAAACCTGGTGTACACAACACGTTCCTGCCTTGCTGTCAGGTGAGCAAACAGGCTCTGTCCTAACCACTCTAATGCCAACCTCCAGGCTTTGATCTAGAGGATTTCCAGTGCCTGATCTGCCTTTTTAATCTACCGGACTGTGCAGATTTGATCACTGCTCCGGTTCATCCTCTGAAAAAATCAGCAAATAGGTCCACATTAACCAACCAACAAGTTCTTTTCTGAACTGCAATATTTACTAATACAGTGTCTTATATGGTGCCATAATAGCATGTGTGCATACGTGTACACACGCCTGTGTGGGTCACTTCCCTTCCCAGTTACACTTCTTAAAATTTTAAAGCTTTTGCCATACTGCGTTGATAGGAAATCAAGTGTTTATGATTTTCAGCTCAAATTCTTTTTCCTAAAAAACCAAGATATATAGATATATATATTTTCTGATTTAAAAAAAACATAATATGTACTCAAATACACACACACAAACATATATAAATACATATATTCATGATGGCAGTTGCCCATAAAATATTTACATATTAAAATATTATATGCCATGTAAAATAAATAAGTTTATTCAATATAGTTTGGGAAGGCAATAAAAGAAAGTATAATATGACTTGAAACATCAGTTTAAATAAAAAAAATTCTCAAATATGGAGGCAAAGGAAGAAAGGGAAGACCAAAGGGGTGCAAAAAGAATCAAGAGGTGCTACGTACCTACGCAACTCACCATGATGAATGTAATCATTGTGTATCACAAACATGTTCCAATAAAAGTTTTTAAAATGATGCAAAAGAGTTTCATCTTAAATTTCAGGCACTATGCAAGGTGTTGCCTTCCAGAAACGCTATTCTTAGAGCTGTCAGTCCCAGGCCTTTCCTTAAATTCCTGGACCGGTCCTTATGGACGGTACAGATGTAAAGGCTTCGAGCTGCATGATCTGGGTGTGGTTTGTCCCAGGTTCGCAGGCCGGCAGCGCAGCTCTCCATGAGTGTTGGGGAGGAACACAATGAGGGATCTCAGCAGACGTTGCCCTCCAAAGGGGAAGAGTAGTTCTCTTTGGACCCCGGTTACTTCTCACAGAAGACGTGCCACATTAGAGCTCACAAACAACCCCAAGGAACTTTAGCCAACTGCTTTTTTATAAAGGGGCAAAAACATGCTAGAGAAAAGACAACCTCTTTCACAGATGGTGCTGGGAAAACTGTTTATACATATACAGAAGACTAAAACTAGATCCACACCTCTCACTTGTACTCTAAGCAAATAAAAATGAATCAAACATTGAGATATAAAAACAGAAACATTCAAACTGCTGAAAGGTGACACAGGGAAACACTTGAAGCCACAGGTACAGGCAGTGTCACCCCGAACAAAACTCCATTAGCATAAGAAGTAATACCAAGAACCAACAAACATAATTATATGTAATTTGAAAGCTTCTAAACAGCAAAGGAAACTATTAACAGAATGAAGAAACAACTTATAGAATGGGAGTAAATTTTTACCAGCTACTCTTCTGATAGAGGAATAGTATACAGTATATACAAAGAACTAAAGCAAAAAATTAACCACCTAAAATAAATGACCCAATCAATAAATGAGAAAATGAACTCAATGGATACTTCTCAAAGGAGAAGTACAAATGGTTAATAAATACATGATAAAAATGCTCCTTATCTTTAGTCATTAGAGAAATGCAAACCAAGACAACACTGAGATTCCACCTTACTCTAGTAAGAATTCCCATTATTCAGGACTCAAAACACAAATGCTGGCAAGGGTGTAAGTAAAAAGGAACTCTTCTACATTGTTAGTGGGCATATAAATTAGTATAACCACTATGTGTTCATAAAATCAGTATAGAGATTCCTCAAAATACTAAAAATAGAAATCCCATTTTACCCAGCTATAACTCTCTGAAATCTGTTCTCAAAAGAGTTAAAAACATTATACTAAAATGAGGAAGGGATGAAGGGTTGAAGGAAGGGGTGGGAAATGGGTAAAAAGAATAACTAAGATGTATTATGTACAAATACAAATTTACTATGATGAATGTGATCATTATGTTTGGCAAACATGCCCTAATAAAAATTTTTAAAATGCTACATGCATACTCGTTTTTATAGCAGTGCAATTCACAGCAGCTAAGCTCTGGAAACTGTTTAGAAGTCTAGCAGTAGATGAATGGATAAAGAAAATGCTGTATACAGAGAATACAATTTCATTCAGCCATAATAAGTGAAATCATGTCATTTGCAGGAAAATGGATGGCTCTTGAGACCATAACATTAAGTTAAATAGTTAGACACAGAAAATACTGTATGGTTTTCATTATATGAGAAACCCAAAAGAAATAAAGAGTGCAATAAAAGACAGATGGTAGAAAACAAGAGAGAAGATTTTGTGGAAATGGGGAAGATTAGTGGGAGGAGGGGGCGGTTAGGGTAGAGGTGGCTAAGGGATAAAAAATGATCAAGATATGATGTATATTTGCCAATTTCCCCAAATGAATGTAATGATCACATATGACAGATGTTCACTAATGTAAAGAAGGAGAATGAGACAGGAAGGGAGCCTGACTCCTGAATCGCTGTCTGGCTTCCTGTCTTGCTCTGTGACAATTCTCTGTTGCATGTGATCCTTTCATTTGGATGCCATTTTCCATGAGACCCTCTTTAAAGCTTAGCAGAAACTATCACCATGCCCATGGACCGCCAAAAGAGTGAGCTAGGGCCAGGGATTTAGCCCAGTGGTTCCACCGCCAGCCTTGCAAGTACAAGGTCCCAAGTTCAATCCCCAGTACCCCCCCCAAAAAAAAACCAACAACAAAAAACAACAAAAAACAAAAAACCAAACCAACCAACCAACCAAAACAAAATACTGAGCAAAATAAGCCTTTTTTAAAGAAAGTGACCAGCCTCAGTTATTTCATTTTAGTTAAAGGAAAGATATCAATACATACAGAGTAAAATTTCAGAAAAAGAAGAACCTTTGATATTTAGATAAAGATTAAGTTTGATACTGCAAATACCAAAAGCAAATACTTGCACGAAAAAATCTGTTTTTATTCCCTACTTGCCAATCACTGTCAACTAAAGTAGGAGACTGGGGAAAGGGTGGGAAAGGCCTGGGAGAGGACATAGATGAGCAACAGCAGAGAAAACTTTAAGAGCAAGGCACACTGGAAAATATCCTCTCTGTCAGGGTGTGTGTGTCATGATGTAAAAGATCCAAATTGAGTGGAACGAGACAGGAAGATTATAAGAGAATCTGCAACACATGAGGTGGAACCTCATGGTGGTAAATGTTGTCCAAAAGCCAAGTAAAAGATATCAGGCATGATGGAGGAATAGCTGTAAGAACAAAGAACAAGATTGGCTTAAATTTAAGATAGGCTAATTGAGATTATCTATTCTGGGGAACAAACAAATGAAAAATCAACAAAGTATTGCAGGTACTTCCCTAATCACTTGGACAAAACAGTCCACAAACTCAAAGGATGACAAGTTTATTTTGGCTAACATTTCACAAGTATCTGTCCTTGTATGGTTAAAGGCACGATGGCAGGACCTTGACAGAAGAAAGCTACTTATTTGCCTCAAGATGACTGGAAGAAGAAAGATGTCACATCCCAGTGACATCCTACTCTGAGCAGGTCCCTCCTTCTCACATGACATTTAACATGGCACTCCCATGGTTCAATTGCCTTTCAAAAGTCCTGCATATAAGCGCATGAGGCGTTGGGGAGACATTTAGATGTAAACCATAAAATTCTGCCCTGATGCCAAAAAAGCTCATGCACATCCCTCCATGGAAATTACATTTCGTCCATCTCTAAGAGTTACCGGCACTGAAATCCAAAAGGGAAGAACAGGGGGACAGAAAGGTATGAAACCAAAGCAAGACTGAGACCCAGCAGGGTGAACATTAAATCCTGTAGCTCCACCTCCAGCACCCAGAGCAAGTGAACTCCAAATGGCTTACGTGCCCCTACCCTATGGCACTGCCAGTGGTTATAGCTCTCATGGATGCTTTCTCAGGATTGCTTTGCTGAATCCTTGCAGCTTTTCCCAGATATTCCAAATTCCTGCCTACTCCAATTCTCTGGGGTCTCCACCGTCTTTTGGCTTCACTCTCACACTTCCTGGCCTCACAGCCCTTCTTCTGAAATCTGTGTGAAATCTCCCATGACTCCACAAGTCATGTATTCACATGCCTATAAAACCAGTCCTATGTGGAAAAAGTCAGGGGCTGTGCCTTGATCCAGCAGATGCCAGGGCTTTTTGCATCATGGCTGCAGGGGCCTCCGCTTGGATGGCTGAGCACTCTGAACTGAATTGCAGGAAACCCAATGTTTAGGTGGCCCTTCTTTAGGGACCTTTAGTGTGATGATGCCCTGGGGCTCATTTCTCAAATGAATGCTCTATAGCCTTGTACCCCTTAACCTGGGACAGGTGGGGACTTAAAGGTTTGTGACATACACTGAAGCCATTTTTCTTATTGTTCTGACGTAAAGTACGTGGTTTCTTTTTAAACTTCAACTTTGCAGTCCTCCCTTTCTGGGGAAACTTTTAAAATCACTCAGCTCTGCCATTTGCTCTTAATTCTCCATATAGATCTAGCTAAAGGCCACCAACAATACTATGCCACAACCTCAACATTGGAATACCCTAAAATTTCTTCTGTCTGACTAAAATTTGGCTGCCACCTTTAATCTCAGTCTCTTGCAAAGTCTCAGGATGTGAACAAAACAAAACATATACATTTTTTGGCAGAGAATAACACACATGGTCTGGAGCCCAACTGCCAATGGAGTCCCTGTTCCCAACTAAAACCCCCTGAGCCTGGCCTTTACCACTTGCCTTTCTGTCAGCATTCCAGTCTTCTGAGCTCTGACCAGAATCTCCCATCATGCTCGGTTTACAGAACCTAAGGCTGCTTCTCCAGCAGGCTTGTTCAGACCTTCGCAAACATTTCCCATGAACCAGTTCCAAAAGCTTCTGAACCACACGGTCAGGCAGCATCATAGCAGTAGCCCCACTTCTCTTGCACCCAAATCTGACTTAGTCACTTTCCTCATCACTGGGACAAAATATCTGACACATGGGGTAAAATGCATTTTACATGGAGAAGGGAGTGACAGATTTGGGGTAGCAAGGAACACAATGTAATGGATTAAATGTATGCGCCCTACCCTAACCCTAACATGCTGAACCTCTAATCGCCAATGTGATATTTGAAGGTGGAGTCTTTAGGTGGAAATTCGGTCATGACAATAGAGCCCTCCTGATGGAATTAATGTTTCAATAAGGCGAGGCATGACAGGTGACATGTGATGACACAGCAAGAAGGGGAACCAGGAAGCAGATCCTTCCAGGACCCTAGGCAGTAGTGCCTTGATTGTGGCTTCTCAGGCTGCAGATAGGGAGAAATAAATATCAGTAGGTTAAGCCAGCCAGGCTATGGTATTTTGTTATAGCAGCTTGATCTGCCTAACACAGAAAGTATCAGAAATGGGTCATACAAAATTATGGAATGTGTAAAAACTTTAATAAAGTCAGAGTGCTAGTTACCTTGGGTTGAAGGGCAGCCCAGAAAAGAATGATATTGACTGGAAAGGAAAGGGCATCGGGCAGCTCTCTCGGGTGCATGCAGGATTTTATACCTTAATCTGAGTTTAGCTTAGAATATATTCTAACACATGAATGGTGACTATATATGAAAATCCATCAACTTGTCCACTTAACATGTGCATCTTTTACTGTATGCTTAACTAAATACAACTTTTAGCCTTACAAAAGATAGACATTCACTTATCTTTTATCCCTTTTTTAGTGAAATCAACATGGTGTTTGGCTAGTTAACACCTGGCTGTACAAATGTCAGTCCGCATATTGTGATCTCAGTTGAATTTTATTTCAAGAAAATCCCCAAAGAGAGACATCATGTGGTATTATGCAAAAATTACAATTCTTAAAGTGGGCAGAATAAAGGAAGGAAGAGCCATAGGAAACCAAACCGTGGCTGTTTGGTATAAAAGTGATCCTCATAGACTAGAACATGCACCATACTGTTTTGGAAAGCTTGTTCTTTCTGCTTCTGTGAAGTAGCTGCTATAATATCTGGAACACCATTTGGCAACAAATTAAAGTGCATTTCTTTGTCAGTAAATATTGGTGTGCTTAGGAAACACTGCTAAAGATTTTTTAAAAACAGTATTAGGACAAATGTCTCTGTGGGAGTTTTCTCGACATTGGATGAAAAAATGGAGCTTTCAGCTAATGAAATTTGCAAGCTATTTTTTGGAAACCAGAAGATAAAACAGGTACCAGAGAAGAGGTAAACTTATCAAATGACTTCCTTAATGTAAATAAAATTTGTATAATTCCTACATAGCAATGCACGGGACATTTTGTTTAAAAAAAAGCTATTGAAAGAAGAAGCTGAGGCAGAACACAAAATCTCAGAGGGAGTTAACTCTGGTTAACCTTCTGAAATTTAAACAATAACAGAACTTCAAAAATATTAATAAGGTAAGAAATAAACCAAAAAAAATCCACACACTTGCTGTTTCACGTTTGCCTTGAAATAAAAGACTTCTCTGATGTCTAACTTGTACACTGTGTAGCAGATAGTTCCAGTAAATATTATCTGTATCACCATACATAATGTTCTCCTTTCTTTATATGTCTGGCTTTTTCAATAAAAAATAATGTCTGTTTAATCAGAAAATGGCATTTATCAATACTTAAGCTTTGTTTTGTTGTTCAGAACTACTTAACTGTATGTATTTATTATGGTCCATTTAATCATTTTTCTGTTGATGGTCATTAAAGACTTTTATTAACAAAGATGCGGTGAATTTCCTTGAGTATTCTTGGTAGGCATTTGTACTCATTTCTCTTGAAAGTACGTGCCAGTAATGGAATTGTTGGATTAGCGCACAGGTACATATTAAAATTTAGGAAATACACTTTGTAAGATGGTGGAGCTATTCCACTGTAAGTACATTTGTGTTTCTAATAATCCCTGGAAGATTCTATTTACTGAGTACTGCTCCTCTCTTCAGGTGAGAAAATCAAAGTACTATATAACTATCAATATGGATAAGCTAGTTTTCCTTTTAAGGTCTCTTCTTTCTTTTCTGCTTCATATGATAAAATCAGAGCCAGTGAGAGGGAGAGAAAACTTGCAATTTGGATTGTTCAAATGGATGTCAGGCTAAACAAAGGAAACCTCACTGCTTTAAATAAAACTCCTAAGCTGATAAGCTCAGAAGTATAGTTAATGAACATGATAGTCTATAAAATGCTATCCCAGCTCAGTAATGAATTTTCATACCTGCACAAGTGCTTTTCCCTGTCTTTTTTATTTTTAGGTTAAACACTAAAGGTTCTTCTCTTTAATCTTTGTGAATGATAATCATATATTCAGAAAATAATGTTTTCACATATTGATTCACTTAAATTCTTATAATTCAATAGCTTATTTATTTATTTATTTATTTATTTATTTATTTATTTAGGTTTTTTTTTCAGACAGGGTCTCACTATGTAGTTGAGACTGACCTGGAACTCACCATGTAGCCCAGGCTGGTCTTGAACTCACAGCCATTCTACTGCCTGAGCCCCCCAAGTGCTGGTATTATAGGTGTAAGCCACCATGCCCGGCTTCAATAGCTTATTAACAAAACTGTAGTTTGGACCAAGTTCTTTTAACCAAATTACAAATGCAGTTTTGCTAATATGTATACATAAACATCTGATGGAAACCAAGGGCATAAATACTTTTGTTATTTTTTAAATGCACTATGTGCTGCCTGATGGGGTGTGCGGGCTTCCAGCGGACAGTGTATTCCCTGTTCTGCAGCAGGCATGTGCTAAGTACTCAGTGTAGAATGCAGATTACTTTGCCACTGTAGAGGAATTATATGGCTTCACGTGTCATCTACATATGCACTCTTATTTCTTTGTTCTGTGTTCAATGCCCTTTACACTATAGAAACTACTCAAGATTTTTAAATGACAAATATTAAGATAGCTTTTATGTACTTTCTCCACAATGTTTACTGAATGCATGATCTGAATTCATAAATGAGTGAAATAAGTAAATTAGGGGTAGCTTTCTAATTCAAAAATTTAAAAACAGTTTTGATTTTGAATGTGAGGGTCAGCACATGCATACCCCACAGGAAAGGACAGTTTGACCATGTGCCTATTGGTGGTAGTGGTCTGCTCTGGGTTCGCTGTCCCCTTCAGGGAGATTTGGAACAAAGATGGGGGGGATATTCATCATCCTTTTATTTTCATTGATGTTCTTGATTTCTTATCCTCTTTTTAAAAGAGCATTTGCCTCCCTAATAAAAAATAGAAGTATTTACTTAGAATTTGTGTTCCTTAGACTAAATGATTCTGCCAGATAAACAGTGAGAAAGTAAATATAACACTTTTTTCTTTAGAAAATGTATCCAATGCCTAAACTAAATAACCGGAGAAGTTTCAAGAAAAGCTGTTAAATCCCAGAGAACACTTGGAGGGAAATGTACAAAATTATTTAACTTTAGATTCATATATCTACCTACCTTTTCTGACTAAATAGGACTTGCTTTGTCCTCAAGTTTCTCTAATTTGGACGTGAAAACATTAGTCAGAAAAGTGACAAAGGCAAAGCGAGCAGGTGATGTTTGGTGGCACCAGATCATACATGTTCATGAGTGAGGCCCACCTCAAGAAGCCAGCTCAGTGTTTTCCTTATCTGCGACATCCGTGGATGGGCCCTCTCTCACCCGATCCTGTTTTAACAGAGACAAGAAACCAAAACCAAAAGTACTGCACACATTTACTCAATATAAAACTCAAGTATAGGACTTGATTTTATTTCATGAACACATAAGTTTCATTCTTACTATGATCAAATCTAGGGGTGTGGATAACAATATCCTGCTGGGCAAAGTAAGAAAACCCAGAACACTATCATGTTACTTCTCATTGGGGTGTATTCTCTCATCATGAAGATGTAAAATTATACACAGCCAGGCTTTTGCCTTAAAGAATAAAAAGAAATAAATACAGCTATGTATAATCCTAAAAATACATATAATACATTGGAAAACATATAATATAATTGGAAAGTATTGTACACTTTCCTCTTGAAGTACATCCTACAAAATACTTAATGAGTGCTGTCCCTACCCTGTAGCGTTATCAAAGACATATAAGGGTGAGAAAGTGTCATAAGCAGGGAACTGCCTGTCATGTAATGTCCTGGATGGGATCGTAAAGCACAGAAAGCACAGATGGTAAAACCTACAGAAATCTGAATAAAGTGTGGACACTGTAACAAAAATATATCAATATTAATTTATTAATATGGCTAAATGCATAATATTAAGGTCAGATGCTACAGGGGTACTGCAGGTAAGGTTTATGCGGACTCTTGCACTATCTCCAAGTTCACCAAAGATTTGAGAAGTTCTGTGACCACCTAGCTCCACTTCTGTACTGGATGCTTTTGCTCCCTGAGGGATTCCTGAATGTGTCTTTGATCAGAACTCCAGAGACTTGCTAGAAGTGGTGAGGGACTCTTCAGATCGTCCCTCCCTGCCTCCAGAGGAATCAGCTCACTTTCTGGGGTGTGCAAAAGGCAAAGGCGGTGTGAGTCTTCCCTGACCTGACTCACGGCAGGACGCCAGCAGAGAGGGGCAGGGGAGCAGGGGTCAGAGGACACAGGGCGAGTACCGCAGGGCCACCAGTGCTTCCTGGTGTCATCATGAGGCCTATGACGGAGGAGCATCCCATGGGCCTTGAACTATTGTTGTGTATGACGGATGTACTGTACTTGTGGGGAGCAATACATTGTTAAATAATATTTTATTACATCAAAACAAGTAAAATCACATAAACCATTTCAAGTATACACCTCAAAGAAAACCACCAAACTTAATTTTATGGTCTATTCATTTTTAACACATACTGTATGTAGCGAATTATAATGTATGTCTGGTAAGTCAAATTTAATTTCTACAGAGAACAACTAATGTTAAACAGCAGTGGCTTCGTTTTCCCAATTTTCATGGTAGATCAAAGAAATAAGATCCATTTGAGATAGTAATATTCCCAAAGCATTATTTTATTGAGAGATTTACTGCTTAATATTTTTTCTATCTGATTTTACTAAGAGGTCCATTTGATTTCAAAAAGTTAAAACAAAAATAGCAGACATTTCATTGGGAGCATCACTGGAAATTTATACCTCTAACATTGGCATTCTTTCATAGATTCCTGGCACACAAAAAGTTAGCATAAGAAGAGAGATAGATTACATTCTTTGTTCTTTAATAATTATTTGTTCATTTCCTTATCTTCACGACAATTTGATGACCTACAGGAAGTTTTATGTTTCCGTATTTTACACAGCTTTTAAATTCAAACATAAAGGAGAATATATAAGAATATGTTCTTTTCAGTTACTTTATTGTTTATGTTTGTTAAAGGAAAAGATCAAAAGTATCTGGTTGTTTGTTAAGCATTTTATACCAAATATAATTTGATTTGTCAGCTTCAGGTATCATATGAATAGCTTGCTCTGGGTATAAGTGACTAATTATTATTCTATAATGTGCTACTTATACCTATATTTTCTAGTCAGAGTTGGACTGCAGGATGGGCCAGAAGAAAGAAAGCATTACTTTAAAAGGTCAGGCATATATAATATATTCAGTGATAAAATGTAGGTAGTGGAGACGACTTTTCTGCAGGATACACACATGCCAATAATAGATGTTATATATTAAAATAACCCTTTTGACAGATACCATAAAATTTGGCTGAATGTGCTTTTATTTACACGAGCACCTGATCCATTCTCTGTTGTACTGGGAAATTTTTCTCACTAAAAATGGAACTGCTGCTTTGATTTCAACCTGCACTGAATGCCAAGTTACTTTCAAATGACTGTCACTGTATGTATGTCATTATAAAACTGGCCCTTTTGACATATGCTCACCAATTTCATTTTTCCTAATCTTATAATTTAAAATAATTCTCTGCTGTTTTCATTTATATTTTCTATTTTTAAAGAAATCAGATTGAACTGAAATTTTTTCTGTATACATATTTGGTTATCTGTGTAAATTTCTTGTTTATGTCATAAGCAGACTTCCCTATTGTAATGTGTTTTATGTTTTGTACTGATGAGTACAGTTTAGTTTAAGAGATATGCTCGAATTATTTCAGTTACAAGTCAAAAAGCAAATAAAAAATTAAGCAAAATTTAAATGATGGTTTCCTAGAGTAGGTCACTTGGAAAACCAGATTCAGGTATGACTGAAGTGGAAGATGAATCCTAGTGCCGCCCCTTCCTCCTTTTCTGTCTCTCCCTCCGTTTCTTCTCTTCATCCGTCCTCTCTGCTTTCCTCCATGCTAGCAGTCACTTTCCACAGGTGGTGAAGGTTGAGATGGTATTTTTGGAAGTACAGGGTGCTTATGTAAATACCTTATATGGTACGAGGTATCATTCTGCAGTATTTTTCATTGGAAACACTGTTTAGCCTTTGTGATATGACAGTAAGCAACATTGCTTAGAGATATGAGGCTTGTATGTCTTTTGCTGTGGGTTAGATAAGCATTTCCCACAGGCCACGTGTTCAAAGCTTGGCCGACAGCCTGTGGGGCTTCTGGGAAGTGTTCGAACCTGCAAGAACTAGGGCCTCGTGGGAAGCTGTTAGGTCACTGGAGACGAACTGCAGCTTCTTCTCTTTCTCTTGCTTTCCAGACACCAACAGCTGAGCAGCTTCCTCTGCTACCTGTGTCCAGCCACAATGTGCTACTCTGCATAGTCCCACGGGCAACAGGACAAAGCACCGTGAACTGAAATGTCTGAAATTATGAGCCAAGTAGACCTTTCTTTCTAACTTTGTCTCAGATATTTGTTATAGTGATGGAAAGTTGGATAAAACATCTTTTGACCATTTTTCTGTTTGTTTTCAAAAACTGATTTATGAGAGCTCTTACTCTTCCCTGCATTCCAAAGCTTGTCCTTCATATGTAGGGCAAATGTTTAACCTGAGTTCAATTATCTTCCCAAGACCATAATAGTCTTCATTTCCTGTCATTTTTATTGGCCTTACTTTGTTTCTGAGTTTTGTATGCATTCTTCAGCCTAATATACCAAACTGCATCATACTTAGTCTATCGCTAATTTGTCTTTTTAATGAATCTCCATTTTTGAAAATTTAGCATTATGTATCAATTCTCCAGACATCCGCTTCCTTCTTTTTATATAACCTACTATTGCCTTAGGGATGGACTAGCCTCCCAAGTTTCTTTGAGAGTTACTGATTATTCTTTTTAGACTAGGCTTTCCACTTTGTTGGCTTGTGACATCCTCTACCTAAAGAGGAAGCTGGAAAAAATATACTGCATGTCTGTATTTGAAGTCCTGGACACACACCTAAATGGCACATAAATGAGACTGACCAGAATTAACAGAACAGAGGCTCTGAGAAGTGAATTCAAATATGCAATAATTCCTAATTACCAGAGGCTTTTGGTGGGAGGAGAAAGCAAGGCAGACCAAGAATAATGAGAATGGGCTTCAAAAGTAAAATTAACACTTAAATAGCACCCCAGAAAGATATGCTAGAAAAATGATATATTTAAATGGGTAATAAGAGTGTCATAATTTTTTTTTTACTCAGATGTCCAGATACAATCTGAAATAACCCTTGTAATGAAAACAAAACCAACAACAAAAGAGAGGAACCACAACTGGAATGAGAAAAACCAATTAACAAACATGGACATCAAGGAAAAACCGGTGGTGGGCTTATTGAATAAGAATTTTAAATCACTGGGCAAAAAATAGCTCCACAACCAATCATGAACGCTTGAGAAAATAGTCTAGAAAATAGATTATACAAAAAAGAACCAAGTGAAAGTTTAGAATTGAAAAATTCTGTTACTTATTATTATTATTTTTATTCAGACTCAAAGTCAGAATGATGAAGGTAGTCAATAAATAAGTCAGTGGATTAGAAGATAGAATAGAAACTTTCTCATCAGTACAACAAAGAGGCAATCAGAAAAGTAGTAATAGAAACTCACTGAACCCTAAGACAAGTACTAATATTGTGTTATGGAATTTCAGAGGGAAAGGAAAATATGATGTAAAGAAAATGTCTGAAGATATGATCAATGAAAACTTTCCAATGCTGGTGAGATATTAAATTTGCAGATTCAAGAAGCTGAGGAAATCTCAGCCATATAAAGCAAAAGAGCTCACATTTGAACACATGATATTTAAATTGTGAAATACTTAAAATAAAAGGGGGGAATTGAGGAAAACATCCAGACACATGAAACCATTATCCACAGCAGGAAGACAACTATTCAGATGATGATAGACTCTCAGTGTAAAAAATGAGATCAGAAGTAAGTGGCGCAAAATTTGTCATATGCTGATAGAAAGCTGCCAACCTGAAAGTCTACACATGGAAAAACTATTCCTCCAAAATAAAGGTGAAAACATAGATGAGAGAAGAGTAAATATACTGGTTGTTTTGAAATTCACTCTAAAATAATTGCTAACAAAAATATTCAGACTGAAAATGACAACAGAAGGAAATCTGAAATATCAAATGTTAAGAAAAGGCAAAGGAAATGTAAGTATTTGAGTTATTAAAATACACTAATTTTACCTACAAATTCAAAAAATGCTTCATAGTAAAAACAAAAATTATAACCTTATCAATACAGTTTTCAGTGTTGAAGAGACACATTTAAGACAGGTGCATCATAGCATGTAAGAGGGTTAAAAAAAGGAACCTAAGAGTTGGTGTGGTTTCTACATTTGCTTGAAGTGGTAAAATGCTGACATTAGTTTACTGTGATAAGTTAAATATGTATAGTGCAGTCAGTAAATATTCAGTTCCTATCAAAATACCTGGAGGATATTTTTACAGGTTCAGAAAAACTAACTTAAAATGTGTATGTTCCTTTAAAAAGGAACTAGAATAAATCAATTCTGAAAAGGACATGAGAAGAATTTCACTACTTAAAGACTTGTTATAGCAATGTAACAACAAATACAGTACCTTGTGGAATAAATGTAGGGCTAGTTATAGCTCAGTTAAACAAAAGAGTCCAGAAACAGACCCACATAAGTATGGCCAACTGACTTCCTACCAAGATGCAAAAGTAATTTTGTCAAATAAGTCTATATGTAAAACCTTAAACCATAGTGATTTCATAAGAAAATATGGGGTAAATCTCCACGACATAGCATTCACTGAAGGATTCTTAGGCTTGAGACAAACCACGATCTATTTTTTAAATGATAGATTGGATTTAACAAAATTAAAAATTTCTGCCCTGTGAAAGACACTGGTATTAGAAGGAAAATGTAAGCTTCAGATTGAGAGAAAAATATTTGCAAATCACAAATTATTTGTAGTCAAAATATGTAAAGAAATTTCCACACTCAAAAGCAAGAAAACAGTGTAATTGGAAAATGGACGAACATGTTATCACATAAGATATGGATGGTGGGTAAGTACTGTAAATGTACTAACAAAATTAGTCATCAGGGAAACTGAAATTAAAGCAGAGTGACCAGATTTCAAAAAGTGGGTGATATCAATGCCCAAAAGGATGTATAACAAGTAAACATTTTTCTGGAGGAAAGGAATATCGTAAAGGGACACAGCTAAACATTCTATGACTTAACAACTCAATACTGCAGTATCACAGAGAATATATATTAAATAAAACTTTGTGCAGATATTTTCCTAGCACTTCCTTTGTATTAGATAAAAAACTCAAACAAACAAAATGGGTTAAAAGACACATAAACCATGATAAATCCATAAATTTATGATAAATCCATGATAAATCCCTCTATTCAACTAATAAAAGAAAGCAACTATTGGTAGGTCTACAAATTTATGGCATTCATTCAGAGTGAAAAAAAAAGCCATTGCAAAAAGGTGGCTACGATTATATTTATATATCATTATTTGAAGGGGGCTAGGGATATATAATTCTTAAAATGATAGAATTATAGTAATATAGTTATATATATATATATGACATATATAGTGATATAACTACATTAATATACACTTATGAATGGTTAGACCCAATTGGATAATGTGAATATAAAATGATAACATGAGGGTCTTTCTTTTGGGAAATAGGATAAATCTATATCTTGGTTACATAGAAATGACATAAATCCATCCACATGGTAAATTTTATTCTTTTCAAGTTCTTTTTAAATTTTACTTTATTTTGTACTTTATTGGCACATGTTTGCAGCTTATGCAGTGTACAGTCATCTTGGGAGTGTGGTTATGTGTATGTACTACAGCTTGTTTCCTTTTTTCAATTCCCTCCCCTTCCCCTCCCCGCCACCTCTCAACTCTTCCAATTCCCCTACCGAATTCTTCTTTCTGGCTGATATGAATTGTAGCTCACGTTGTTTATACTGATGGAGGTTATTAGGTTACTGTACATGGCATACATGTATACTACTCATTTCCTCTTACTCTGTCTTCACTGCCATGCTTTTTCCCTTGGACCACTTGCCTATTGCAAGAGATCCATCTCCTTGTCCCCTTCTATTCACTATTATTCTCTTCATTTGTACCTTGCCTCACATAAGAGGTATAATATGGTATTTAAGCTTGTATGTCTCTTTATTTCACTCAACGTTGTACTTTCCAGGTGCATCATTCTCCTCCAAAGTCTCAAATCTGTCATTCTTTATAGCAGAAGAGTACCCATTATATATAGATACCACATTTTTTAAATTCAATTATCTGTTGATGGGTGTACAGGATGCTTCCAGGATCTAGTATTATAAGCTGTGCTGCTATAAACATCAGTGTTTACAGACTGCTGTAGCATGATGTATTGAGATCTTTGGGCAAGATACCGAGCATGGTGGTCTCTCAATCACGTGGAATCTCTAATTTCAGTTGAGAAATCTCCATTGATTTCCATAATGGTTGTATTAGTTTATATTCTCAACAATGTAGGAGGGTTCCTTTCTCACCACAGCCTCTCTACCATTTATTATTGTTTGATTTCTTAATGACTGCCATTCTTTCTGAAGTAAAATGGAATCTTAACATTGTTTTAATATGCATTTCTCTAATGGCCAGAGATGTTGAACATTTTTTCATATGTGTGTTGTTCATTTGTATTTCTTCCACTGTGGAGTGTCTATTCAGTCATTTCATGCCTATTTCTTGATTAGATCTTTGATTCTAAGTGCTTTATTTTTAAAGTAAGTTCTTTATGTATTCTACATATTAGTCCTCTGTCTGAGGAGAAGCTGGCAAATTTTTTTCCCATTCAGTAGGCTGTCTCTTCACTCTACTGATTGATTTTTTTTTGTGTGTGTACACAGCTTTTTAGTCTTGTACAAGCCCACTTGTTGATTCTTGCTGTCATTTATTGCGCTGTTTAGAAAATCCTTTCTTATACCTATGTCTTCAAGGGTTTTACCTATTTTATCTTTCAGTAGGTTTAACATTTCTGTTTTTGCTCCTTGATCCATTTTGATTTTAATTTAGTGCTTGGTGAGAGATAAGGGTCCAGTTTCAATCTTCTACATACAGGTAACCTGTTTTCCCAGCACCTGTTGAATAGGCTGCTTTTCCTCCAACTTATGCTTTTGGCCCCTTTGTCGAAGATCAAACAGCTGAATGTCTCCGAAGATGTTTCTGTATCCTAAGTTCTATCCTACTGATCTACATATCTGTTTTTGTCCCAGTACTGCTATGGCTTGTGTTTAGATGTCCCTCCAAAGCATTAAGAGGTCATAGGTGGAGGTTTTTCAGAGGTGACTGGATCTGGAACATGTGACTGACTCATGGGATAATGGTGGAATTAAGAGTGTATGATTACTAAACCAGTCTACTGGTTATTTTGGCACTACCCTAATCCTGATAGCCTGGTATGAAAGGGCAGAAAAACACTGTTAAGGTTCCTTGCTTGCTTTTGCTGTTTTCTGCTTGCCATGAATTTCTCCTCTACGGCTGCCCCTCTACCAATTGAGCCTGCCTTGGAGCCAGCCAATTATGACTTGAAACCTTTACAAGATATGAGCTAAATAAACCTTTTCTCTCTTAAATTGTGGGTGTTGGGTATTTTGTCTCAGCAACAGGAAAAGTAACTGAGACAAGTACCGTGCCATTTTTATAACTACTGCTTTGTAGTTTAGCTTAAAGTCAGGCATTGCTATACCTTCCACTCTGCTCTTGTTGCTCAAAATTGCTTTTGCTATTCTGGGTCTCTTTTGGTCCCATATGAATTTTAGTATTGTTTTTTATAGATTTATATATTATGCTATTGTTATTCTGATTGGGACTGCACTGAATATGTATAGCAATTCTGGGAGTATGACCATTTTGACAATATTGATTCTGCCTATCCAGGAACAGGGAACATATTTCTATTTTCTGATGTCCTTTTCAATCTCCTTTTTCAGAGTACTGTTCTTTTCTTTGCAGAGGCTTTCAGCTACTTGGTTAGGTTAATTCCTAGATATTTCATTTTCTTGAAGTTACTGTGAATATTATTTTCATAATTAACTTCACTTTCAATTCATTGTTGGCATACACAAATGCTAATCAATGTTGTGTGTTGATCATATATGCTGCTACATTGCTGAAGTTCTTTACTAATTCTAAGAGTGTTTTGGTGGAGTTCTTTGGGTCTTCTTTGTGGAGAATCACTTTATTTGCAAATAATAATAATGAGTGCTTCCTTTCCATGTGTATATATCCCTTTTATTTATTTTTCTTGCTAACTGCTCTGGCTAATGTTTCAAGTATTATGTTGAGGTGATAGTAGACGTCCTGATTTTAGTGAAATGCTTTTAGTTTTTCTCCATTAGTATGACACCGGCTATTTGTCCATATATAGCTTTTTATCATATTCAGGAATAATCCTCCTGTGTTTGTTTTTTTAGGGTTTTTATTATGAAGGGTGTTGGATTTTGTCAAAAGCCTTTTCTGTATCTACTGAAATGATCGTATATTTTTTTGGCCTTGCTCCTGTTTATGTGCACCTTTGCTGACTTATCTATGTTGAACCATCCTTCATCTCTGAGATAAAACCTACTTGATCATGATGTATGATATCTTTGATAATATGCTGCTTTCTATTTGGCAATATCTTGTTTACATCTATATTCATTAAGGAAACTGGCCTGTACTTTCGGTATTTAGTCAGGTCTTTATCCAGTTTTGGGATCAGGGTGGTACTGGATTCCATAAATGAATTTGGTAAAACTCTATTGCTTTCAATTTGTTTAAGAGCTTGAGGAGTATTGGTGATATAACACCCATAAAGGTTGTGTAGAATTCAACAGTGAATCCATCAGCTCCTGGGCTTTTTTAGTTGGTAGATTTTTTACTACTGTCATTTTCTTTGCTTGTTATTGGGTTGTTAAGCATATTTATGTCTTCTTGGGTTAGTTTTGATAGTTTATATGTGTCTAGGAATCTATCCCATTTCTTTAAAATTTGCTAATTTGTCGGAATATAATTTTTCAAAGTAGTTATAATCTTCTGGGTTTTCACAGGGTCTGTTGAGATTTTACCTTTTTCATTTGTGACTGCATTGATGTCTTTTCTGTCTTTCTCTTGGTAAGTGGCTAGAGGTATTTCTATTGTTTATTCTTTCAAAGAACAAGCTGTTTGATTCATTGATTTTTTTTTTTTTTTTTACTGGTGCAATAGTCTCAATTTCACTGATTTCCACACTCTCATCTTTGTAAGTTTCCTCCTTAATTTTGCTTTGTTGTTGTTTCACAAGTATCTTAAGATTTCTCACAAGGTTGTCCACTTGCCTCCATGTGGCAAATTTTCAGACACACACACATACACACACACACACACTCACAGACACACACAGGCATGCACAGGCACACACACAGCACAGCATTATAAGTTAACAAAGTCCAAACAAGGTTTGCAGTTCACATATCAATCTGTGTCAACATCCTTGCTTATGTTTGGAAACACAGAATAAAAGGTAATAGTTACTCTTTATACTGTTGCTAAAGTTTCTAAGTAAAGTAACATTTTTTACAAATGAAAAAAACTTTAAAAGAAGATCAATTTCACACACAGTAATATGAAAAAAATTTATATTGTCAAAAGATGCTAGATACACACACACACACATACATACATACACACAGAGAGACAAATATATATACATATATACCCAGAAGAACATATACAGATTACATGAATCTATTTTTCTCAAATCTAAGAACAAAACAATCTGGAGTAGACAAGGACCTTTGCCATTCCCTTTTCAATAAAGAAATAATAAATAAATAATTTTTCAAAAACTATAAAGCATGTAGATGTTGTCCAATGGACACACAGGAAATTGAAAAGGGTTTATTTAAAAAATCTTCTGAATGTTAGTATAAGCAGTGGGATCTTATGGTATTCTTGGCCAGGTTGGCTCATGTACAACCCTTATTCCACAACAAACATTTATGTTCTGACCTGAAGGTACAACATTCCATTAGTAGCAGCACTTTATTGGAAACTGAGTATGGGAAAATGTTATTGAAAATAAATTCCAAAAATCTCATGGAAAAAATCTCAAGAGCCTCTGAAGAACTGTACAGTTTTTTGAAGAAGACAGTATATAAATACAAAATAGTATGTATTAAAGTTGGTTTATTTGAGAAAAAAAGAAAAGCTTATAGTTTTCAGTGACAAAAATTCATGAAAGGGGTAACATTTCTGTGACACTAGTGGAGGAAGGTAACAAAAAGCAGATCAGTCAGAAATTTAATCTGGGATCCAAGGGATCCATGAAGGTGCTGCTGAGGTTTTGCTAGAACCCACTCAGAAAACTCTGTAAGGGCCTCTGGAAATACAGGTCCCAGGCTGAACTCAAGGCTGATAACTGACTCAATTTTAAATATACAAAAGCAAAAGACTGTAACCTAACTTGCTCAACGTGTTTAAACACATGTGACTTAAAAATAAAGAGGAAGAAACCTTGGGGGAAAAGTAAAAGGGAAATTACATGTTGTACCTGTTGGGTATCTGATGCCACAAAATTAGCCCTGGCAAGTTAGTAAACAAAAGCTGCAACTATAAAACCTGGGGCTATCAGAATGCAGACTTTCCATAATTTATTATCTAAATGTTAAGTTTTCAAGATAATTTATGAAATGGTAAAAGATACAGAAAACATGATGCATGCATAGGGAAACATCAATCAACAGAACTGTGTTTTGTGGATCCAGATGTCAGACTTAGCAGATGAAGAGTACAAAGATATCATCAATGTGTTTAAAGAAACTAAAGGAAATTACATTTACAGAATTAAAGGGAAGTATGCTGATGCTGATTTCTCAAATAGATTATATCAGTATATAACCAAATTATACAAATGAGCCAAGCGAAAATTCTGCACTGGAAAGGACAATAAAAGAAATAAAAAATTCACTAGTAGTAGACTTGAAGTGGCAGAAGAATCAATGAACTGAATGACAATTTAATAAAGATTATCCATCTTAAAGACATCAGAGAGGAAAAAAAATAAACAGTGCTTCAGAGATCTACTAGATATCATTTATCATTCCAACATATGTGCAACGGTAGAACAGAAAATATATTTGAAAAAAAATAAATGGTTTAAAACTCCAAAATGGAAACTTTAATCTGTATGTTCAATACATTTAAGTCTCTACACCTGCACACTTGGTTGGCACATTGTTATAAAGACAAAGGAAAAAGGTCATCTGTGTGGTTGCCTCGGGCTTGGAGGGATTTGAGTACAATGTAAATATTATTGGTGTGCACGGGACAGCTGATAAGAGAATGTCATTGTACAGACACCTGGTTAGTCATGATTCCCAAAGGAGGGGACAGGAGGCAGAGGGAGAGGTGGAAAGGCGGGCAACAGCTTTTACTGTGGCTTTCCCAGGAAGAGCAGACAAAGAAGCTCTTGGAGGGTAGGAGTCACTACTCTCAGCAGACTGTAGGCAAAAGGGCTGTCGCTAGTTGCTTGGAACTTGGTCCTGAGGGGATGCGGGTAGAGAGCAGAGGCAGCAGAGAATTTATAAAGGAGGTACAGTAGATCTAGTGTGGACTCAGACTGGGTGGCTCACTTGTGAAAGGCACATTCTTCTTGCCTTTTGTTCAGACACATATGTGTTAATTGTACATTGTAATGAAGTTCAATATTATAGAATATATGTATAATAGAATTATACATATATAGAATTCACAGAATAAATCTAACCTCTCTTTTTCCCCCAGTCCCACATACCATACAGCCTCTCTTTAGTAATCATTATTCTGTTTTGAGGTTTACATGTTTTTATATTTCACATATGAGAGAGATGTGTGTTACTTGTGTTTCTGTGTCTGGCTTATTTCACTTAACATGATGTCCTTTAATTCCACTATTTTCCTGCAAATGATGCGATTTCATTCTTCTTTATGGCTGAATAAATGCTCTAGCTATGCATCTGTTGATGTGTGCCAGGACCAATTCCAGTTCTCCAGTATTATGGCTACTTCTGCAATCATCGCAGGCATCTTTTGATACAGTGATTTCATTTGCTTTGGATGTATATCCACAGGTAGGCTGGCTGGTCCACACACTTCTGTTTTAGTGTTTTGAGGAACCGCTACACTGCTCTCCACTGCACTAACTTACATTGCTAGCAGCAATGCATGGTTTCCTTTGTTCTCCCCATTCTCAGAAAAGCCTGCTTCTGAGAGGGTCGGTTTCTTGGGGAATGAGCTAATTAACAGGGCAGTAGCTCTCTCTAATGTCAGCAAGGCTCTAAGACATGAAGGTAGCAGAATAAAGACGGGCATGGTTGCGCACGCCTGTAATCCCAGCACTCGGGAGGCTGAGGCAGGAGGATCACTGTGAGTTCGAGACCAGCCTGGGCTACATAGTGACTTCCAGGTCAATCTCAACTACATAGTGAGATCCTGTCTCAAAAAAAAAAAAAGATATACTTGACGCATAAAGGGGAAGGGGGAGCATTTGGGGGATAATGGGAATATTCTGTATCTTTCTTTGAATAATGTTTACAAAGACATATGCATATGTCAAGATACAGTAAATTGAATATTTAAGATCTGCAAATTTTACTGAATGTCAACTTATTTCAATCAAAATGTATAATATAATTAAGCTTTAACAATTAACGGAAGTAATCTAATATATTAGTATAACAATGAAAATAGGCTCTGTATTTTAAAGTTAGTATTAGGCTTAGTTAACACATGTAGAAAGTTTCCAGGGCAGAGTCTGGTACATGATAAAGGTTTAAAAAATTAGAGCCATTTCTATAGCTTGTATCACCAGTAAGTCTTCTTCATGGTCCTTCTCTTCTGAGTATGTAACATTAATCCATAATTTGAATTTGTGCTGATGATCTACAGCACAAAACATTCCTAAATAATTAAGACCAGACATCAGGGCATTTTTTACTTCATTTTCTGAACATTCAGTTCATTCATCTAAAATATGAATTAAACTATTGTATTGGTCAGATTGACTCAAACTATTCTTTTCATAGACGTGTGGGGGTGTGTTATGTATGAAGTTCACTTTCCTTTTGTTTTTGTTCTTAATGGTTTCTAAAATTCTCTTTATTCAAATGATCTCTTTTACTTTTTCCTGCCAGCAGGTGAGTTTTGTGAAAATTAGATTTGAATCATCTTATTTAATGCAATCTTTGAGTCTCATTTCCTGAGTTTATGCTAGATTTGAATGTTCTTTGAGACTCGTGCTCTGCGACACCTTATTTGCATTTAGTCAAGAAAAGCTGTAGACTCTGGAAGTCTGAGCCATTTTCAGTGCTACCTGCAGTGGATCTGTGTGCTGAGTATTTTCTATTGCTGGATGACTAGACTTGAAGTCTCATACTTCAGCCACGTATGGGTGGAGTGTCCCTTATCCAAATTCTTAGAACCCAATGTGTTTTGGATTTCATACTTTTTCTGTTTGGGATATCTGGATGTACCTAATGAGACATCCGGGAGACAGATTAAGTCTAAACATGAAATGCATTAATATTGTATATATATCTTAAACACCCAGGCTGAAGATAATTTTATAAAATATTTCAATGTGCTTCGGTTTTGACTGTGACTCACCACATTCATTCCAAAAAATACCTCATCACTTTGATGCCCACCAAATACAAAAAGCCACCACCTTGTGCCTTCTTTTGTCTTCTTGCATGCACTCTTGGTCTCCTCCCGCTTTATTTTCCATGTAACTTTCTGCTAAAAGCTCTTCAGTGGATCCCACCTTTATCCAAGCGAGAGCCACACGGTACCTGTAGCTGTTTAATATTTAGTATGTTCTACTCAAGGCCATTAGCCTTGTTTTTTCCTCTAGCCTGAGGGCTCTTGTTACTGCCCTCATTTATAAAAGCTACTGTCCTTCCACTGGTATCTCTGTATTTGTTATCTAAATTATTTTTCTCTGTACATATGTCTGGCCTCCATGTGGTATACTGTATATTATAAATGCTTGTTTACTGAGTTTTTTCTAACACGGAATATGGCATGAACACATTGAAAAGGCAGAGATTTTCATCTGGTTTACTTAATGCTGCACTTCTAGTTCCTGAAGAGTATGTAGCACACAGTAGGTACACAACACTCGATATGAAATGGGACATAGAGGCTTCAAGTGATCCTAGCTAAGTTGTTTAATTTTTAAGAAAGTTTTACCAATGCAACTCAAGTTTCAATAGAGAACATAGAAGCAGTCACGATCACTACATCAAACATCTGATAAATTATGTTCTAAAATATCAAATGCTTCTTGGTACTCTTTTAATTGGAATGCAGAGTGACAGAAATCCACATTTACACAGCTAGAAAAATTATAAATGAATCACATCTCCATTGACTCAACTCAGACCGAACCCTGAAAGACACCCCAAACTTCCTTTCTCTCATCTCCCATATCTAGTCATACATATTTTGGGGAGAACACAGTTGAAACCACTGGCCTGAATCCTCATCAGAAAGTGTTAGGAAAAATAAGAAGGATGATTTCTGGGTCTAGCCTGATATGGAAGCAGCCTAGAGTCTTCAGTCCCATCATTACAATAAGAAAACTTAAAAGTCAAAACACTTCTTCCAGACCTGTTATCCAAACTACTGGGAGACTGAGGCCGCATAGCTGCAAGTTCCAGCCCAGACTGGGCAATTTAGCAAGCTCCTGTCCTAAAACAAACAAACAAACAAACTATAGCTCAGTGGGAAAGCTCTTCATTTCACCCCCAGTACTTCACAAAATTTAAAAGAAAAGACAAAGCAAATAACAAACTGAAAAGACAACAAAAGAAAACTTATATTCATCAAAGATGTGAGGTCCTCAAGCAAAGCACTGCTTCTGAAGTTGGGAAGACAGGCGAAGCGTGCCTCACTGGGACAGTGCCTTTCTCCATCAGCACTTCCCAAGGTCACCACTGAAATACACTATTGGACGCTCAGTGCTTGCTAGGGGGTCCTTTTCCAGGGCAGACTCACCCTAAAACAGCAGAAATACACAGGTGAGATCAATGGGTTGTGTGAGTATTTACTTATGAGTAAGAGGAATAAATTTAAAATCAGGCAAATATTAAGCAAGGTTAGATGAATTCCTACATTTCAAAATACAAATACAGATGGTCTTAGACTTAAGATTTTTCAACTTTCCAGTACTGCAAAGGCAATGCACATTCAGTAGGAAGCATATTTTGAATTTAGGTTTCTTCTTTGGGCTAACAATATGGGGTACACAATAATCTCCCGATGCCAAGAAGCAGCAGCACTAGCAGCGCCAGCACGCCACAGCTCCCAGATCACCATGCTGTCATGAGAGGAAACAACATTACAGAGTGCTCAGTTGCGAAGCTGTGCCATGTGGAAGGCCAGCTCTACACAATACATTTAAACTGCAGTATTTTGAATGTATGGTGGATTTATCAAGTATCACATTGGAAGTCAAGGAGCATCTGTGTACTGATAAAAAAATTATATGATATATCAGTTGAGCTTCTGTTAACAAGGTTACTTAAGATGGCATTTACAAAATACAAAGAATGCAAGAGGCCTTGGATATCTTATGAGAGATATGAAAATAAATGAAGAGACATTAGATTGAATCATATTAACAATGCACAGAGGTGTGTTTAGCACATGACAGTGTCTCAGAGAAAAACCAAAAGAAACCAGTTGACCTGACCAGGAGGGTTACTGATGATGAGAGTCCCTTTATCCTGATATGTTCATTACAATTTATGTGCTTATAAATAAAACTACGCATATTTTAATAATAAATTGAGAGAAAATTATTTTCTTATAATGCTGAGTTAACAAAAACAAATACCAAATTAATGCTAGCATCTGAAAAAGCTGTTTCTAATGCCATTTTTAGTTACTGAACTAGCATTAATATAACTGAATACCATGAGTACTGATTCGTGGTATTTCAGGGCTGAAGAACCCTTCTAACGGACACTGTCAAGGCGACTGAATCCTATCTCAGTAGTCACAGTGAAGTGACTTGCTATCATGGGTTTTGTTTGTAAAGTTGCAAATAATTTCTGGCTGATAATAAAAAATAACACCAAGATCATAATTTATTTCCCTATTGAAGTTTATTACTTTTTGAGCCAAATGTTTTTCTGACATTTTTTAAAAGTTTTAAAAAATTAATTTTATTGGTACATTTTAGGTGTACAATAAATTGACATTCGTCATTGGAAATTTGTACCTTTACATCATATATCTTGATTCTTACTTTTTCCCCATTCCCCTGCTTTCCCTTCAACCCCTCTTCTCCTCCCTATTTACAAAGACTTTGTTTCCATTTTTCATAAACATTTCTTCATAAAATATTGTATAAATAACTAGTTCTACAAATGGTCCTGTAGATGCTATCGACATCTCATCGATCACTTAATTCATTAAGTGCTTAACTCATTAAGCAGTGATTAAAATTTCTAGTGGGTTTATTTTATTATGAATCATTCTTCAACTTTTTGAAATACCTTTTAAAATATATTAGCAGCATATATTTCAAGTTCTTTAGGCATGTCAAAATATTACATAGTACCCCAGTGACACCTACAATTTTTATTTATCAGTTAGAACTAATGTAAATAAAAGTAAATACACACGTCAATATGTAGAGAAAGGCTATAAAGAACTCATTCTTATGTATAAAGTATAGTTGCTGATCAAAATAGGCTTAATAGAGGAGGAAAAGCACACTAAAAACATTATCTTCAATCCCTAAGAGTCTAGTATTATTTTAGCTAATGGTTTTTCTTAAAATAAAATATCAACTCTAATTAATAGTAAGTTTTCTATGAAATGTGCACAGCTGAAAGCTTGCAGCTGAGTTAATATTTGAAGACATTTTATGCAACAGTTTAAGTATTATTAATTTAATATAACTAACATTTGAGGTCATTTAAAATATTAAAACTGAATGGCATATGCCTAAAAGCCACTGCGGCTCACTTTAACGCACTGTTTGCTAGCACCACGTTCTTCTCCTTAAAAAATGACCCCGAGTATTCTTTTTCCCTTAGCCATCTAGATGTGTATTATTAAACCCCACATTCCCCATCACCTTTGTTCTCCACTCTTTCAAGGTATCAGTGCAATACTTTGGTCTGTTTAGTTTTATCTTGAATGCCTTGAAAATACTTTGGAGTAAATATTATTATAGGTATGGCGATAAGTTCATTTTAATTAGCTGTAGTGAATAGAGATACAGGGAAAGGGGTAATCCTTCCCTGTTTCCTCACAAACACACAATCTTGTGTGATATAACACAACAGGGTGAGAAATCACAAGGGAAAGATCTCCTTTACAGCTTGCTTCCAATGCCTGATCACTGCTGCCTTGGGAAATCATTTAACCTTAGTGATAGTGCCCGTCTGTTGTGGTTTGCATTATTAAATGGCTATCACCACCACCATTACAATAACCTACAAGGAAGAGAAAACGAGTAATATAAGCTTCAGATTTTTCTTCTAAAACAGCCAATTCTATTTCTAAATTATACTCCTTTTGTAGAATACTACACAGAATCGTATGAATTTACAATGCATCCTTCTACTTAGGATAAAAGAGATTAGCGACTAATTCACAATGGGGGAATTGTAAAAAGTGACAAAACTTTCTAAAACAGTCATTGTCTCATGAGAAGAGGCAGAAAAATATCATATTTTAATCAATGATTACTTGTTATCTCAGTCCTAGGCCAAACATGGACCATTGTGGATCAAATAGAATATTTTTTCACAAAATAGCCTACGTTTCTAATTCCATTAGGAGTTTTAGATGATAAATCTTGGTGCACCAGCCATAAAAACTGGTTAATATGAAATAATTATGCAACTCTGTAGGCAAATGAGGCCACTGAGTCACCTCAGAACTCAAGAGCAGACATGAGTGTGTTTGTGTATTTGTTTTCTCCATTCTCTTGACCTCCGGGTTGAGAAGAAACACGAGAGAGCAGCAGTGCAGTACTGCAGTGGGGAAGAGAGAATCTGCTCATGTGGTGTAGGATGTGGATCACACTCATCTTTGCCTCGGCTGGGAAAACACCCTGTGCAGTTCCCGTAAACACTCGGCATCTCAGTGCACGGGAAACCAGTTAGTGACTCTATTACATGTGTCAGGGAGTGATGCGCCTGGTGCCCGCTTCATGTTGCCTTTCTGAGCTATTATCCACAGGATTACAATTACCTGTGGGCTTGTTTTGTGGAAACGCAGCTGATGTGGAAAAGACCCCCTGAGTGCATTAACAAGCTTCCTTCAATGAAGGAGGAGGTGCCATTCCTCTTCTGAAGTGATTTCCAGGGATTTCAGGGCAAAAACAGGCCTGCATAATAATGCTTCATGTGGCCATCAGCCTAAGAGTCCTGGACCCAACATGGTGGTCCCAGGCCTTGCTACTGGGATTGCAAGGGGAATGACAAAAATAATTCAAGCGACCAGGATTATGGGCATTTTAGATTGTCTCATGTGGGTAGCACAAAGTAGAAAAATCCTGCAAAATGTTCATACCACACTATTGTCTGAACCAAGTGCAGAGCTGCTTAGCAATTCCTTCCTGGCGATCTGCACTGTCATGTTCTTCATAGATTCCCTCTTCACGCTGATAAACACCTAATTCAAGCTCAGTGAGCATCACAGCTGATGATACCTCACGATCACTCAGGTACAAAGGTAAGGAAGTTGAGGACTTGAAGTCATCAGGAGCTAACCCAGTATTTAGTTCTGCCAAGGCAGGCTGCTTTCACTGCATCTGCTGCTGAGTTCCACTAAAGCTGAAGGAGTGGCTTTGTTTTTAAGAACAAAGAGTTCAGGTGATGAGGAGGTGCTCAGGGGGAACGCGGTCACTCTCCCGCCTACTGAGCTTCCATAAGGGAACTGAGGGCTTCAGGTGAGTTCTGAAGGGGAAGGGGCAGAGGGGTCATCCCACCGTGGCCTCCCACCTTGTTAGAAGAGCGCCTGGGAGATTCTGTCAGCACCTACTTCTAAAGGTCTTTCTGATATTCCATCATCACTCCATAGCTGCAGGGCCTACGGTCTCACCCTGAAGCTACCCCCGGACTCCCCTCCAAGCTATGGGCAGACGAGCGTCAGTATCTCGCCTTGAAGCACAACTGTCCACACCAGCAGCACCTGCACGTGCGTTCGTCCATCGCTCCCACCCGGGCTTCCGCCTGGGCAGCTTTCCCGCGGATACTCCTTAGGAGCATTGGCTGAAAGGGCCCACTTGCGTTGACGGCCGGAAGCTCCCTGCTTTGTACTCTTTATTTTTGCCGACCAAATCTGCATTATCGGGAACTTCTGTTCACTGATTCTGCATGTCTGTGGCACAGAGCTACGTGATGAAAGATAAAATGAAACTTTATAGAATTTAGAAATCCTTTGAGCCCTTATTATAAGGTTAAGATGTTTAGTCAATTTTTAATATTATGCATAGGCAAGGAAAATATTCTTCAAAAAGCAAAAATGCCAAAGCGAAGTAATAATATTTTAAACTAGAAAGAATTATTGTACAAAAGTGAAATGTAAATATAAGTTCAAAGAGGAAAATAAATGATGTAGAATTGACAAACTTTTAAGAGTACGCTTGCATACATTTAAAATGAATAACATATGTCAAATAAATAAAAGAAAAGAATGATTTCACATTTTTAATTTTTTAAATAAAAATTTTAAAAAAAAAAAAAAAAAAAAAAAAGAAAAAATCCCCCATGAATTAAAGTCTCAGGAAACACAGATATTTATTATCTGAACTCTGTCTGCCCATCCAAGGTCATTTCATTATTTTGGGCTCCTACGACCCTGTGCTTTGTCAGTGGAGCACTTAGTTCATCACAGAGGGAGCCTTTCCACTCTATGACTTCCGTTCTGTCCCTGTGTTAGCTTTCTGTCACTGTAAGAGTACCAGAGGCAATCAATGGACAGAGAAGAGATTTATCCTGTTTCAGAGTTTTGAAGGTATCAGTCCTTCATCAGCAGCTGGGCAGAGCCTATGACAAGGTGGCACATCAGAGCAGGGAGCACGTGGTGACGAAAAGCTGCTCACCTTGAGGTTGGCACAAAGAAAGAGGCAGAGGGAGGGCGGTGTCCCACAGTCCCCAGGCAGGCTGTGTCTGACAGGTGCCCTAGTAGGCCCGCTTCTTAATGTTTCCACCATTTCCCAGTAGTGCCATGCTGGGGACTGAGCTTTAACACATGAGCTTTAAGGGCATTTAGGGTCCCAGTGTAGCAGGCTCTCCTGATACCTTTCTGCCGATGAACTCTGCTCAGTGGCTCTCTATGAAGGCTCCCAGGCACCAAAAACACTCCACGTTCTCCTTCTCTAGTGTTCCTACTGAGCGTCTGCCCTGATCTAGGGCTGTGGTGTGTGCATTTGTCCCAGTTTTCCCAGACTCAGACTTGGGGGAAGGGAGGGAGGGAGGGAGGGAGACAGAGAGAGAGGCTTAGCAAATGTGGTACAATTTGTACATCGGCAACATGAGTGAAAAGTATTCAGAAATTCTTTGTCCTAGTCTTATAATTTTCCTGTAAGCATGAACTTAATTCAAATTAGAGGTATAAAGTGATAATGCAATACAGCCATATAACCAGGAAAATAGACATTTTTTTATACTCTGCTGGCTGACTTTTTTTGCTAGTTGCATTACTATATTATGTTTACCTTTGAATAGATCGGTAAATATGCTGAAAATGTGCTAATTGATTGTGCTATCATTATAAAGATCTTAAAATTCTGCTCAAACCTAATCATACTCCAGGAAAGCTGACAAAACCAAAAATTCTGGAAAGTATGCTGCCCTCCTCCCCTCTACTATTCTTTAGGAATTAGTGAGGAAACAATTCTCAGTATGAATGCCAAGATGCAGACAGAAAACCTAAACATCTACTTACAGCAGGGACTACACATGTCACTTTCTTATCTCAATTAAGCCATGACTTTCCAAATGATACGTGAATAGCATCTCCACTCACAGGTGTATCTTACTGTTCCATACCTGTTGTGTCTTCATGGAACACAGTTACCTTCCGTGATTGGAATACTTGTTGTCCAGGCAACATCGCAGTTCCCCATTATCAATCATTCAGGCTATGGGCACCTCAAGATATGCAAACCCTCAACCCGCACTTTGAGATCATGTAATGCCCAGAGAAGCACATCCACATAGTGCCTAAGCATGATTTAGCAAATTAAATTTCCGTGGCAAAAACTGATTCCTCTGATTAATTTTTTGCATTTAGTTTCTGTCTTGCCATATTTAAAACCAGAAGGACTTTTTCATAATGCAAGCTTAATACAATGAGAAAAAAAATGGTTTCTAAAATGTGCCAAGACATTTCAAACTTTTTGTGAACAGCTCTGTGTACACACTGTGATTCTGCCATGGCAAAACCCACCAGAGATCTTCTCCAGAGAATGATGATATTTACATGTATTTGGCTACAGGATACATTACATTGGAAGTACACATGCCAAAGAAAATTATGAGCACAGTTAAGGAAAGGGAAACTTTTTAAAGGCAAACATGAGGTATTCTGAAACAGTATTCATTGGCTACCACTGGGTTTCTATGTGGAATGTTCCCTCAAAGACATGTGTGGAAGACTTGGCCCCCAGGGAAGCCATACTCAGAGGTGGGCTTTTGGGGAGAGATTAGATCATGTGGGTTTGGACAACTTCAAGAGATTAATCCACTGATGGGTTTATAGTTCGATGGGCTTTAGGGAGTGGACCGAAACCTAGGCGGTGAGGGCTTCTTTGAAGGTCGTGGATCCTTGGAGGCTGCATCTAATTATTCTGAATCTCTCTCTCTCCCTTTGCTTCTCCTTCTCCCTCTCTCTCTCATCTCCCCTCTCTGGCTGGTTCCTAGTTTCACGAGGAGATCATCTTTGCTTCACCAGGGCCTTCCAGATGTTCTGCCTCACCACAGAAACGACGGAGCCAGCAGATCAGGTACTGCGACCTCTGAAACCATGAGCTAAAATAAACCCTTCCTCCTTTATTTTTCTCAGGGGTTTTGTTGAAGCAACAGACATGATGTTGAACACAGACAATGGTTGATAACAAGGGTGGATGACATCAGTTTGAGGTTGAACAGTCTCTTGGCAGATGTCCTTGGAGGAGGAGAACTTTTTGTGTAAGGTTGTCGTAGCCTTTGTATACAATTGTGATGCCGCAGTCTTTGGTGATAGTTACCATTAGGCAACCATGTGTAAGAAGCCCCCCAACCTCCCAGATTTATTATTTTTGTTAAGGTTGAAACAGTGACTTCACTGGTTGTGTTGAGGTAGCAACTATTATCTGCCACCATTGATTTTCTTTTTGGTGACAAACATTAATTCTCTGTTCTTCTAAAGAAGGATCCATTTTGGTCATTTAGACCCAGCACATGCACCTATCAGATCCCATACCTCTGGGCAAAAATGAGTGATCAAGATAACAGACACTCAAACACAGCCACAGTATTTTGGGTCTTCTGCATTTTCTTGTGTCTCAAATTTCAAAGAGTGTCACTTCTCCTACTTCAGTTATTTCAGAGTTTTAATGCTGATACCCTTAGACGAATTACTAGTAACTCACCTAAGACTGATCTGAGGGCTGCACGGTACACAAGTGGCAGAGAGGAGAGAAAAAAATGCCCCTTCCAGGAGGGAAGCTGGTTAGAAAAAGGGAGAGTGGGAATGCTTCACTGGGAAGTGGGGGCTCAGGCAGGCAGGGAGCAGACGGCACCAGCAGTGCACTTGTCCTGCAAAGGTGCAACGCCTCTGCTAAAGCAATTCAAGTTCTGTAATCCAGCCAGCACTGGGGCTGTCCTGGAGGGTGGGATAACTGAACATCCAACGTGCATTTGCTGCTGGAGCCCTACCACCTGTCTCAGCCTTCAGCAGATACCCTCTCTGTGCCCCTTTCTACACAGCATGATTTTGGCTTTGCTATCAACTTCCTCTTGTCTTGTTCTCCACTCGGTCATACTGTCATGGCGTCATTGTAGGAGGTTACTACTGTCCAGTGGGCACTGCCCACTAACAATGCCCACTCCTTCTCCATCACTCTCAGACCGGAACAGACAGACTCCAGGAAGACACGATGATCCATCTTTCTTGGCCACTGTTTGGGCAATGACCAACCTCAGGTAAGCAGCTTTGGGCTACTTCTGTATATCTGTCTATGGAAAAGGTTCATAGTTTACTTCTCTTCTAGTTTGAATGCCTCTGCTTTTGTCATACAGCTCTTCCGAAGTTCCTTCCTTGTGTGCCTCACATTTGCAGTCATCCTGAAAGGCAGCGGTTGGAGACTTCCTGGAGCACCAATGGGATGGCCATGTCTGTGTGGCCTCTTGCCTCCCAGGCAGACTGGCTGTTTCATCACAACCAGCACCCATGAAGAAGTCTGTCCCCCTCCAGTAGCTGTCCCTCTGGGTTAGTTCATGTCACGAAGCAGACACAGGTCCTAGAGTCTGGGGCTGAGCAAGGTCTGTGAGTCAGAGACCTGCACAGCTGCAGCTATACCTTTCTGAGAAGCTTGTGTGCAGGCAGGGTTAGGTCAGTGAGGTCACCGCACCCCGGACCTGCCAACAAGGTTACTCAGATTTGGCCTCATTGCCTCCACCCTGGGATGTCTCTGCTCCCAGTTTCCACTCTGCCTGTTCCCACCTTCCTCAGTTCCATAAGGGGTAAGGAACTCCAGAGATCGATTTCCAGCAGCCGTCTCCCTGGAACTCTCCTGTTCAGTCTATTTGCAGGGAAATGCTAAGTAGTTTCTGTCCCTCCGCACGTGCACTGTCCTTTTGGCTTCTGTTTTTCATACTGACACACTTCTTTTCTTTGCTCAGTACTTTAGTTTTAAAATTTGGGAGACGTCCTACGCCCAAACTGGACTTGCAGTCTTGCTGCGCAGGACTTCCTGGTAGGAGAGAACAGCCTCACTGGACATTTTCTATCTCTCCATATGCAGAGATCTTATCCAACTTTTACATAAGACATCCCAAGTCTTTCTACTGGTTCATCCTGTGAGAAGGAGAGCTGGGTCCTCCACGCTAGATGACAAATGTCTTGACTCATTTAGTCCCTCAAATGAGGCAAAGGTAAAGAAGTGTTGGGTGGTGGTTGGGAAAATCACCAAAAACTCGGGAAGACACAAATTGCTAATGAATTATATACTGGTTCATCAGCCCTTAAAACTGGAGTCACCGCAAATGTTTCCTAAAATTTGTAGAATTCATCAAGCTCATAGTATTTTCCTAAGCTGTCACTGATCAATACACTCATTTGTCTTCTTCCTACATACTGTTTGGCAGTTTCGCATCTTCCGATGCACCTCTGCACTGCTGTGACAGATGTGTGTTTTAAGTGCTGGTATCTACTGCACAGGCATCAGTGGGTGGGGAGGCCCCAGGGGTGGGAAGTGACAACAGACGCCTCCCACTCTGTTGGCAATGAGTTCAAGGTGTCCAGCAGGGCGTCACAGTGCACAGAGCAGGTGCTCGAGGTCAAAATTCCATTCCCTGCTATATGGTGAGTTTCTAAGCAGAGAAACCATACATACATGTTTCATGTTTAAAATATTTGATATAAACTCAAAAGGCAACACTGTTAATATAAAAAAGTATGAGAAGTAAGATGAATATAGTCATAATGCTTGGCAAGCATGTACTAATAAAAACATGAGAAATGTTAACAACTAAAAGAAGCAGTAATCAATTTATACTTCTTTCTTAGCCAAAAATTAGTCTTTTGAAAGTCTCTGCCTCTGTAGATTTATGAGGTCACATTTTGATTTTAATCTTTTATGTTTTCCAAGGGATAACAATGAAGCCTGATTCAAACCTCAAAGTCACCTTTAATTCTATGTTTGAACCTCCAAGATAAATCCTGCTAGGGCACTTGCTGGGTACAAAAATTCATTCCTGGTAGAAACACCTAGATTCTACATGGTAAACTAATTCGGTCAGGATCACTGAATCAGTTTCTAGGTATTCCTGATAGAGAAAAGCAGAAAGATGATAGTAGCAGGTGGAATTTTACTGTTTGATCTCATACTTGTAGTAGTCTGTATAGTTCAACTGAACAAATTTGACGTCCTCAAAGACATTCAATAGCTTGGAAGAACTCACGAAACTCATGTGACAAAACCGCAAATCATTTTAAATGGTTAACATGTATGGTCACCATCACTGAAAACAATGAGTCTAGAATCGGAAAATGGTGTGTGTGCACGTGTATGTTTGTTTGTGGGTGTGAATATTTGGGCATACATTATTTTTTTAACTTGGTCTTTTCTCATAGTGAATAAAATGGAAGTTGTCATATTAACCTCAAAGGAGCTACTGAACATCAGCTAAATAAGCCTTAATATTTAAAGACAAGGATTACAGTCATTCCAGAAATATTACAGTGACAGATCAAATGGGATATTCTGTAAAGTGGCCTAATTGACACTTCATCTTCCATTAGTCTGGATTTCACTGACAGCTGGATTCAGGAACAAACCAAAAGCAAATGACACTTCTGTAAGGACAGATGAGCTGCAATGGCAGCCTGCCCTCTCGGCCTTGCACTGTTGCACTGTTGATCACTCTCTCCTGCTGCAGGATGGAGTGCCTGTCCTGGGAGCCCTGCACACACACACAGACACTGGCTCTCAACCCCAAGATGAGCTTTGTCTTCTGCAGGGGAGCTTGTGGGGGGTGAGTAGCAAACCAAACAGTTTGCTCACTAAATCTACTGGTTGCTAAACTCATTTTATAGAAATTCATCCACGAAGGGCATGCTATTCCTTCCACCCTTCCCTCCTGAATAAATTGGTGTTTGGAAAGAACATTGGTCCAGTCCCAAGTCTCAGTGTGTTAGCATCAATCCAGAGAGGAAGCCAGTTCAGAATTGTAAGGCACTGAACTGTCCAGGTTGCACCTCTAGGATTTCACCTTCTGTTGCTATAAAAAGTATGCCTGCTGAAAACTACATAAAAAGAGATTCATTCACTCATGGTTTTAGAGGCTAAAAGTCCAAGATTAGGTGGCCTCGCCTACTGAGCCTCTGGTCAGGTTCTCATGATGGGTGGCATTACAGTGGCAGCAGGGCATGCAGAAGAGATCATGGTGAGGCAGGGGGCCAGGGGGACTGGATCAGTCTCACTCTTCCTATAACTTGCTTGCTCAGAAATTAACCAGAGCCTCACAACAACCACATTCACCCAGCCCGAAGGCAGTGACTCCAATTATCTATACATTAGGCCTACCGCACTACCAGTATCACTCTACTGGGAACCAAGGTTCTAGCATGAGAACCTTTGGAGCATACATTCAACCATATCCAAACCAGAGCAATGATGGCTTAGGGAAGCAGACTTCAGTACACAAGACCAGAGATGGAAGGACACCTGGAGAGATCTCCACAATGGTAACAGTGGAATGGGCCAAACCCAGGCATTCTGCTGAATCCATTGGCTGGAGCCACACAGGCATACTCATTTCAAAGCCCTGGAGCTCCAGCCAATGGGAAAGACTCTGCTCACAGGTGCTCCTGCCCAAGTGAGAGGCTGAATACCACAGTCATACTCAACCACAATGAGACTGAAGTCTCATTCTTTGCCTGTGTTCTGGCATTTACACAGGTGACCTACTTTCACCATCATACAATGCCAGTGACATCAGTTCTTTATTGTCTTCTTGTCTCAATAAGAAAACTGAAGCCTAGTGTCACTCTCAGAATACTGTCCAAGCTTGTGCCACTTGTGGAGATGGAGCTCAGCTCTGCACGCAGGATCTAGAACTCCAGAGTCTCCTGACTCGTGGCCACATAACAGCTAGGCACAACAGAGATGGAAAGGGCATCCCTCAAACTCAGTGTGAACCAAGGAAACATGGGTTCTCCAGCCTAGAAGCAGATAGGAGTTCAACATTGTCGCAGCAACCTGTGAACTTCTCAGGGCTCATCTTTGCATCAGGGGGTCCAGAGTGTGCAGGAAGGTGCTCCTTGCAGAGCTTATGTTGCCACTGTAGTGGGAATGGGGAAGGACATGGTGGGGGGTACAGTATCCCACCCGTGAAACATGCCCAAGGGCAATATCCCAGGTAAAGTGTCAGGGGTTAGGGTTAAGGATATCTCTTCCAGGTCTGGGTATCATGCCTGCTCGTCAAAGCAAGATCACACCCTGAAGAGGACGACTCTGTGTCATAAATACGTTTCACATGTTGAGCATTAATCCCCATTGCGAAGCAGTTGGTGGAACTTCATCTGACTGCAGTGTTCAGAGGTGGGGCCTTTTGGAGGTGATTAGGATTCAATAAAATCATTAGGATAAAGTCTTCATGATTGAATCCTGGTGTCTTTATGAAAGGGAGAGAGACCAGAACAGATGCCAACACACATGCTCTCTATCTCTCTCCATGCAGCAGCCAAAAGTCATTACTAGATGTGGACCTTGGATCTCCAAACCTGAGCCCAAACAATCCTTTCTTCTTAAAACTCACCTGGTCCATAGTATTGTGTTACTGGCAACAGAAAACAGACTAACACAGTGTTTCTGCTGGCCTATGGAGTTTCCAGGTGAAATATCTTCCAACTGACTTTCAGGGCCCTGAGTCCAGGCTCATTTAATATTTAGGTGAACTAATTCTTGCTCTTCTAGCTTTAAGGCTATGACATACGTCAGGGCCTAGTTCTCCCTTCTGTTTATTCCTAGAACTAAACTCCCCAGACAGAGCAGTACTACCCCTTAGGTTTGTCTGAGTCCCACCAAAGGCACTTGATCTAAATGAGCTCTCCGTCGGCTTCCTGTGATGTGGTGCTTGGAGAAGCTTGCCTGTTCTGGCCATGGCTGTCTCTGCTGTGATCTGGATTCGCCTCCTCCCCATCATGTAGCACTTTTGATCCAGTGTGCTATGTCCTGGAAATGCTGTTTCTAGCCCCCTAGGGCAGGTTTACAGGTTAACTCTGTCCCCAGACTGCAGGATGAGGCCCAGTATGTAGTTATCACTCAAAACAAACAAACAAACAAACAAACAAACAAACAAACAACAAACCAAAAACAGGTTGGTGAAAAAAAGATGTATAGTTTAAAATGAACAAATGTGAAAATAATTTCTATCAGAACCAATAAGAGAGCTTCAAGGTTTAAGATGTTCAGATAATCTTGCCATGACTTGTCTAGTTTATGTAAGTTTTGGTTTTAAAACTGTGTTACAGAAAAGAAAGGTCTGGATGTGGCTTAAGATACAAACACATGAAAATGGAAGGTATTTATTAAATGTTCAAAAGTACAACATGTTATTTGCCTGTTGACGGTATAGAAAGGTTCACAGCAACACTTAGATCTGAATATATTTACTCACTGTGTCTACTCAGAAAGAGGTTTTTCTTTAGATATTATGTTTTATTATGTTTTCAGTCAGGGGAATATTGCAAATGTTTGCTCAGGTTCAAATCAGAATTTAGAATGTCTGGCTGCTATATAATTTTATTGTTTTATCCTAGCTTTATTTATGTTTAATTTGGTGACTTGCAAAAATAACTGAAATAATATATCTCTTCTCATTAAATGAAATTTCAGTTATAGGCCATTATAGAAAATACTGAAATCTGATTAAAAAAGAATGCACTAAAAAAAAACACCTCAAAAATGAAACAAAACAACAACAAACAAGTCTTATGGGGGAGGTACAATAAGAGGCCATGAAAGCAATGTGTTCTGTTCTTAAGGACGTAAATCTTCCCACAAAGCAGGCTGTGACTGTGAGCAAGATGTAGCACCAGGAAGACAGGCCCAGTGTCCTTCTTGGGAAGGGCCCTACAAGCCATGCCAGCCCCAGCCTGTTCTGCTCCTGCTGGCTAGCACACCCATGAGAAGAGGGTGGGCCTGAGATCAGGTGGGCAGGCTTTGGAGGCACCTGGATAGGAGAAGGACACTTCAGCCTTCACCTCCAAATTTCAGCATCCGTAAAAGAAGCCTGCAGTGCACGTCTGCTACCAAAGACTGTCGCTGCAGTCTTAACCCCAACACCACAGGGATGTCCACCCAGCTGCCTCAGCCCATTCCAAAGCAAAGCTCCGCCCCGGGGCACCTGGACTCTGCAACCAGGCCCGGTAAGAGAATGCCAGTCCTCAGGTTTGTGTAAACCAACAAGTTGCCACAGCAAACAGCTTCTAAGCCCTCCTGAATTACCATGTGCATCAAGAGGAAAATAAGAATTCCTGGCTTACTTGTCTCCCCCGTAGTAGGCTCCTGAAATATATGCAAGGCTTGTTTGTCTGTGCTAGACACACCTTAGTATGGAAATCTTCAGCTATAGCAGAAGGAGGGCGTAACAACCCCTGTGTACCACCATCTGCTCACTCCTGGCCAGTCTTGCTTTATCTACAGTCTTACTTACCTTCCATCCTCTCTAGGGTACTTTGAAGTAAACCCCAAATGTACCACTACATTTACTTACTCACTTATTCTTCAGTATATACATACATAAACATATATATGTATGTATATATCCCAAGTGAGATAGGCTGAGAACAAGTAAACATATCATGCTTAAAAGTTATGGTGATTCCCTCTTTCTATAAGATTAAAAAATTCAATTTTTATTTTCTTCCAATGTGATGTAATTGTATTTTACAGAGATACATGTGTCTGAATATGGGACAAACTTTTCTTATGCAGTCTTTTTGGCATTCTTTAAATATTCAACTGTGTCTCACTTATCATACACCCTGTACTCCTGCGTTGTTTTCCCTTTTGGATGCTGGTAGAATCTGTTAATAATAATAATAGGGTAAAGTAGCTCTGTCAGAACTTCTGGGTTAGAAGTTACCAGAGGAGGGAACCTAGGGGCACCATTTCCAGTCTCTTCATGTCCTAACTTCCCTGTTTTCAGCTATTTCTTTCTAGGCTTCCTTCTCTACTTTACTGTATATATTGCTGCCGTGTACATGTACACACAAATTTTTGTGTGAACAATTGTCATTTCATATGTGTGTGTGTGTGTGTGTGTGTGTGTGTGTGTGTGTGTAATTGCTGGGTAACATAATTCTTTGTTCAGCTGTCTGAAGAATTACCTGTTTCCAGAGCAAATGCACCATTTTACATGTTTTACCAGCAGCAGACAAGGGTCTGATCTCTCAGTATCACTGCTAACATGCTCCATGGTGTTTTTCGGTCATGACCACCACAGCGAGTGTGAAGTGGTACCTTGTGTGGTTTTTGATGTCACATTTCTCCAGTGACTAATGATGTTGACAGAATTTCATGTGATCATTGGCCATTTTCAAACTTTCGTTTACAGAAAAGCCTATTCAAACCCTTTGCTTGTTTTTAGATGGCTGGTTTGTCTCTTTGTTCTTGAACTATATACAAATATGTTATTCTTCTTCCTTTTCTCATAGTGTTTATTTATGTGCCAGAGACAGATCCAACTGATGTTCTCAGAGTAAGGATCATGACACAGCTCTCTCATCTGGCACTGGCTTTTGACACAGATCAGGAGACAAACAGGCTGCTGTCACTGTAGCCAGAAGATACAGATTTTCCCTGTTTAAGGTGGACCAACACCTGGGGCTTCCTGAACAGCACAACTGCAATGTTTTCCTGTCCCACCACAGTTGCCAGCCATGTTCTTTCTGTCTCAAAGACGCTGTGATCAGCATCATAAACAACATTCCACACACGACCTGGATATGTATAGAGAGCTGCCCACTGTTCAAGGAACTCACGGAATGCAGATGTGCAATTACCTAGGCTCTGTACTTTACATGTGGTGCCGAACAGAGCAGCCACCACTGACCCTTGGAAACTGCTGTCCAAGAGTAAAGTAAGGGTCTTCTGTAAAATGGTAGTTAATGTTAAGATCATATTTTAAATGCATGTGTGACATCCACCCAGAACACAGCCCTGCAATAACCCCATCTATCAAGTTTCCACAATAGAATCTCAGGTTTGGCCACACTGCTACCCTAACCTACAGTAGATGAGCATGGCACCAACACTTCTTAAAGTCTCCCTCCAACACAGAGAAGTGCTCTGTACTTCCTTGGAACCCTGGGGAGTATGTGGCCGTTGAGACCTGTGTTTACACACAGTGATACACATCCCTTTCAATGCACCAATTTGTGGGTAGAAAGCATTGTTGCTGTTTCAAAGCAGCATAAAGTTTGGCCAAAGGCACATTCACTAATGTAGTAAAAATATTTGAAAAGGATATGCTCTTCACAATTAGGATGCAGGGTTATGGTGACCAAATTCCTTCTGCTCTTCTGAGAAGGAGAGAGGGGATAGGCAGGGATTTGCATTGTCCCTGTTACTGTGAATAACTGCACAAATAGTAAGTCACACTTAGATTCCCAGGGCTAGCTCACCATTCTACATAAACATAATGAATGCCGTCCTCCTGTGAGTACCACTGTCACTTAGGCCATGAAACTAAGCATTAGAAAGATACAGTAAATTGTCCAAAGTCATGCAAGCTTGGAAGTGAGCCAAAGCAATTTAACTTCAGAGTTAGTCAGACATCTCATCAAATCCTGTCTCCATCCCTTCTTGTTGCTTCTTTAAAAGAACTCTGTTCCTTCTCAGTGCCAGGAGCTGCCCTAGGGGCTAAAGGTACAGCAGAGAGGAAAAACTCTGGTCCTTGCGGTGTTTTGTGGGGGTGGGGAGGTGAGAGAATGCAGGACAAGAACAAGAACGATGTCTCAGAAGAGATGAAGGAGCGTCTGGGCTGGTGGGGAAGCCGCCATTACTTTGCCTGGGACAATCTGCAGTCTCCCCTCACTTGTGACCTTGCAGGGAAGGCTTGAAGGAAGTGCAAAAGCTTCCTTTCTGCCAGGGGAAGAGGATGCTGCCAGTGTGAGAGAGGAGCCAAGGCGGGCTTTAGTGGCAGGTGTACTTGGCAGGTGCATGGCCCAAGGGTGCACCATGGCCAAGCCCTACAGGAGTCAACAGTGTCTGGGAGGAGGCAGGGGTGCTTTGGAGGCCTCGACAAGTGTTTGGGTTCCATGATCCGTGCTGCAGAGTGACTGCAGGGACAGCGTGGAGCACTCCGTGCTCTGCTGGCAACAGCTCGTAGCAGCCCAGGTGATGAGCAGAGGGGTGTGTGCCAGCATTTACACAGATGGGAATAGCCACAGGGCCCAGCAGGAACTTCATGGCCACTGCAAGTGGACACAGATTTCCCCAGGATGTAGCAACTGTGTGTGAAGGTGCAAAGGAGGGAGAAAAACTAAGGATGGGTCTAACACCTATAAAGATGGAGTTTTATTCAATGTGCAGGGAGAAAGGAAACCAGGAAGAGACATGTGCAGTGAATAGTAGATGTCACACTTGAAATGCTTCATGGATACTCAGCCATCAAGCTCCTCTTCCCTTTCATTGCTTCTTTGTCAATTGTAGCAAAATAAAGCAATGCAATACAGATACCATTTGCTTACCAAGCGAGTGGACAATGCTGTCCCTCTGGAAATGGTACATATGTGATTTACTGTAATTTATTCCACAGTCCTACGATCCTGGCATCACTATCCCTGGGTCTCCTATTATGCTCCGTGGCCTCCTTCGTCTGCATGGAGCGTGGGCATGGGAAAGGCACTGAGCACCACTGCTGAATTTCAACTTCTGACTGAGGGCTTCTACGCCCTCCACTGAATGCAGTCATGAGCAGCGGTCTTGTGAGTCCGTGAGGAAGTGTGTGAGAACAGCAGGTGACATTCACCATCACCTCTAGTTCTCCTTAGAGTTCAATACTGCGGTATTTTAGTAACAACCAGATGATGATCAGTCTGTGTGGTTCACCTTGGATTTACATTTTTGTGGGATTTCATGGATCATTTTTCTTAATCTCAACTAAATGAGTAAGAAAAATTGGGAAAGAGTTCCCCATATACCCTATTACGTTTGTGAGGCACAAACACGTCCTCCTTCAGCTCTCTCTTTCTGTTCTGATTTACATCAGGAAGAGTGACGCTGAGATGGAGAGGAGATGGCTGAACAGTTTGAAGAGTCCCTACGCAGCGAGCAGTCCTGAAAGGATCGAAGGAGAACACAGACAATCACTCACAAGAATGTACGCCTGGCTTGTATAGACCTCTGGGCTTTAGATGGAAAAGAGTGGGCAGGAGACACACCAACTACGGTTGGGACTCTGCCCACCTCATGCCACACAGCCAGCACTTCTCTTCTCTGCACCTACCTAGGAGAAGTCTCTGGCGTCTTCTGGCTGCAGAGCTCCCTCTGTCTCCTCCGGTGGCTTCTGTGTCCTTCCTCCTTGGTTTTCCTCCCTTTCTGGGGGTTATGGATTGCAGTCCACCTTGTAGCTCTACCTGGTGGTGCTGTTAATATGATGAGTGGACAAACACTCCTCCCACACTACCTCAGCATAGGCACGTTGTGCCTATAATGATTTGGCAATCAGTCAGTAACCTCTGTCCTATGTTGACATCTCTGTCTTGGTATGTTTTCTGTTGCTAGAAGAGAATACCCAAGACTAGGTCATTTATGAATGATAGAGGTCCAAGATCATGGCATGTATAGCCATTCCCTGCTCCTGGTGAGGCCCTCATCCTGCACCATAACATGGTAGGACGAGGAAGAGTAAGCAGAAGCATGCAGAAGAGACAAAATGAGAGGAGTGGCTTCTCTTTATAACAACCCACTCTCATAACTCATCTCTCCTAAGAAAGCAAGGACTCACACTGACAGACCTAGCCTGTCCCATGAGAGCTCCATCAGTTCCTCCTAAACACCTCTCAGCACCACTATGTTGAGAGTTCAACTTCAACATGAGCTTAGGGAGGAACAATCCAGTTCAAACCACAACAATGCTCCTCTATCTGGTATTGCACTGCCACCTGCACGTAGGCAGGGCCATGTCTTGCATATCTTCACATCAACTTATATTTAATGTTTTATTTTTAGTTACTGACAATCCATTTTCGGAAAAATAACATTGAAAGTTGTTGGGTTGCTTTTGAATGTTTATTTGTGTGGTTTCTCCTGTGCTGTAAAGTGGAATTGTGAAGATCATTCTGGACTAGAGGTCAGGAGCTACAATTTCCCACCATGCTCCACGAGAGCTGCTGTGCTTGCCGGAGGCACACGAACAACCCCAGGCCTCAGCTTCCTCAGGAACAGAACGGAATTCTTGGACAATATGATCTGCAAGGCATCTTCAAGCTTGATGTTTCTGTTTTAGATATTTAATCCATTTCAATTTAGTTTAGTGCATGGTGAGAGATATAGGTCTAGTTTTAATCTTTGGCAATATGAAACCTGGATTTTCCAGCAACATTTATTAAAGAGGAGGCCTTTCCTCCAGTGAGAGTGTTTGGCTCCTCTGTCAAAGATTGAAACCTTTAACTGCCTGTGATATAAATGGAGAGAAATCTCAAAGCCTTATACAATGGACAAGTGAGTGTGTAGGAAAGAAAAAGATATGGCTCCAACAGCCTTTTCTCTGAAAAGAAGTTTTTGTGTATAAGGGAAACACTAAAATCCAAATCCACTCCTTTGGCTATGGTTTATGTTGCTAAAGACTAATGAGAAGGTTATGTCATGCCTTGTTTTGCTGTTGTTGTCACTGAAAGAAGAGTTAGGGTCATGAAAAATTCAGCAAGGTGTGAATACAAGGGTGAACATGGTTCTGAATCTATGTGGAGAGCCCAAGAGAACGGGCATCCCAGCAAAAGAGCCCAGCATTACTGCTCCCCTGAAACGTGAGTATCCTCCAAATCACAAGCTCTCAATTCTCTCAGGTCTTCTCTCATAACCTGATAAACGATAACCAGTGGAAAACTTTTCACAAGGCTGTGTGAGCAGGCAGACTCTGCTTTCCTAGCCACACAATAGAGAAATACCCTCAGGAGGATTCACGAGGAGAAACAGGCCAAAGCCTCGTCAACAGGAATCGATGCTGAGAAACTTCAAGAGATCTCAAGAGCCTTGATGGCTTTTATGATGTCCTCTTGTAAATGCAAGTTGAGGACTGGATGGTGCTTGTGGTTTACTGTATCTGAGTTAAATCTATGTTTCCTAGATTTTATCTGCAGCGTCACTTTCTTGTTGCTGAGGCGCAACACCAGACACCTGCAACTGAGCGGAGGGGAGGCTGATTCTGGCTTGCGGTTCAGCCCATGGCCAGCGTGGTGGACAGGCTTCAGCAGAGGACAGATGGTCATCTACGGCAGCCAGGAAGCAGAGTGAGACGGGAGGAGCCAGGGAGGAGACACAGCCTTCCAAGTCTGGCCCCAGTGACTCACCTCTAACCAGGCCTCACCTAAGGCACATTCAGAGGACTCTCTGGATTAGTACAGCACGCCTGAGCCAGTCATCTTCACAACACAAGCTCTGGAGATCTTGAGATCTACATTATAACAACCTGAATAGAAGATTTCTCTTCTGGAGAAATGGCATATTCCTTTTCTGAGAATGTGTTATGGTGGATTTTGACCCCTTTTTCCTTTAGCTACTAGGAAGCTTGGGTTTTACTTATGTTCATGCCCATCTAGTTAAAATAGCCCAGAAGTATAGAATATTTGATATGTTCTCCTATAAAAGGCCAATACACTTTAAATTTGACATACATGTGTGTGTGCATGTGTGCACGTGATCATTAGCAGTCCATGTCGTCATTCTCCAGTCACACCACCTTCAAACGCCGGCTGCATTTCGATTCCTTCCTCTCTCTTTACCTCTTCCCCCGCTGTTCAGTGACCCTCATCAGTTCTTGAACGTGCTCTTCTCCTCCACTCTCCTCACAGCAACCAGTCTGCCTAGCTCTGCTCCCTCTTGCTGCGGTCTGAATGACTGTGTCCCAATCTAATCACACTGCCTCGGGTAAGGAAATGAAGCCTCGGAGAGGGGACTGTGTCATTGAAGCCGAGCACGCGGGACTGGGATTAGTGCTCTTATACAGAGGCCAGGGGAGTTTTAAAAATTTCTTTTTTTCTTCCTCCTTCTGCCATGTGAGGACACAGCAAGCAAGAAGACATTGTCTTTGAAGCCGACAGAAAGCTGTCGTAAGGGCTAAGTCCAAAGGTTCCTTGATTTTAGACTTTTGAAGTTCCAGAACTAAGCGCTACATATTCCTATTGTCTATAAATAACCTAGTCAAACTGTTCTCTTATAACAGCATTAACAAACTAAGATAATTTCCTCCCCACTTCTCTGTAAATTCTGCTACGCATTCATCTTTCTCAAACACATGTATGTTCTTGCCTTTTCTTCACACAAAAGCTGCAGTGTTTTGTCTTCGTAAGAAAACTTTCCAGCCTGCAGGCCTGACATTTCCTCCCAGGCTTCCTTGCTCGTTTCACTGCACTCCGCTTGAGTCTCAGGTCCTGCCCACCATATTCCTTCCTCCAGACACTCTCGGCACCAAACCTGCCTGTTCCTTCTTCGCGTTAATGACTTAAAGTGTCAGGGAGAAGTAACTTCTGCTCTGAAATGTCAGAAGACATTTAGGTCCTTATCATTGCTTGTAGCATTACATATCAGTAACAGGCATTACCTGCATACAGTGAACGGAGAGAAGGAAGCACAGTGGTTAAGAACGGGAAGTCTGGGATTTGTTTTCCTGTCTGGATGATCAGGAATCAAGTGACCCTGAGCAAGTAACTTACACATCCTGAATTTTAGTGTCCTTCTTTGGAAAATGAAGAAAATAATAACACAGTTGGCCCTTCACATCCATAGATTCTTCATCCATGAATTCAACCAGCTATAAATTCAAAACATTTGGGAAAAATTGTGCCTTCACTGAACATTCACAAACTTTTTTCTTGTCATTATTCTCTAAACAATACAATCTGAGAATTGTTTAAATGGCACTTGCATTGGGTATTGTAAGCCATGCAGAGGTGACGTAAGATGCACAGGAGGCTGTATACCGTGCCATTTTATCTGAGGGACTTTCACATCCACACAGGGGCTCCTCAAGGGGCTTCCCCCATGAATGTCAAGGAACAACCAGACCTATCACATTAGGTCATTCTTATGGCCAAATAAAAGCATTAATACAGCAACTAAAAAAGCACCCACCTCCAGTAAGTATTCAATAAATGTCAAGTACACTATTGTCCTCAGCTCTCGGTTAGACTCTGCCAGTGACTACTTACAACCCGTCTGGTCCTTGCAGACCAAGCCAAGCGACTTGTCTCAGTTACTTTCTCATCACTGAGGCAAAATATCTGATGTTTCAATCCTAATGGAGGAGAGGTTTATTTTGGCTCATGCTTTCAGAGGTTTTATTCTATGGTCAGCTGACTCTGAGGCAGAAGCAACATCAGGGCAGAGGCCTGGCAGAGGGAAGGTGCTCTTCTCATGGCAACCAGGAAGCAGAGACAGGGAAGGCACCACACACACAAACATACTCTTCCAGGAAGCACTCTTACTGACGCACACCAGCCAGGCTCCACCTCCTCAAGGCACATGAGCTTATCAATGCATTCCTCTGCTGATGAGTACAATCACCTTCCAAAAGCCCCACCTCTGACCACGGGGACCTCTGGGGGCCATTTTGTCTAAAACATGACACAATCTGAGCCTTTCACTGTACCAGCACGGAGACCTCTACTGCGTCCAGCTCTGAACAGAGCAGAGTACATCTCTTCAACTCTCTGGTTTCAGGTTTCAGTGACATATGCCACTGAAAACTCCTGACTCTCAAGCATCAACTATGAGACAGCATACAGAGAGGACTTCTGGTGTTAGCTCCAAAATGAGAAAACCTCGAAAGTGGTCATGATGGTCCTTACAGCACAAAGGAACTGGAGTGACAATAATCACTTTTCTTGGACTCATCAGGTGATCACAGAGAATCTCCACTCCAAACTCTGAAGAGACAGATTAGTAAAGGGAATCACATTTACCTGGAGCAGAAGCTGCAGGAATTAAAAATGAGTAGGAAAATTGAAATAATAATTTTGATGAATTGCTAGAGGCTAAATATGAACCAACACTATAGTGAGAAACTTCTAGGGTGATATCCTGAAGGAGTCCTTCATCATCTTCACAGCTTTAAGTCCAGAAACCCTAAGACGCTCTCAAAGTGAACACCCAAGACAGTGCATTTATTTTTATGGCAAGAGTAGGCTAACACAATCACTGTGACATATACACAGAGCGTCTGTCATAACAGAGACCTGCTTCAGCAGGGGACAGATTTTGTCTGACCTTATCCTCCTCTCCCCATCTTTCTGGCTCAGAAAGCAGCATAATGGACAAGGATTAGGGCTTCCAGGAAACAGACTGGGGTACTATAGCCAGGGAAGGCAATGGGGATGAAGGAAGAAAAAGAACACAGGAGAAACACTTCTGCAGCCCAGGAACACAGACCACTTAAAGACTGAGGTGTACAGTTGTACACAACACCAGTGGGGTCCACATACACGATCAACTACAACAGACTGAAGATATGAGACATATTGCATCGGTCCTGACTTTGCGTTATAATTATCTCTGAAACAGCACATATAACAACTATGTGTGTAGCACCTACATCACAACAAGCATATTATGAGTATTCTAGAGATGATCTCTAGGGATAATTTAAAGTATATGAGAGAGTTGCTTGGGTTCTATGCAAATACTATACCATTTTACACATAAGACTAGAACATCCTCAAATTTTGGTACCTACAGGGTTCCTATAATCCATAACTTGTGGATAGCAAGAGATAACTGTAGTTATTAGGGTCTAGGAAGCCTTCCTTTACCCATTCCTTACTACCACATGAGCAAGGCTCCAGTCTAATAAAGTGGATTAAAGCTACAAGAGCTAGAAGACATAGACTGATTCTGAAGAGTACTTAGGGAGGCTCAACTCAAAAGGGAGACAAACAGGAGGATGACAGAGGAATTTCATACCATTAGCAGCTAAATCTATAGCAAGCATTAAACATAGCCCAGCTCCCACCCAGATCAGCGCATATTTTCATGCGGAAACTCTATTTACTTTAGTACCTGTTCACCAATACAACAGGCCTGACTTTCAAAAGAACTCTTGTGCACAGTGGCCACAGTTAATAACAATAATAATAATTTCAAAATTGCTACAGGTGCAATTCTTAATGCTTTCACCACATCACAAAAATAACTTGGTGACTTGATGATACATTAATAAACTTGAGTAAATAATTCTATAATGTATACATAGATCAAAATGCCACATTATTTATTTGTCAATTGAAAACAAATAAAATTTAGGAAAATATATAAGGCACGACAGAAGAAAAACAATCAAAGAAACAAAGCAATCATCAGAATGGTATTATATATGCTACAGAAGTTGTAGTTATCAGATAAGGAGTCTAAAATATCTATGATTAATATGTTAAGGGTTCTAATGGGAAAAGTTAATGTTATACAAGAATACATAGGTAATGTAAGCAGGGAACTGCAAATAGAAAGTGTTAAATGGAAGTAATGTAAATGAAAAATGCTGCAACAGAAATGAAGAATGTCTTTGATAGTCTCATCAGCAGGCTGTCAGCCTAGAAAGACTGGTGAGTGCAAAAATTAGTGCAAACTTTGCAAACTAACAGAAAGGAAAAAAATAAAAATTAAGAAAAGACCAAAACATCAAGAGCCATAGGAAAATTATGAAATATATAATCTACATAATTCAAATATCAAAGGAAGAAATGGAAAAAACCTGAAATAGTAGAATAATGGCTAAGCATTTCCCAAAATTAAAGACAGAAAACTACAAGACAGAAAGTTCAAAGAACACATGGGTTAAAACAAACAAGAACGTACAAAAATTTTTTAAAACACCACAGAGACAAATTCTATCCAACTGCAGATTACTCAAAACACTTAATTTTGGAAAAATCTAGGAAATGAAGGGTGTAAATCTTAACCTTTGGGAAACAAAGATAAATTACAGCATACTTCTCATCACAAAACATGCAAGCAGGAAGACAGCTGTGCAGTGAGACACATAAAGTGCTGAAAGACAGAGTAAAACACCAACCAGAATTCAATATCCAGGTAAGTTATCATCAAAAGTGAAGGGAAAATATTTCTCCTACAAATAAGCAGTAACAGCAAATGTCTAGAGCACATCTGGCCTACCGGAAATGCTGAAAGAAGGCAGAAGAAAATGACATATCAGAAGCTCAGATCTCCACACAGAAAGGGAACCAGACCGAAGGAAATGGAAATACCTTTTATCTTTTTCTTAAGTATTATAAAAGACAGCTATTTAAAGTAGTGACGGGCCAGGGATTTATCTCAGTGGCACCATGCCTGCCTTTCAAGTGCAAGGTCCTGAGTTCAATCCCTAGTACCACACACACACACACACACACAAAGGTAGTGAAGATAACAATGTGATTATAACATATAGAAAGTGATACAGAGGACAGCAAGGTCAAAAGGATAAAGATAAAATAATTAGGAATTTACTATATAGGTTCCTGTGCTTCACTTAACACAGTATGCAATTATTTGCAATAAATTTTGCTTTGTTGAAAACATAAAGCATGGATTTTAAAGAAGCTATCTTTTTTTGTGGAACTGGAGATCAAACCCAGGGATGCTCTACCACTGAGCTATGTCCTCTCTCCCCATTTATTTTTTATTTGGAGGCAAAGTCTTACTAAGTTACCCAAGAGGGAATTGAACTTGCAATTCTCCTGTCTCAAGCCTCCCACAGTGATGAGATTACAGCTATGTGTCATGGTGCCTAAATTAAGTTTTTTTTTTTTAAGAAGTATAATTTATATGCTAAGAGAGAAGTTAAGAATGAATCACATAAAATGCACCATGGAAATCTGAGAATGCAGAAAAAAAGGAGAGGAAACCAACAGATTCAACTAATATAAATAGTTATAAACATGAAAGACATTAACTTATCTACATCAGTAATCACTAAGTGTAAATGCTTTAAATATACCAAATAAAAGGCAGAGATCATCTTGATACAGAGAACTTTTGTAAATAATATAAAAACCTACAAAATTTGGGGAAAAGATAAAATGACTTCTGCTGTCTCTAATAGCAATCTGCTTCATTTAGTTCAAAATTAACAGACACTGGAGACATTGACCAACCTTGAACACCCACTTCCTGTGCACTAGAATAGGTAGCTAGATGAATCTTAAGATAAACTCCCTAACTACAAGTAATTGTTACATCTGGGTTAAAGTTAACTGTCTGGTTACTGTAATTTGTACATGGGTAATGTGAACTGAGGAAATGAAATGTAACCACCTGAATGAGATCACAGCTGTAAAACCTATAAAAGAGAAAGCTGCAACCCAATATGAGGATGATCACTGTCTCTGCCTTTTTGAGTGTGGTTTAACCCTTGCTGGCAAAAAAAAAATTATTATTTTACTTCTATTCAGCTTGTCTCTATGTGCATGTCACTTGCTAATTCCTTCCTCAACAGTCTGAGTGATTTTATTTTATTTATTTATTTTTAGTCTGAGTGATTTTAAAACTAAAAGTCCCAACTATATGCTGCATACAAGAAACTCATTTCAAATGTAAACACTCATTACATTTGAAGAGATGGAGAAAGACACACCATGTCAACATTAACTACAATTAAATTAGAGTAAGTCTGCTAACTTCAGACCAAGGAGACTTCAGAAGAAGAAATTTTTAAGGGTAGAAAATGGCATCTCTTAATGATAGTGGTGTTAATTTTCTAAGACAAAACTATATGGAATATATATATATATATATAGCTAACAAAAGAATATCAAAATATTTGGTGCAGAATTCAAATAAATAAAAAGAGAAATATATGAATTCAGTTTAGAGAGACTTCATCATCCCTCTCAGTAAATACATTTTCTCAGCTATGAAATGGCAAACTCAAAATTCAAATCTGAATTTAAGAAGAATGACTTATGCATCCTTAACTTTCCTTTTTTTCACTTTGTTTTGTTTTTATTTCTTGAAAAAGGTCTTGCTATGTAGTTCAGGCTGGCCTTTGACTCACTATGCAGCCCAGTCTGGCCTTGAACTCAAGGTGATCCTCCTGCCTCATCCTTCTGAGTACTGGGATTACAGGCATGTGACACCATACTCTGCTACATCAACTTACTATTTGATTAATAAACTTACAGTAAAAAATAGTGCACCAATATGCACTTGAAATTATTAAATGCTTAAGAATTTTATATAATGGTCAAAATAATCTGATGATAAGCATTACATCTCCTCTCAGAGGTTCACAGTATTTAACAGAGCTAAATTTAAAGAACAGTTAAGCTATTCAGCTCTTTCCAATATTAACTTTTCATTATGATAAAACATCTTTAGAAAGACTGGTTAACAGAATGAGCCCTGTAAGATACAAGTCACATAGCAAAATTTATTTGTATTGACTTTCACAGTCTGTTCCATAGCCATAAAAATAAAAACAAGTGATTGAATTGCCTTGGTAAAAATTAAAATTACTAAGGAAGTTCTTCGTCTAAAGAAGACCCAGAAATTGGCTTCATGATCTCTATTCCCCACATAAGTTAGTACACAAATGCACGTTTAGTCAGAATAAACTGGCTAGTTGAGAAAATTCATGATGTGCCTCATGCTAGCAGATTGGATCATACTATTTATAACATGATGCCCTAAGATCCTAATGCTCTTTAGTTTTTCTCTAAAACTACATCATTTACAATAATATGAACTATGTGTCCAACACAGTTATCAGGTCCTGAAATAAAGTATTCCCCTTCATCAGCAACTCTTTCACTTTTATTCGAACTCTGAAGCTTTGCCCTTCATTAAAAACACAACCAATTTCTTGCTAGCATAGTTTAAGAAAAGGTGAAAATGTCTAGAATCATGTGATTTTTTAACAAATCATGGTCATTTAAAGGAAAAACATGTGCCTAAAATGTGATACGGGGCCCCTTTGGCAAATGTAAAAATTGCCCATACCTCCTGCTTATGCTTTCCTAGCAAAATACTGTAACTGGATGGTTGGGCTCTATTCCCAGAGTGCAAACCAACCAAAACTGAATTTCAGCATATCTTCTTTAGTTTTCAGTTTGTTTCCTTTTATTTGAGCTGTGACTCGATACCCTGTAGATGTGTGACATTCTGAATCAGTGGCAGCACCTGTTCTCTTAGTGAGCTCAGTACTGGCTGATTCAAATAGCCATCCTCAGAATGAGGCATGGCATGAGCTCCACCATATCGAGCTCTAGGTACGGACGATGTGCCTCAGCCACCTGCACAGAGTACACATCTATTAAGAGCCTACTATGAATGAGGCACTCAGCAGTCCACAAAAGGCAAGCTCCCTAACCTCCAAAGAGACAAGACCAAACTTTTCAAAAATACTAAGTGTATAACAAAGGTATTTATAGTCAAAATGCACTGACATTCTTCCCAGTTATATTATGACTTCAATGGCCCAGCAGGGGAAACTATCTAGCTTACAGATTTCCTATTTCCATCATTTCACACTGTTAAATTGACAGCGAGAAGTATATCTAAAATGCTTTTGTTTCACGGCAGAACCAATCACTGCAAGACAGACAGCAGGGTATTCCTTGACCTTCTCACCCCGACAGAACAGACGAACAGACGTGCACGGCGGTTTCCCTGCATCACAGGCAGCTAGGCTTTCAGAGCATGCTCCTCCCTTCTTTCTTTATCCAACCACAGATGGTCAGATAGGCCAGTGGTCCCCTCACAACCCGGTGCCACTGGAGCAGCTGTGAAGCAAGATGGGTTAGAAGAGACCAGTGGGTCTTTGAAATGTTTCTGGCAGAGATTCTGTGCTCCGAGGTGACCCAACATCGTGTTGCTCCTAGCTGTGGGCCCCACCTCTCTCATGAATCCTGGTATGGTGTGTACACTTTTGCTCCATGTACTTTTACTCCTAGGAACTTCTGAGGAGCTCAGACCACAGAACAGAAGCAAATGGAATGGTTCCTATCCAGGGCTCACTTGTTCAGGCAGAACCTTCTGAATTAGGATCCAGGAAGCAGCCTCCTCACCGTGGTTCACTCAGGAAAAAGGACACAGAACAGGGGAAAGAAGATCCAAGAAATGTAATTTAATATATTGTTTACAAACAACTGCAATGCTCTGAGGGACAGTGTGCCAGCTTCTCCTCTGACAGTGGCATCATCTCCTCAGCAAGCTTGAGGACTTGTAGACCCTGAAGTCCTCGTGTCCCTTTTCTGTCTGGAAGGCAGGGAGTTGTCCTGTACACTGGCCCTCGCTTTTCACCTGGAGTGTGGATAGAGACTATGAAGAACACACATTTGGAAGAGCCTAGAAGAGGCCCTCTGCTCTGGTACTTGTTCTCCTTAGAAGTTCCTGCCCCAGACATGTAATGAAGAGAATCCTGGACTTCCACAAGCAAGAGCTGAGACCCTACTGTCACTCACTACACACTTGCACTAGTGAACCTGTACTAGTACAGTCATTCTACTGTAAGGCTCCCTCTTTGCACCTGCTGATGGACTGGTAAGTAATGGGGAAAGGGAGGCAGAATGTGCTTCCAGCAGACTGACTGGAAATCATGCACACACTAGGGACTCTCCATGCACTCTGGCACTGGGTCTGCACCAGGCTGGAAAGAGAGAGGATGAGGATCTGGTTTACTGTGGCAGCAGTGGTGCCTAGGCACATAACACTGAGATCTACTAACTGGCATTCAGTCTTCTTCCACGTTATGTAGTTACCTTGGGAGAATGGTGCACTGCCTTTTAAAACTCTGAAAACCAGCCAGCTTTCAGACATCTTTGACATCACTGCAACAGCAATGACATTTTCCTAATAATTTCTCCAGCTCCAACATAGTTAGAGTTGACAGAGCTGTCAAGGAAAAGCTGTACCATGTATTTTTAAAATTTTCATCCCAAGTGGTTTACTGAAAAAAGCCATTCCACAGTAAAATACACCCTTATCTTGAGGCAAGAGAAGTCTGTTTTCTTTGCCCCAAATGTCCTCTTCCAGTAATAACAATAAAGATCATAATAATAATCCAGAGCCTCTTGGGAAGAGTGTGCTGAATTCCTCAAGAGAAGACTCAAGACCCACTCTTGTGTTCAAACCCCAGTGCAGTCCTTGTCCCTGGTGACACTGGAGGATTGCCTCATGTCTCTACACTTTTTTTTTTTAAGCTAGAAAAGGTGTTGGAGAAAAATTCAGACTCCAATATCACTGTTAGAATCAAATGAGCTAGTGATTGTGGGCCGTGAGATAAGCCCCGCCTGGAACATCCTAAATGCACCTATGTATGAGTTACGGGGAAGTGAGGACCCCCGATTTTCATCACTGAGCTCTTTCAGTAGGTCCCACACACAGAAGGGTGGGCCAAGACTCCCAGACACCCAGTTAGGTTTTTAAAGTTTAAAAGTTTTTAGAATTTTAGTGTATGCAAGCATTATTGATAACAAAAGCACACAGCGTAGCTAGAGAACACCTATTTCAAAATGATGCTTATTATCAAGACTTAGACACATAAAGAATTACAAAGTCAAATAACATTTTTTCATAAAAAGAGTTTAAAGTGGGTGGTAAGGGCCCCTTCCTGTCAGGGTGGGAATTTTTTACAATGCAGCCATTTCAGCCTCCATGTGCAGGTGTACTCTGAGGTAATTCTAACCCAATCACACCCAACCAGACTGCAGAATGTTCATGTTACCCACCAGACTGTAAAATGTTAGTGTACACCCACATAGGGAGACAAAGGCACGAACATTGTATAAAAGGTGCAACTGTGCCATGTTCGGCACTCAGCCTTTGGACAGGAAACCACTGAGTCAGTGCCCGCAGGAATAAAGCTGCTTCCTGGGGAAAAAGGCCTAGAAGTTCCATCTCTACACAAATCCCACAGCACTAGTATCAAGTGCCTTTCCCCCACCTGCCACCACACTAATTAAATTACCCCAAACATTCAGAACTAGGAGTAAATACACAGCGTGGCTATTGGTCTAGGAACTACTCAGTGGTTTCTGAAGTCTGCTCTTTTCTCACAGTGTCCCGGACACCTTGTCCTCCTCCCTCTCCAAAAGGCAATCTGAAACAGAAAAGCTTGCAGCCTGAGGCTCTGCTGAGAAGTAAATATTATATACAAGAATGTGTGCCATAACTACAAGAGGTTCAGGAAAGGACTCTTCCCTTCAAAGTACAGCAGTGCTGGTTTGCGTGACTTCCTTCATGTACTTGACAGAGGTTTTCTGCCCCATCACACAGCTATGCCAGGACTCAGTGGATGCAAAATAAAAATATGTCTGGGCATGGCATAAATCACAGAATTCATGATTTGGGGGCTAGAAACACAGTTTTTGTGACTGAAGTTTTTGTTCCACTTCTACCGACTTTACTTCTTACTTTGTGCAAATTGTGAGAAGCATGAAGATTTTATGACATTGCTGATTTTGTAATATTTGCTTTTTAAGAATCATAATTCCAAGAACCATTAGTGGCCCTTTCGAGTCATGAGTCATGAGTCTTATGCAGAGGAATGTTGACCACACCCTACAGAGCTTGGTGTTTACAAGTAACCCTGGCACAGACACATGCCTATCGTGGTGGAGTCTCCCAAATGGTAAATCAAGCCCAGTTGGAAGGTTTAGTAGGCATCAGCTGTTTTCTCTACCCCAAAAGGCCTTCCCTGGGCGGAGAGCGCTGCTTGCAGGAACTCAGCATCAGAGACCTTGTGTAGCTCACCCCATGGTCGCATCTGACTGTGCAGCCTTGCACTCTCAGGGCAGCTGCAATATGGTTGGGAGTGGGATCCCACAAAGCCTGTGCCTAAAGCCCCATGTGCAGATGTGCAGAGGAAGGCCCAGAGGGTTTAGAGAGCTGAGATGTTCTCTGTCCTAAGATGCTGGGCCAGCTGCTGTCGGATACAGTGAGGGGTGCTGGAAAAATCACCTCTTAGCCTGCCCTGGCAATGTCCTCCACCCTCCGCCCACATGGGAGGCCCACAGGAGTCACTCCAGAGCATCCAGGGGCAGCTCAACAGTGAGGAGCAGGGTTCACCTCTTTTAGCAGTGCCACGGCCAGGCGTGTAACCTGTCTGAACAAATTACTTCACCTGACGCTGGAATAAAAAATGCCATCTTCAGGTCTCCGAGATGGAGCCGGTGCAGTCTTGTGCTGTAATTCTTTCCCATTTTAAGTGAGTTTCCAGCCAAAGTGAGGGTGACAGTTGGTGAGGGAATGGAGGCTAAAACCTTACCCAGTCCTCTTTCATAAAAAATTAATTTTATTGGCAAACTCTCAATAGACATAATAATATTCATCACAGAGAATTTGTACCTCTACATAATGTATCTTGAGTCTTCTTTTTCCTTTGCCCCTCTCCTCCCTTTTCCCCTCATTATTTAGAAAACCTTTGATTCCACTCCCCTCTTGCAGCCCCACACCAGATGGGCAAGGTAGAGACCAATGTAGGGACAGAAGGGAGCCTTAGGCAGGGTTCAAAGACTCAGGCCCTGTATGGAGGGTAGAAAAAACAGTCTCTGTGTGGCTTCGAGCAGCTTTGTGGTCTGAAGCTGATGGGTGGTAGTTCTAACATCTGCCTTTGTGTGGGTAACACTGTCTTCCTGGAGCAGGTCACCATGTCTACCCAAGTTCCCCTATTAGCCCACAAGATCAAAGCCCTAGCAACAAGCCTGATACCCAATCAATCAAGTGTTGACCCTCAGGGAGGTGGTGATGGGGCCCTTGCCATAAAACTGGACCACAGCCCCAGATTCAACAGTGCCCCAGCTCTGGACTCCCCGCAACCCCCACAGAGTGGTTTTGTGCCACTTCCCCATGCAGTCCCTGTAATAAAGTACTTTCACTTTGCGCTGGTCTTCTCTGACTCCTTTTCATCTTTCTATGTCAGAGAGAAACAAACCCATCGAGCATGACTGTGGAGATCCCTAGACATCAGACTCAAGGAAGTTAACACCAAGAGGGGCTGGGAGAGATCACGAAACCAGAGGAGGACTGTGAGGCAGGCAAGGGCAGAAGGTAGCAAAGGCCTGTTTCCCCCACAGCTCGGGTCTCTCTGGTGGGATTCCCAATGGGAACTTGGTTCCCAGGACACCATCTTCATTCTCCCAGGTCCAGGCTGTGGGATTCGGCTGTCTCCTAATGCGCTGTTCAGGGAATACCCATGTGCTGCCAAAGCGTGTGGTTCAAGAGATTTGTGAGCAACGGAGACTTTGGAATGCTCTCCTCTTGGAAGGTGGGCTTCCTCTGGGAAGTCTGAACACAGGCCACTGATGGCATCCTCAACACCTTCTGTTTGCTCCAAAAGGGAGAAAGGACTTTCAATGGGCAATGTGTTCCTTTCGTTAGAGGGAAAAGGCATGGTGCAGTGGCCCACTGATTGGAAAGCTCCACCTGGCAGATGGATTTTTTTATCTTGGCACTTGAGTAACAGGCAGAGAACAAGGAGATTTTTCCTTTGGCTGAGTTTAACACAGAAACATCATTTATGAAGCATCTGGATGAATCAGGGGTCCTTAGTTTTCTTTCCAGGTCTGATCAACAAAAGTTCAGAATGAAAAACATTTGGCAGTACTCTGTATTCTGCACACAGAAGGAGAAAACAGGTAAGGCTCCTAAAAATCAGCCTTAGCTGGTTTGTTTGTCTCTCTGTACAGGGAATAGGATGTTCCTGGAGCCTGGCAATGAGGCTGAATTCGGGCTTCCTGTCCTGTTCAGCCTGCCTCCTTGCCCCGAGGGGACAAAAGTGACCATGAAAAACAGATGGTGCCTTCCTGTAGGCACGGGGCACGTATTTGGACCATGACTCTCCCACGATGCCTCTAGAAACTTTTCCTCCTTCAATGGTCCTCGCAGACCCTGAGGCCAACAAGAGATGTGAATACGGTGAGCCATGGTCCAAATCAAGGTCAGAGGCAATGAACTGAACTTTGGGCCATGAAACAGTCACAGTGGGAAAATCTGATGATCTTAAATTGGTTTCCATTGCTCTTTGGACTGGCATCTCATCATGGCAAATGTGTTTTAAAAGAGAGATGAGGATACTTGTGGGGCAACACTAAAGGAGAAATGAACAAATAACCAAAGGTCTCCCACTATGTTCGTGGTTAACGCATGCTGAAGATTGTTTTGGCTGAATAACATCGTGGGATACAAGAAGTAAGGGAATAGGCATCTGTTTTCCCTTCCTCACCACAAACAGGGCTCACTCCAAGTACCCCACACCCAGGGCAGCCGGCACAGCAGTCTCCAGGTTCCTCAGTAGCCATGGCAGAGCTGATATGTGGATCAGTGTCCCGATCTCCACAAGGATGAGGAACTAATAAATGAGTGATGAGTGTTGCTTAGCTTTAAAACTCTCTCATTCCACAGTTAGCGGTAAATTACAGTTGGTTTGACATGTCTGCCTGGGAGTTACATTTCCAGGGTTCTACTGGACATCTATTGTGCTTCTCCATAGATTCAGCAACAGCAATTCAAGAATTATGGAAAACAAAAAATTTAGAAAGTTCCAAAAAGCAAAATTTGAATTTGTCATATGTGAAACACTATGCTGAACCGATGTGAATGAAGCCACGGTGTGGGTATTGTATTAGGTATTAAAAGTAGTGCAGAGAGAATTTAAAGTATAAGGGAAGATATGTATAGGTTATATTAAAATACTACATCATTTTTATATAAGAGATTTAAGAATACCCACATTTTGAGATGGGAAGTGGGAAAGTCTTAGAACCAATCCACTGCAGATAATGAGGAATGAGTAGTATCTGTCATATAAAATATGTTCATTTGTATGGTACAGAGACCGAAAACCTCATACCATTGCACTTGAACATAATTTCCTGTAATCCTTTAGCACATATTCCTAACACTAAGTACAGAGACAGAGGCTTCACAAAGGCATCTGGGTAATTTGGAGCTGCATGAATCATAAGATTTCTTTTGTGTGAGAGAGATTCAGGTTATGCCTATGCATCCATGTGCCCATTTCCATAAATTTCTGTGGACATTAAAAGTCCAGTTTGGTCACATGGCTGGGTTTCCAATACAGGACTGAGAGAATTCTACAGGCGCAGAGCATGTATCAGGAAAGGTGTTAAAGGGCCAGGGATTTAGCTCAGTGGTGCTGCCATCTGCCTCACGAGTGCAAGGGCCTGAGTTCGATCCCCAGTACCAAAAAAAAGTGGGGGGAAGAGGGGAATTATGGACATCACTGATATCGAAAGAAACACACATCTGAAAACGTGCAGCTTCGTTGAGGGCCTCAGCCTGTTTTCTGACAGCACCACAGTTATGGACAGGCCACTTAGCAAATAAATCATGGGCATCCACAAGGGAAGTGCTGTCAGTATAAAGGGCAACAAATAGGGCTCAACTTCAGACTGGGTCTCCTCAGGGGCAGCCTGCAAAGTGGACTTCATCTTTCTGAGTTTCTCTGCAGGGAACAGGCATGTGGACTAGTGGTGTACATGGCTATTAGTAGCACAAATGTTTGGGGGTCCAAGACTTTATGTATAAGATATCCCAACTTTTTCATATTAATTCTATGTTGAAATGATCACGTTTTGGGCAGACTGTATTACATAAAATGTAATGGCAAAGTTGATGTTACCTGTTTATGCTTTTAAAAATGTGGCTCCTATGAAAGTTAAAATCAAGTCTGTGGCTTGAATATTTCTATTGGACAGCACTGATCTAAGAGGTATCAGGAAAGGATATGAAGTGAATCTGAACATGGAGACTTTTGCAAGTAAAGACTATGATGCCTCTCAGAAGACACAAAGAAGATTTCTTTTATTGCTTGTACTTTTGGTGAGCACCAAGTGGGGCTTTTATGTGGATCTATTGAGCACTTTAGGGTATACTGCCATCTTAATAAGATTAAGCTGTTCTGTTCATGAACACAGGAATGGATGAGTGGAATGGAATTTTTAGCTTTAATTTTCTTGAGAAATTCCATACTGATTTCAGTAGTGGTTGTACCAATTTACACTCCCACTAACAACGTACAAGGGTTCCTCTTTCCCACAACCTCACCAACATTTGTTATTTTATTTCTTGATAACAGCCATTCTTTCTGAAATAATATGGAATCTCAGTGTTGCTTTAATTGGCATTTCTCTCATGGCCGGTGATGTTGAGCATTTTTTCATGTAATTGGCCACTTGTGCTTCTGAGAATGGTCTACTCATTTCGGTTGCTTATTTTTTGCCCTGGATTTTTTTTATTTTCGGCAGTCTAATTTTTTTCAGTTCTTTATATACTTTAGATGTCACTCCTCTGTTTGAGCATTATTTGGGATAATTTTCCCATTCTGTAAGTTGTCTCTTCAATCTATTGGTTGTGTCCTTTGTTGTGCAGAAGCTTTTTAATTTGATATAATCCCATTGTTGATTCTTAAGTTTTTTTTCTTATGCAAGTGAAATTCTGTTGAAAAGTCCTTTCTTGCACTTATGTCTTCAAGAGTTTTACCTGCTTTATCTTTCATCAGATTAAGCATTTCAGTTTTAAAATCCAGGTCTTTCATCTATTTTAATTTTATTTTATTACAGAGCAAGACCTATGGGTCCAGACTTAATCTTCTGCACGTGGAGAACCAGATTTCTCAGCAGCATTTGTTAGGGGCCGTCTTCCTCCAGTGTGTGCTTTTGCCCCTTTGTCAAAGCTCACATGACTGAATGTGCCTGGGGTTTTTTTCTGCTTCCTCTGTCCCACTCTGCAGATCCACGCGCCTCTTTTGTGCCCATCATATGTTGTTTCATCTCTGTAGCTTTGCTGTGTTTCTCGAACTCAGGATTGTTGCTTCTCCTCGGGTACTTTGTTGTCCACGATTGCTCTGCTGTCAGGAGTCTTTTCACTGGTTTGTCTTTTTTTAAAAGCAAGCTTATTTCAACCAGTCTGATTTATTAAAGTCATACTATGCATCAAAACACCTTTGTGATTGCAAGTACTAGAACACCATTAGTTATTAGGGAAATGCTAGTCCAAAACCACAAGAAGATAATGAACCTTAACCATGAAGATGGCTATTATCAATAAAAAGCAAAAGCAGATGACGTTTTGATGAAGATATAGAGAAAGTAGAATCCTTGTGAGTTGCTGACAGGGAAATAAAATTGTGTGGCTGCTATAGAAAATAATTTATCAGTTTTCCAAAGAATTAAATTGAGAGTTATCATGAAAATGGGCAATTCTATTTCTAGGTATATATCCTAAAGAAGTAAAAGCAATTTCTCAAGCAAATCATGGGTTCGATCCCAGCACCAAAATTAATAATAACAACAAACTGCTATGTAGCACATGTTATCACCTCATCCCTGTGCATATATGCATATACTGGAAAATTATATATATTTTTCGTGTGTGAGCCGTTTTTCTTGTGCCACTCTGATAGACAGTCACAGCCTACTCAAGTAAAAGGGTTCTCTTAAGGAATTTACTTCCAAAGTACATCTGCACACAGAGGATGTTTAATCCTAGCCCATTTATTTCTGTGAAGCTTTTCTCCTGAAAAGATAGTTGTCTATAAAGTAGAACTACGTTGCAATCACTTCAACGATCATGTTAAATCTTGCTGTACACTCTGGGTAGCTTTTGTTTGTAAGACAGAATACATATTTGTTCAATTTTGTATTGTTTTCAAATGGAAAAACTTAAGCTCCCTATTATATGTAATGGGAAAATACCATGATACCGCAAGACAGAAAGTCTACTGCATTTTCAACTGCTTTTCAGTATCACGATTAGCATTTTCTTGATAATATAAACCCACAGTGTAGACACAAATTGCACAACAAACTGATATAAATATAACTGTCCTCTACAACTCCTAATTATAAAGGCACGTCTTCATTAAGAACGTTATTCTCATTTATAAAAAGGCAATCCTATACAGATGAATGAATTTCATACATATAAATTAGTTCGATAACTCTGTACTTCAATGCACAGTTATATACTTTGAGATTCTTGGTTAATCTCTATTTGATAGAATGGCTCTATAGAGCATTCTCAGTTGTGATTCGAATAGATTTCTTTTTTCCTCTACCTCCAGACTTTTTTGACTAGTTTTTTACAAAACCTTTCTAGGCACACCGAGAAATTAAGCAGAGAGCACAGAGTTCTCATGCATCTCTTTTCTTCTCTCCTTCACAGCCTTCCCATCCATCCACAGCCCCCACCAGAGTGGTACAGTTGTGATAATCAATGACATTGCTTGATACATCACCTGAGCCTTGCCCTTGGTTTACACTAGGACTCAAACCTGGGCTGGTCGCTATCTGGATTTGTATAAATACACAATGCATCATACAGAGTATATTTACTGTCTTTAAAATCTTCTGTGTTCTACCTGTTCACCCTCAACACCTGGAAATCACTGACTTCTTTATTGTATTCATAGTGTTGCTTTTTTCAGAATATCATGTAGTTGGAATCAAAGAGTATGTAGTCTTTTCAGTTTGATTTCTTTTACTTTTCAATAAATACTGAAGTTAATAGCTCATTTTTAGTGCTAAATAACATTCCAATCTCTAGACTACCGCAGTTCATTTCTCCATTCACCTTCTGCTGTGGTGTATATGAGATGCTCCCCAAGAGCCTCATGTGCTCAGAGCTGGGGCTTTTGAAAGATGCCTGAACTGTGCTATAGCTCAATGTGACATCTGGACAGAAGTGGGTCACTATGGGTATGGCCTGGTGGCTGCACTTCCCCCCCCAGCCCCTCCCCTCACTGTCTGCTTCCTGACCGCCACGATGCAGTGACCACTGTCCCTGAGCAGACTTCCCCGAGCCACTTCTGCCTGGAGCTGCTGACTAAGGATGGAAGCCTCAGAAATACGTGAGCCAACACAAGCCTCTCTTCCCTAAAGTGCAAACGCCAATGGTTAGGTCCCGGCCGTGGTGAAAATGACTAAGACGCCTACTGAAAGACATCCTGGTTGCTTCCAAATGTTGGCAATTATGAATGAAGCTGCTGTAGTAGGTGTTCGTGTGGATATAAGTTCTCATTTCATCTGGAAAGATTCCAAAGAGTGAGTGAAAACTCTTACTCATAAGGTAAAAGTATATTTAACTCTGCAAGAAGTTACTCACAGGTCTTTTATGGCAGCTGTACTATCCTGCATCATAGAAGCAGCGGATGAGTGTCTCTGTTGCTCTCCACCCTCATCCCATGTCAGTGTTTGCAATTTTGGCCATTCCAGTGGGCATGTAGTGGTCAACATCCAGCTCTGCTTTTATGAAACTTATTTTCTGTTGTTGCCAAATATAACTTTAGCCATTGCATTTTCAGACAACAGAGCTTTGATTTGCCTACAGTTAAAAGTGCCCCTTCCTGACCCTCTAAATAGGACTCTTTGTTACCTGGGTTTTCCATTCACTCTGCCCATCCCCACCACTGCACGATACTGGAGATATAGACATAAATGAAATTTGTCTTACAAACCACCTCCTACTGTAACAGATTTCTTCTCAGTACTTTATGCTAATCCTCAACTAAGCCCCAAAAGATATTACTGATCGTTAAGATTTTAGGTAGTATTTACCTCAGTGGTGTGTGTTACGTGAGTTCTCTTTGAGAATTTAAATTATTTTATTTCTGTAAAAATACTTAAAACAATTCATACAAACCCTTTTCTTTCTAGCAGAATTGCAAGCTCCACATGCAGATAATCAGCTTCAAGAACAGAAAGCTTAAAAGGCTCTGAAAAAATTTAAGTACATTTTTAAAACAGGAGGGAGTGAGGGAAAGCATCGGGGAAGAGATGAGAATTCAAGAAGAACGTCCGCATCGGAGCTGGGGGCTGTGCCGGTCTCTGCTGCCTGGAGTTGGGCGCTCAAGCTTTCCCACAAGCAAGGAGCAGGAGGAGGGCCAGGACTGGACCCTAGGGTGGCCATTCTGATTAGAAACTTAGTAAAGGCTGGACTGTGAAGTGAGGAAATCTCAGCTGGAGGCTCAGGAAAAAACTGTGCCAAAAGGAGATGCCCCACTGAGCTTTGGCTATGGAAACAGTGTAAAAGCAAAAGACTACTTTTCACCCTGACTTTATAAGCACAATCCTCTATCACAAAGGCATGTATGCAGCTAAAATTTACACCATCTGTAAGGCCCAGGTATTCAGGTTTAAACTTTAATTTAAAGTGACAGAAAAATGAACTACTGATTCACGTACCAGCATGAGTAAGTTTCAAGACATTCTGCTCAGTGAAAGAAGTCAGGCACTGATGCAGAACACTGAAAGACCCCATTAATCTGTGGTGACAGGAAGAGATCAGTGATTGCCATGGCAGAGGGTATGATAATTTCTTGAAAAGATGTAAAAGAGGGAGTAGGGTGTGGCTAAGGGGTAAAACAGGTGCTGAGCATGTGCTGGCTTCAATCCCTAGTATTCTGTCCTCAAAAAAGCTGCAAAAGAGAAATATCTGAAGGTGCTGAGAATTGTCTAATCTTGCATGTTGTGGTGTTTCCACAGCCATGTACAATTTTCACTGAGCTTTAATAGAAGCACATGTATTTTATTGCATAAAATCTACACTTCTATAAAAGGGATTTACAAAAGAAATCACCAGCTAAATTTCACATTGACCATCAGTGTGTTAGTAGCACAAGTTTAAAACTTCAGGCACTGTATGCTTGGCAGTGGATTTGATAATTGACAGTGTTATTTATTTAATAAATTAGAATTAAAAAAATAAAAGAGGCAATAGTAGTCATCAGGCAGAGGCACAGCAAGCTGTCTTCAGAATAAGCCCACTTAAATACAAGACTCAGCCACAGAAAATGACTCAGGAAACATGAAGTCAAATTAGTAAATAATAGAGCAACAAACTTTGCAAATCCTTCCCACAAAGATGTCAGTATTTATGAAAATTTAAATAGAAGATGTCATTGAAAATTTGGTAAAGAAATCAGAGGCTGTCAAGATTGTACTGAAGTTTAGAAAAAGCAACAAAACAGAATGTGTAATAATGAAATTACAGCCACTAAAATTACATGCTCAGTAGCATATCAATGCACTGGAAAGATCAACAGAGCCAGCTTGGGTCCACCGATGAACTATGGGTGCACAAATCCATCAGGAACATCATGCACACATACACCAAACTGACTCACAAAGCACTCGGTAAGACGAACGGCTGTGCAACTGTTAAATCGAGAGAACCCGGCTCAACTGGCTTCCCATGGAAGTGTGGCAGACATCACCCACATCTGTGTCCCTTTGCTAAGCAGCCACCATTAATGTCATCAACAAATGCAACAGGTTTAGATTCACCTAATTAAACTATTCTTCACACAAGAGTACTTTTACCCAGTCTAGATCAGCAAGTGAAATTCTTCTTGCTATTGTGTCCTTTCTTAAGCTAAAGTGAATTATAACGCATGATCATCCCTTGTTTCATAAAAATGCCTGACTGAAATTTCATTAGGTATATTGGTAATGTTTAACATGCAGTTTGAAAGAAAGCCAGTAAAGGTAATTGAATTCTTCTGCTTCATTCAGAAGTACCTGTGATTAATACATTTAAATGAACCATCTTAAAGTCAACAGATACATTTCCATATTGACCTTTACTTAAAAGCTTTCTAAGCAAATAAATTTGATATTATATATATACATATATATGTATATATATATACACTCTTGCATTTAATATTAGACATTGTCTTTAAGGATTTATAAGATTGCTAGCTATTACATAAATCAAAAGCAAAATGTTGGAAGATAAAATACTGTGAAAATTTTATCTTGCAATAATTCAGTGAGACAAATATAACTTATTTAAAGGGAAATATTTTCTCTTCCTATATAGAAGTATATATACATATATATATATATATATACACTCTTGCATTTAATATTAGACATTGTCTTTAAGGATTTATAAGATTGCTAGCTATTACATAAATCAAAAGCAAAATGTTGGAAGATAAAATACTGTGAAAATTTTATCTTGCAATAATTCAGTGAGACAAATATAACTTATTTAAAGGGAAATATTTTCTCTTCCTATATAGAAGACAAATCACTTGTCTTTAAAATAATAAACCTAAAAATATTGGGAAATAATTTTTTATACTTCTAAATAATTTGCACAGCTCATTAGCATAAGAGTCTTTTGTAAGTTAACTGATCATGAATTTCTGCCATTATTGCCATGCACGGCTGCTCACCACTCTACTGAAGTTGTCTATTTTGTAACATAAGGCTATGCAACAAACAAGCATAAAAATACCCAGGTTGCCAATTCTATACCCGCTATCAGTCTTCTTCGGGTGTACAGTGAGACTGTCACTAATCCCGTGACGTTCCCGGCAGCTGCTCCCCACCCAGCATCTGACCCTGAGAGTAGAGGTACTCACAGCTGGAGAAGATCAGCGGGCAGGAGTGCTCATCCATGGGGAAGTTGTGCAGCTGCAGCTGGCATTCCGCGTTGATGGTGAGCCTGTGGAAGAGCCACAGTCACTCTCGGGGACAACAGCAACACAGCCTAGGCCACCGGGCAAGGGCTTCAGGCTGGGCAAGGTACCACAAAGTAGGGAACCGGAGGGCAGTCACCGAAGCAGGGTCCATTCTGGCCACTGTGTTAGTTAGATTGGTGAGGCCAGTTGGTTGCTTTTGCATTGTTTATTTTGTTTTGCTTTTAACTATCAGTAGTAGAGAGAATACCAATTAGTAAGATTCCAACTGTGTCTAAAAATGCAAGCCAAGTCAGAGAGGAGGAGATAAACCAACTGTTGTTTTGTAAGTCATTGTTTCCAATCTGTTTAAATGAAACACTTCCTCCTTTTGAAAGTGGCGTATTTGTCTAAGTGGTTATTTTCTCTGAATCAGTCTTCAGTATGGGGTGGGCGACTTCCTGCTTAGACAATGCCCTGCCCTTCCAGTGGCAGGTGGTGGCTTCACTGAATGAGTACTCCGCATCCTTCCAAAGCCTCTGTAACCGGATTCCTACCAAGTATCCCAGCATCGGCCAGGTCTCCGTCCTGGTTTTCTGAGGGTCAGCTTCATTTCAGTCTCACTCTAATTGATCTAGGACTGATGACACACCTGTTACAGATGCCACCTCTTCCAGTGTATTTCATCATTCAACCTCTCTGCTGTGGCTTTTTAAAAAAGTATTATTATTGTTGTTGTTCCCTGTGGGCAAAATTATTCTTTCCCTGAAACTTTAAATATTCTCTTATCTGTGGCTGATTTTGTTTGATGATGTCTGTGCTTACATTTATGCTCTGGACACTTTTTCAGGATTTCTCTTTAGGTCCACAAGCACCCATAATTAAAATCTCATGGCCCAGGCTGTGGTGTGAGGAAGCAGAGAACTATAGGTTCTGAGAAAGAGTGCTGGAGGGAGCAGTGGGGCTCCAGGGCCCTGGGATGGCACTGACCACAGCCTAAAGAAGAGGGAAGTATAAGATTCCCTGGCCAAACTGAACTCAAAATGCCCTTAACCCTGCCAGAGACAGGACTGAGGCTCTTAGGAACTGTGTTTAGAAGGCATGTTCTGGCTCAGGGGAATCTGCTTTAAAGTCTCAGGATGGATGGGCCTAGCCATTCAGGAGATGTGGGGTGTGACAGAGGCCAGGTGCTGCGGCAGAAATGGCAGGATGAGGAAAAGCAGCCTCACAGGCAGGGGCAGGAGGCATAGGAAAGAGCACGTGCCTCTGGAGGCAGGGACACAGACTGTTAGAACAGAGATGTGTGCAGTGTTTCTGAGAGATCCAGTGCCCTCCGGAGCTCCATGCCAAAGGGTTCCATCCTGGTCCTGGCACTGAACAAGCAGAAGGGCTGCCAGGGGCAGGTGTCATTGGTGTGGTACTGTGCACTGCGTGCTGTGTGCTCAGTTAGGCTGTGACGACACAGAGGTGGCAGCCCATGGAGAGAGCTAGCTCTGCTCACACCAGTTTACTGCAGGGATTCTGGAAAATCAAGGACTGCTCTGAAGCACAGTTTGTCATCTCCTTGGGTTTCGGGGAGGTTCACCCTACCTCCAGGAGGACTCAGCAGAGTGGTGCTGCTTCAACTGGGATGTGTGGGGAATGCCCGCCGCACCCTTCATCCCTGTGCTCTCAAATTTGATTTTTGTTCCTTGGCGGTGCTGGGATGAAACTCAGGGCCTTGCACATGCTAGGCAAGTCTCACATTTAGCTACTGCTACATGTGTTAAGTCAGAGTCAAAGCCATCTCTATTTTCCTAGCCAAGTGGACACATGAGGTTAAATACATAAATATATAAAGATAATTTCGAAGCCACCTTCCTACAGAAATAAATTCTGATGAAGGAATGGTTTTGTACTCATTGCAGGCCATGTGTGTACTTTCACTTTCACACACATGGCATTAGGACAAAGTTTCTCAGGATGCTATATAGTGTGTCAAACAAGAAAAAGAATGTAACTGAGAGGTACAGTAAGGTCTCACGTCAACAATAATTTAAATGAAAAACCCAAAATTAGATCATAATAACTAAAGAGCCACATAGACAGCAGGAATTAGTCTTAGTGTTTTATAGCATAGTATCTGTAATTTATAATGTATTTCAAAACTACTGGAAGAGTCCAAAAATTCCAAACATACAGAAATGGTAACTACTGGAGGAAACAGAAATGCTAAGTGTCTTGATTTGATCGATATGCACAGTATACATGCAGTGAATTGTCAAACTGTACCCAGTAAGTGCAAATGTCATATGTTGATTAAACATTTTAAAGGAGAGCCACACAGCATCTTACCTTAAAGTATAAAGAATTTTGCCATCATTCCAGATTCTGAGGAGCTGGTTGGGCGTGGTGATCCAGTGAGCCTCTGCTGTTTTAGAGTTGCGGAAGATTGTGTCTGGGATCCATATCAGTCCCACCATGTTGCTGTTCAGAGTAAGTATTTTCATGGTGCTGTTGAACCGAAGGCGACTGTCTGTCCAGGTCTGAGCAAAAAATATATCGATTTGGTATTCCTGAAACACAGCGAAGAAGAGACAGGCAATTCTATTAGTGAATTTCCCACACACTTCGTTTTCTTTGTCATAATTTCAGGCCTCCACCATGTTTACATTCTCGCCTGTCACTCTTCCCTTTGTTAGTGATTAATAAACACACTGCCTGGTCTGGCTCAGTAGGATTCAACAAATGAAAGTCACTAAGTCAATAGCGTGAGATCATGTGATATAAAATAGTGCTTGACAACTCTAACATGGCGACAGATACAGCAGGTGTGAGGAGGGGCTGAATGAGGTGGTAAATGTATTTCAGCACATGTGTGCACATAGCTCACAATCCTAACACTGATGGGCGGTGCGACCTGAGAGCTGGTGTTCTATAAAATGGGGGAGCTCGTATCCACCTCCTAAATGTGCTATAAAGAGAATGGAGAGTGGTCAAAGGCAAAACTCTCATGTCGAGCATAAACATAGTGCTCCACAAATATCAGCTTATATAATAATATTTATTGTTATTCAAAAGTCTTTTCAAACAGTGCAGCCAAAAGCCAGAAAGGTAAGAAAATCAAGCAAGAGCAGAGGGTGATGGTATAGAGAGAATAGCACTCAAGCCAGATGCAGATTCCACAGAGGGGTGCAGGCATTCCAGGAACAGAGGCAAAGCATAGCAAGGAGGGTCACGGGGTTCCCAGTGCCCAGGATGACCCTCAGATAACTAAGACAGGTCTGACCATGTGACAGGGCCGGGAGAAGGCCTGCAGAAGGGCCTGCCTAGGATACCACTTCCTGATAGGTTTAAAGAGTTATGGGGGGCAAGAAGAGTGGAGAGACTGATTGCTAGACTTTAATATTTCTTTTCTTGCATAACCTTTACTTTTTAATTTAGTTTTTAATTAACTTCATTGGTACATTTTAGGTACACATTATGATGATGGTCATCACCGGGAATTTGTACCTGTACCTGATGTATCTTCATTCTTGTTTTTCCCGTTCCCTCGTCCTCCCTTCCACCCTCCACTCCATCAAAGGGAGTCTGCACCTGTACATGATATATCTTGGTTGCTCTCTCTCCCAATCTCTTTCCCTCCCTTCAACCTCCCTGCCTCCCTTATTTACAAAAGCTTTGTTTAAACAAGAAAAGAAGGAAAAAGAATGGCAATAAGACATTATTTCTAACATTTTCATAGTTCCCATTATGTATAAGATATTAGTTTTATTACTTTTATAGAGTATGAACTCAGTAACTCTCAAGAAATCCCACAGCAATACTGGCTCCTGAGTTTCCAGTTGGAGAGTCTTTCTAAGTACTCCATAGATTTAGGGTGCAACTCGCACTCTATTGTGGGTTGGTCCACTCATCACTGATTGTTGCACTGTCTCTGCCAGGCCCTGTCAACTGTCAGAAGCTCCACAGCATGCCAAAAAGAAAACTTCTCGCCTCACAGAGCTTGCACTCTAGTCAGGGAAAAGGCTTTACAGAAACAGCAGGTCAGAAATAGTATGTCCAACAGTCATATACAGGATGCAAAATTAAGGCTGTTGTATCACTTAGGGTTCTATTAAAGAGAACAAAAGGTATCTGCAATGGTGTGAATGTGCCAACAAAGCTTCATGAGTTCATATGCTGCGGGCATCTGGAGTTGGGGCTTTTGGGTGGTCGCTACGGTTAGTTAGATGCGGCCATGAGGGTGGAACCTCATGATGATAATGAGTAATTTTACAAGCAGAGGAAAAAGAGCCATGTCTGCTTTTCCTGCCGCGTGATGCCCTCCACCACATGGGGATGCAGTAGGACAGCCCTCACCCAGATGCTGAGAGGATGCCAGTGCCATGCTGCTGGCCTGCCTGGGCTCCAGAACCACGAGCCAAACTTTTGGGGTTTGTGTCTAGATGTCCCCTCAGAGCCTCATGCAGGCTTTTTTGAAGGTAGATGAATCTGGAATGTGTGATGCCGGGGTCAAGGGCACGTGATTGCTAAACCAGTACATGTGAGTGAGTGGTTTGGCACTGCCCCAATCCCGGTAGTCCAAATAAAAGGAGCATAAAGACACTGTTAAGGTCCCTTGTTGCCTTTGCTACTTGGTGTGCACCTTGTCATTTCTCCTCTGCAGTGTCTGTTTGCCTTCCCTGTCTTGGAGCCAGCCGATTATGGACTGAAACCTCTACAAACTGTAAGACAAATAACCCCTTCCCCTCTAACTTTGGGAGTTGAGTATTTTGTCTCAGCAACAAGAGAACAGTAAGTAATACACAAATAAACCTCTATTCTCAAATATTATGTTATTGCAACAGAAAATGAACTAAGACAGCACGCAGATATTCAGTGGAAGAGGAATTATGGTGCAGAGAAGCTGACTCTTGCACCAGCATTTAGGAAGACACCAGTGAATGATGCAGGGAGCAGGGAGCAGGCTACCAAAGGAACTTCCCTGTAAGCCTCAAATCCGTGTGGCTCTTCACCATAGCAGGAGCTACATGGCACCCAGCTGTTGTGGTTTGTATCCGTATGACTCCCTAAAACCTCCAGTGCTCACAGTAGGGCTTTGGGAGGGGACTGGGTCATGAAGCCATGGTGCCTAGCAGTGGATTCTTCCACTGATGGGTTTACAGCTAACTGTGACGTTAGGAGATAAAACCTGGTTGGAGGAGGTGGCCATTGTGGGTGTGGCCTGGAAGGGTCTAGGTCCTTCCTTCTTCCTCTTATCCTTGTCTGATTCCTGCTGCCACGCCATGAGCTGTGTCCCCTCTGCCATGCTGCCCAGTCTCGGAGGCAATGGACAGTGGAATGAAACTGCTATAAACTGTGAGCCAAAATAAAATCTTCCTCCTCAGAGTTGTGGATGTTGGGTACTGTGTCTCAGTGATGAGACAGTAACTAAGACATCAGCCACAGAAGGTCCCTCAGAATCTGACTAAACATACTCCTGCAATTAATGGTTTCTGCTTCTCAAGTGCTTTCCAAAATATGTATATGCCTCTCCTTGAATGACCCTAAGCCCAGAACCACACTCAGAAGGGTCTGAGAGGAAGTCCACACAGGTACTGTATGTGTGTGTGTGTGTGTGTGTGTGTGCGCGCGCGCACGTGTAAGCACAGACTTTTTTCCCTGTTAGAGAATGGGCCTACAGGCTGGGAGACTATTGTCTTGCATGGGTGACATGCTTGGCAAAACTGACACCCGTAACAAGGCAGAGCACATGTCAAATGAGCATGTAGCCCTTTCAGCAGAGACTGGAAAGGAATGTTAACTACCATGTGTTGAATGCTAATGACTGTGCTTGATAAGTTATCAAGGAAAGAAATTTCTCAGAACAGAATTTGGCAGTTTGAAAGCAATTATGAAGAAAAGAAAAAGATAACACTGACTCAGAGCCTGGGTGGGTTGGAAAAGGCAAAGCTTCTTTGTCACATCAGGAAAGGCTTACCCACAACTGCTGGCAGGGCCCAAAGCTTGCTGTGTCCGCTTTGCCGAAATAATCAGAGCTATCACCGAAACCTGTCAATGGACTATGCTATCTCCCTGTAAAATCTTTAGTTGTGCATGTAGCACTGAGGAAAAGAATGAAGGTATTTTATTCCCAGTGAAAGCTAGCAAGGCCAAGCCCCATGCAATCAGCTCTCCTTGTCCTCCGCTCCCACACGCATGATTCAACCAACTAGGGATGGAAAATGTTTTGTATTTTTAATACTGCAACAGCACTGAACACGTAGAGACTTTTTCCTGCCATAATCTTCTAAACGATGCGGTACAGCTGTTTACGTAGCACTTACATTTTATTGGCTACCGTGAAGTCCTCCTAAGGTGACTGCAGATGGGAGGGGTGCCGAGGTCACAATGCGCATGCTCAGCCGCTGTACAGATGGGAGCTGCGCACCTGTGGGTGTTGGTATTGGAGAGGGTGCTGGAAACCATCCCTCCGCACAGCAAGGGCCAGTGTTAGTTGATTTAAGACAGAAAGAGGGAAAGCGAAAGCAGGGTGAGAAGGAGAGGCACTGGCTTGCAATAGGAAAGACACGTACGCAAACTCAGAATCATGCTGAGAAAAGAGCAGCAATTGGAGCCAAGAACCACTTGCGTAGGTAAGAAGCTGGACACAGGAAAGTTCTGCAAAATGAACCACAAGTCGGAAGACAACTGACAATATGAGACTTTGCTGTACTATCTTTGTATTCCTTTCATGGACAAAAAACAACAGCCAAAGGAGGCTGATTATCCAATGCCCACTTAAAATATCAAAATTGGTAACTGTTAGGAGTCAGGGAAGAAGTCTTCATGAGCCTCAACCCGGAGCAGAATTACTGCTGGAGCCCACTTCAGATCAGCTCCAGGGGTCCTCATAATTGTTGAAACCGGTGACTGCAGCCTCCCAGCTCCTTTCCATACAGTGTACACACGGCACATGGAGGGAGGACATGCGTCTAGCAGCCTGCTCTTCGGAGGGTATAGGTCAGTAGAACACACGATGCCAAGTACAGACGTGGTGTTTTGACCCAGGTGTGTGGACATGTGTGGGCATGCTTCAGTCAGCTCAGGGGACTGGTTCAGGACCCTAAAGTTACCACATGTGCATATGCCCTGCCCTTATATGAAATGGCACAGAAACTGCGCACAACTTGTGTACATCCTTCCTCACAATACCCAGTGCAATGGAAGTGCTATGAAAGTATTTGATGTATTTTATTGTTTATAGAGTAATGACAAGAAAAATTTCGTAAGTGTTCAGTAAAGACTCAGCCACACAGGCTCAACTATACAATGTATGAACCAATATATGAAGGAGACTAGGTGAAGAACTCTGTCACAGCAGATCTGGAGACACCAAGGACCTGTGAAGAGAGAGGAGGCCACAGCAGGTTCCACCAGTGCATCACTTCATTGTGTGGACTTGGCACAGTGTTAGTGTACAGCAAACGCAAGTTCTGCTTCCTTGGAAGTTCCTGGACGTGTTCACAGGTGTATGATCTGCAGACAGCTGAATCTGCCGCTGTGGAACCCACAGACAGAGAAGCCCAACTGTGCATGTATCTGCATACTACCTTGACCTTGGGCTAGGATGGGTGAGCTTTTGAGTTGCGTCCTTTCAAGAAGGGCGGGACATTGTCTCTGATGAGGGAAAGGGAGACAATATTTTGGAGCTAGGCGCAGATCATGGTCACTGGAGCTGTTTGTCGAGCTGTGCAGTCTTCCTTCTTGCAGGCACCTGCTAGAAATGTTCTGTTCAGAGACGGGTGTAAGCGCCTCTTAATGATAAGGTGAGAAAGGAGAAGAGCAGTGTGTGCCACATCTGGCAGGGCTTTTGAAAAGCTGCTGTGGAACTCACTTGCACTTTTCCTGACCTGAGAGCCTGTGTGGAACAGAGCCTCTGCCAATGCACACCAGACCCACAGCATGGTCAAGTTACCAGAGCCGCTCAGACCCCAGCCTGTGCCAACCTGTGTGGTGGGGAAGGGGGCCCAGAGACACGGGACAGTCTCCTTGAGAATACGACTTGTGTGTGATCAGGCACAGACCGAGCCATGTTAGTAGACACAGGAGCAACACAGCTCCCAGGAGAAGGAGCAGGTCGTCCAAAAGCATCCTGTGGAAAGGAGGGATGAGGCCAGCAGCGCCGTATTTCTCCTCTCTCTCTCCGACGGTGTACCCACATACAGTTCAGGCTGCCCTTGAACCCGCAATCCTCCTGCATCTGCCTCCTAAGCACTGGGAATACAGATGTGCACCATCACACCTGCTCTCTCCTCCTTTCCTCTTAGATACAGGGAGGGTATCACTGTTGTCCAGGACAGCCTGGAACTCACTCTTTCCCAGCCTGACTTAAAACTCACAGTCCTCCTACCCCGGCCCCCACGCCCGTCTCTTCCTCCCTTCTGGTGGCAGGATTTGACGTAATATTTACCCCAAACACACTCGACACTCTGAAAACAATTCAGTGAACGGCGGGGTGGCCTACACTGGTACTTGGACGCATTCATTCCCTGCCTTTCATACTTAGTGGATTAAGTAACCCAAAAGGGTACAGCATCGTCCCAAGCATGTTCAGTACCCGCCAATGAGATCGGTGACCAAGGTAATCAATACTCCCTCTAGTTGTCCTGAGTAGTACACTATGGGAACAAACTAAAGTTGCTCAAATCTTTTTAAGTCTGTTTGCTTACCCTCAGTATTATACTAGGAAAACAGAAACCAGAAAATTTAAAGAATTTGACCAAAGTTTCTCAATATGTCAAAATTATTTTGAATTCTGGGATCCTAAATAAAAGCTGACAGGTGAGTCTTTTCATTTGTAAAATAAGAGGCAGTGACAGCAGAGTTGCCTCCTCTTTGCCTTCTCTTCTCTGCCTCTCATCCTCACTAACACACCATACAACTCTCTTCTTAAAAATGGAGATTGGAACTTGAATAGCGAAGTAGGGTGCAGCACCCAGAGATGCTCCTGGGCAGCACAGGGCCTCCTGTACCGGACTCTGGGACTGTGGGGACAGAGACTATGATGGCCCTGCCTTAAATGGAGGTCTAGAGACCGGAGAATGGCTTCCAGGAGAGAGGACAGTGAGTCCATCCCAGGGCACCCTGCGGAAAGGCTGGCGGAGGCCAGCAGCACTTTCTCTTCTTCCTCCTCCTTCCTTTCATCCACTGGCGCAGCTATCCAGTACCAACTGTTCTACACAATCTCCCTCTTGGGAGTAGCAGAGTGGGGCTGCGGCAGCCAGTATCTAGCTGTTTGATCACATTCCATGTGAAAGAAACAGTCCCAGTGCATAACCATCCCCGTGTTTCACCCTGGGTACCAGCTGTGTGACACCCTTCCCCTCCTCGGCCTCACTTCCTCATCTGCAAACTAAACCCAAGGATGCTCCAACTCTCACCTGCCTACAGCGAGCCTTTCACTGCTGAAACGAATTTCCATCTCACTCATTTCTGTGTCTTAGTTTTGCGAAGAGGACATGACTGACTGACTCCTTCATATGCTCCATCGTCCACCACTGGAAGGAAACTTAACATGCTAGAAATCTGCAGGAAGTAGCCCGAAAGTGCCATGAAGCAAGGCTGTGGAGGCAGGAGTTGCCAAGCTCCTCTCTCCTTTCCTGGGAAAGAGGGGCGAGCCCTACAGGGTCCCAGGCAAGCCAGGAAGCCTGCTCACCACAGTTCTGAAATCCTGCCTCAGACGCTGTGTTCAGAGGACACAAGACTGCAGGGCGTGGATGTTTTGTTGTGTCTACATTGACTGAATGTTGGAGAAACACTTCCCACCCACAGGGAAATAATTTCCTTTCTCTCATCAACTTTTTTGTAATGGCATTAATCATCCTTTTCTGCAGAGGAAAACAGATCACTCTTACAATGCCTGTCTAAAAATAAACAACATTTTATAAAATTCATACCTGGCAATGAAATTAATGTGTCTGAAATACTAATAAATGTAACAGGTGAAAAATGTGCAGGCTCACACACCTCCAATTCAGACAATCATGCTGGTGGAGAGGCTGCATTCACTTGTTTTAGTAACGGAAGAGCTTAATGATTCCTAAATAAGCCAGGCATTACTGCAGCATGTGGAGCGTTCTCACAAGACAGGAGAAGAATCATGCTTCTTAACAGTATCCATTTGGAACTTGTGAAAATTTGCAGATTAGCTCCTCACACTTTTCTCCCTTTCTTTGTGGGAGAAGGCCAAGCAGGAAAAAAAAAAAAATGACAGATTATGGCAGGGCCTTCAGGATCGTGGCTGCTGCACACACAGACTTCTGGGGTCAGAGCCTCCTCCCTTGTGGGCCCAGCTCTGCGAGGGGTGGCTCACAAGTGACCAGGTTCCATCCCTCTCACTGTTCCCCAAGAAAGAACTGCTATAGTCAATAATTCTTCATTAAAAAATAGTCACAGACCTCTGCCACTAAGTATTGCCTGGATCTGCTGGTTCTCCCTTAGGAAATTTCCTCCCTTCCTCTCTCCCTCCCTCCTTCACATCAGTTTGAGGTGACGAGGCTTTGCCAGTCTCCCTACAGTCTCCCTGGGGACAGTGACAGCTCGGCCCCCAGGGCCTCTTTCCCACACACTGGGTTTTCCCCAGGCTGGCCGCTCCTGCAGGAACCTTTCCTCCACACTCCTTGGCTCCTCCCTCACTGAGACTCCCAAACCCACTCTACCCTCTAGGCCTTTATTAATGTTAAGCCTTGTGCTAGGCTGATATAAAGACTTGGGAGTCAGGCATAGGGCACTTTTTGTACTCTTAGCTGGAGGTAAAGCAGGAGGGTCTCAAATTGCAGGCCAGTCTGGTCAACTTATAGAGGTCATGTCTCAAAGATAAAATTTCAAAGGAGAGCTGAGATCTAACACAGTGATAGAGGACTTACCTCGCCTGCCCAAGGCCCTTGGTTTGAACCCCAATAAAGCAAAGGAAAAGAAGGCTCAGGCCCTGGGCCGCAGCACCTGGACCGAGTGGGAGGGGCAGCTTCTGGTCCCTTAGGCTCTCAGTGCAGGGATGGAAATCAAAGAGGTGGATGAAGAGAGGATGCAGCAGAGTGGAAAGGAGCAGAGTCCTCCAAGAGGGGCAGGCTAGGAGGGATCAGTGCCTCACCTTGGAAGCAACAGAAAACCAAGAGGGCTCCCTGTGCCACAGAGTAAGCCAGGGACCTGTCACTTGGAGGAAAGACACCCCAGGGCCCTTTGGTGAGAGTATAAAAAATATAGCTATTGACTAGGTGTGGTGGCACATGCCTGTAATCCCAGCACTTGGAGGCTGAGGCAGGAGCATCACCATGAGTTTGAGTCCAGTGTGGCTATATAGTGAGTTCAAGATTAGCCTGAACTACAAAGCGAGACCCTGTCTCCCAACAAAAATTACACATGTAATATTGAAATAAATTATTAATGTTAACTATTATAATAAATATTTCTAATAAAACATTTTAAATGCAAATACCACAAAAATAAAACCTTCCAGAGAAATGGATCTTTTTATTGATTCCGGAACCAGTCTCCTTTGTTCGCTCTTGCATCCTGCCATTTTTTGGTCACAAGCTCTTGGATCACTCATTTCCATGACAATGATCTTATGACAATGTTTTTGTTTTGCTTATTTTATAGAGAGAATAGTACGTTTCCCTCGGCATTTTATTACACATAGTTTTTAAAGTTTACTAGAACTGGCAAGTCATTAGGGGAATACCAGAGCCATGTTCAGAATTCTGCCAAGCCGAAGAACCTCTACTTTCTATGGATAAGTTTTGGGGTCTCACTCACAGCTCTGGGCTCCAGGTTTCTCCTCTGGGTTTCTCCAGCCACAGTCTGGAGCCCATCACTGTCCTCAGAAACCCATGTGCACAGGTCCCAGAGTCCTCATCCTGAAGGCTTCCTCAGCTCCACTTCCCTGGGGCCAAAACCACCTGCACTCCATATCAATGACAGGAGTGGAGATGTGGGAAGCTAAAGGGCAAGAAAGCCTTGTTTAGAATCCCCGGCCTGTGTACATCACACACACACACACACACACACACACACACACTTGCACACACACACGCATGCACGCAGATCCATAAGGCCAGAGCAGCGCACAGTATGAACCCCTCCAGGGCTAGGAAGGGGCTGCAAGTGAGGGGTCTTGTGGTTTCCATGCTGTGGACTTTCAGGGCAAGCGCTCCCTGGCTGAGGTCAGTGTGGTTCTAAAGGGTCTGAGACAGGACTCACTGGTGGATCCTAAGAGGGGCCCTCTGGGGACAGCAAGGTTCCGAACAAACAGCCCTGCTGGAGGCAACGCCAGATCTCCCCTCTTCCTGCTCTCCATCTACCTTAAATCCTTGGAAAGGCAGTTGTGGGGGCGCCTCTGAGGTAGGGGCAGCAGAGGCTGAAGGTTAGGAGTGGACACATCCAAGGACAGGCAGGTCAGTCTGGGGACATTCTCTTGACTTGCCTATCTTTTCAGTATTCTCTCCCTTGAGTAGCTGTCCTTTCTCTGGTATTCATTCACAAATCAACAGCTTCTACATGAAATTCTTCAAAGTATCCAATCCGGTATACATGCTCCAACCATCCGTGGATTTAAAATGTGTAATGGGGCTGTGTGTAAGTCAGTGGCTCAGCGCACTTAGCACACACAATTCCCTGGGTTTGACCACTACCAACCCCCCGCAAAGAAAAGGTGTAGTGGCTACTCTAAGTGCACAGAAGTGAGGTTTAAATGTCTTCACTGGATACTCAGGTAATCAAGGCTCTTCTCTGACAACTTGTTCATCCCACTCCCTCTGGCAAACCTGCCTACAGCCATGGCGTAGCACACACTACCGAAGTCCCTGTACACAACTCTGCTCCCGCCTGCCCCGTTGCACCCCCCACCATACCATGCTGCCCTCTTATGCATGCATCTTCATCCAGCCTTCCTGTGGCTGCTCCATTCTTGCCCACAGCCCTCCTTCTTTAAGCACAGTGCTCACTCAGGGCTGTGCTCCTAATGCCAGTGCCTCATTTCCTTATTGTGTGTATCTCACAACTAACACTTTCTCCAGGATATAGAATGGCAACGTGGGCTAGGATTCCTCCTCTGGCTCGTACTCTCCTTTCTTTTCTTCTCCACCAAGAAATCCACTCTGGTTAAGCACACTTCAACTTGCACAGACACAAAAGTGCCCCACCAATGAGCCAAAATCATCTACCTTCATTATAAAGCAGCTGCAGGAACCTGATTCTGTAGTATGACTGAGAGATACTTCTCACATACAGAAGAAGGAATTTGCTCTCGGCCAAGTGCTCTGAACTGAGAGGCCTGACTTGTGTCTGGAAGCCGAGCCTGAGCACTGTAAAAGAACATGTACCTGGTGCACCCAACTCAGCCCCTGGATCCCAGCTGGCCCAGAGCCACAGGTGCTGCCTGGCTGGTGCCCTCCAGGGACACTGCTGGGCCTCCTCCTCCTGAGGCCGGTAGAGCTTGGCTGAGCAAGTTGCTAGGCAGGTTTGCTGGACTCTACTTGGCATCTACTCCTAGCTTCTTTTGCTCACTCTGGGAAGCCAAGACAGTTGGGGACCACTGTGGACCTCCTTTCTGATTCATTACTGCTTTTGGAGTCTGTGTCTTCTGTATGAATGCTCATTTATTCAAAGGGAGAAGTCTATGTCCCTTGTTCCCCTCCAACCAGGAAAGTGCGAGTTCACCAGAGATTTATGGGCAGAACAGGCAGAAAAGCCCAGCAGGCTCTTAATTGACTGAATCGTGTTGCCCTAAAACTTGTTTGTTGCAGCTCTATTTCCCAGTGTCAGAACGTGACTGAATTGTGGAAATCAGGCTTTGAAGGGATAATTAAGTTAAAATGAGGTCAGTGGGATAGTTCCTAACCCAATCTAACTGTCCCTTTAAGAACAAATGTACACACACACAGGGTAGACCATGTGAAGACACACAAAAACGATGAGCATCTACCAGCCAAGGAATGAACACTCAAGAAACCAACTTTTCCAACACACTGATCTCAGACTTGCAGGTACCGAACCATGAGAAAATGCATGTCTGCTGCATAAGCCACCCCATCTGTGGTACTTTAAAGTAGGCCAAGGAGAGACCAACAGACCTACTTTGTGCCACATTGAAGGAAAAAGCCTTAAGAAAACGAATCAAGTATGTCACAGATAAAGTGCAAAGTGATCCAAAGCCTTTCATGACTTTTGTTCTTAAATATACTTTCTGTAGCTTCAAGTTTTTTCACTTAAAAATTTTACCTGTTTTTGCTACCAAAACTTTCATTGTCTGAATATTCATTATATTGTCTCAAAAACATATCTATCTCATACATATACTACAAGTGGAAGCCTGCTGTACAGAATTTCAATATGCACATCAGTGACACTTTTAAGTGGTAGGTGATCCTGCATTAAAGTGTGCAGCATGCTCTAACAAGTTATCGCTAAAGCAGCCATAAGACTTCACCTTCCTCTGTCCATGGCTTTGGCTAAACCCTCCTGGAGACTCTAGAATGGCCATGAAACTGAGTAGCAAAGTTGACAGCAGCAAGACAGGGACAGAGCTTGATGCTTTTCAAGATCATATAACCACCAACAAGAACGAAGATCAGTCTAGCCTGGGAGAGACAGCACAATACTGAGTCAGGCTCCAGACAAGTGGGTGAAGCCATTCTCAAGAAGTTATCCCCAGTCCAGAGAGTCCAGCACACTTGCTCAGCCTATCCATGAGTCCTGAAGAGTGATACAAACAGCAGAGTAGGATGTTTTGTGCTTCACCAAACTGAGTGGTAAGTTGTACATTAGGTGTTATATTACGCATCATGGCTTTCATCTTGCCTCGTTGCCTTGCAGTGTTTAGCCCTCATGGTTTGTAACTTTTATATCTTTAAAACTACCATCTAAGTGCACTGGATACAATTTTAGATAGTATCTGCATTATTCTTTTAATAACATCTCTTAGGAGGCTGGGATATAACTCAGTGATAAAGAGCTTGCCCAACATGCACAAGGTCTGGTGTTCCATCAACAGCACTGCAAACAAATATTCTTTCTCAATTCATTGACTTTATAGCACTTGTTTTTTTCTCAGGGTGGAAGAAGGATATAATTCATACCCAGTGGAGTACTCAGATACTTTTGTTGGCTTTGTATGTAGATGTTTAAGGGCTTTATCGATATTTGGGGAAACTATCTGGGGTTTCTAAATGGACTGGAAGAGCATCACTGTACCCACTTGAAAAGAACACAGGCTTCCATTATCCCAACATTGCTCTTTGTTCTACTTCCAGGAAAAGATCAGATTTAAATGATGAAAATGTCATTGTAAAAGAGTCTATGTTTAAAGTACTCTGTGTTATGGTGTAAACAAGTCCAAGAGAACAGCAGCTACAGCAAAAAATATAACCATGTCTTCACTGAAATAAGCCACACACACCTGATAGGCTATTAGCAGTGTTGTGTGGAACTTGAAATAAAAGGAGATGTTAAGAAACGATTTTCATTTCCTATTCCTTGGCTACTATATACCAACCAGGAACCCTTGTCTTTAAAGAAAATTTAAAAAGATGGTTACAGAGTCTTCTGCTCCATTACAGACAGTAGAAGCAATGTGCATAGTAACTGCCCTTGTTTTTGTGACTCTAGTCCTCAAAAAAGCCTTTTATAGATCAGGACTGGGCTTTCTCCAGTATCTCAGGAGTCTGGGGTACAGAACAACTGGAAAGTGACAGAAGTGCTTCTGAAGCTACTCCCTATAGTAACCAGGGCTCTGCAAACAGAATGTGATGGCTATGAACTCCAGGAACCTGAAGAACATCTGGCTTGGGTCTGACAGTCCTTGGGAAGTCCGCTGTTCTTGCGTTCTCTCTTTCTCCCAAAATAAGAACTACAGAGTTCGCTGCTCCTGCTTACCTTGGACTTCATCACTCATTTGTATCCTGGCAGAAACACAGACCTGGAGCCAGGCTTCCTGGGCTCTGACCAGCCTCACCATCCATGGGTGATGAAGATTTGGACAAATTTTAAAAACTCCCTATACAGCCAGGCGTGGTGGTGCATGTATAATCACTGGCATTGGGAAGGCTAAGGCAGGAAGGTCACAGGTTGGAGGCAACTTTATGAGGCTCTGATTATATATATGTATATATATATATATATATATATATGTATATACACAGAGCCTCACTTTTATATATATATATTTGGCTAGGGATGTAGCTCGGTGGTATGGCAACCTGTGTTTTTTTGTTTTTGTTTTTAGACAGGGACTTGTGTAGTTCAGACTGGCCTCAAACTCACTATGTAGCCCAGGCTGGCCTCAAACTCATGGTGATTCTCCTGCCTTGGTCTCCTGAGTGCTGAGATTTCAGGTGTACATCACCATGCCAGGAAGCACCCATGGTTTTGATTAAAAAAAGAAAAAGAAAAAAACAAAAATAAAAACAAAACCTGCCTGTGTCATATGTTTTTAATGCAAACTGGAGGAAAAGGTAATTATGCATGTTTCATTTCGAATTATATGTCAAAATATATAGTTTACATTTGAGATATTAGAGCCATTTATCCTTAAATCATTATCTTCATAAAAATCATAATTTAAAGAATAACTTAAAAGTTTACACTCACATGCATCTATACATGTGCATAATATATTTTATATATATATTATATATATAATACACATCTTAGTTATTTTCCTTCCCAAAACACTGTCCACCTCTTTCCTAGTATATCTTATTTCCAAACAAAACCTTTTTTATGTCATATTTTTCATGAAATACAAGCTCTGAGGAGTTCAAGGAAACGAAGTGTCAGCAGCAAATTACTTCCACGTTTTCTTCTTTCACTCACATAGTTAGTAACTTTCCTCTGTTAGGTCGTCATCCAAGTGCTCTTCTGCCTCATGGATGCCATCTACTCACACCAGGACAGGTGTCTCCAGACATTCAGGGGACTCGGAAGGAAGAGCTCCAAGAGCCAGGCCAAGACCTCCAAGGACATTTAGTTCTTGGGAGAAACAATCCACTGAGCTCCAGCTGTCTACTCTCCATGGACTATGAACACTTTTCCACCTGTTCTGAACTGGCAGTGTCTACTACTCCAAAGGAAATCAGGAGAATTTCAGAAGGGATAGTGTTTTAGTAGTGCTTGGTAAGGAAGCTGTATTAGGTAAGCTTTACATAAGCATGTTTTTTACTGTGTTAGTTGCTTATTTAAGCCTAAGAAAACTGACTCTTAAGTTGTGGGTGTCAGGAACTTTGTCCCAGTAACAAGAAAAATCGGCTTGGGTTCTTTCTGCTGTTTGCAAAGGATTCCATACTATGTATTGTTTTCTTTCTTTTTAAATTTTTTTAAACATAGAGAGCGTCAGACATATTGCAAGATTTCTGTCTTGTTCTGTTTTGCTCTGGGGACTGAATCCAGCCAGGTTCTTGCACATGCTAAAGATGTACTCTACTATTGAGCTACACCCTCAGCCACTGGGTTACCATATTTAATGCTGCTAGTTTTAATGCTTTGAGCAAAAGACACAGAAGTCCATTCATTCCTTTCAAGCCCACAGTCTCTGAATCAGGAATATTATGCCTGAGTTCTTGAGAAGACTTTTCAGTCACCTTCTTTTAAGCTGTTCGACCTTCTCAAGAGAAAATAATTTAAGCTCACATTAAATGCTTTGTTTTATGACTGATGGAAGCATGAAATTAGCCACAATTGGTGTCCATGCCCTGTTGCAGTCATTGCCAAATCACTTTTATCCTTCAGACTGAAGTATTCCTTTGTCAAACAGCTGGGCTGAACTCAGAAGTCTTTGGCCTTGTCTCAGGACACTGGCCAGTTGTTGAAAGGATTTTGTGGGCTTCTTAGTGAGGATGACATGATCCTGAAGGAAGTCTGGTAGAGTTTGGCCAATGAAGTGGACACTAAGAGAAAGGGAAAGAACTTCTAATCCTGGGAATAGTGACAATAGATTTCCAGCTTGCACACTGTGTCAGTAACAACAATGTGCAGATATAAACAGCGTTAACCTGAGCTAGTCGTGCAGTGGAGGAACTGTGGCCATTCACTTCGACTTAGAAAAGCAACCCCAATGGAGAACCGCAGGTGGCATTATCTCTGCAAAAGCTAAAGAAGAGAAGCAACCTCATAGGGACCCCTGTGAAGAGGGGGCAAAGATCAGAGTTGCAATGCTGGGTTGACAGGATAGAAGCACAGAAAGAATGTGAGCTGGCATTTATTAAAAAGAGGATGGAAGCAGGAAAAGGAGAAAGGACAGGAAAGTAATTATAAAAATGGAGAGAGGTTCCAAAATGCTCCAGAATCCGAATATCTAACCTAGAAAGTTCACAAGAAGAAAATCAAGACAGGGCCGGGGATTTAGCTCAGTGGTTCGGTGGCCTGCCTTGCAAGTGCAACGACCCGAGTTCAATCCCCGGTACCAAAAAACAAAAACAAAAAACAAAAGAAGTAAATCAAGACAGTGCAAGCTGTATAAGCTCAGGGACAAAAGTCAGCAGAAGGGAGAATATTCTTGGTATTTAAACAGAACTTCATAAATCACAGGGCTGCATTTCTATGACTTTGTTAATTCTGCTGTAGCTAAAAATTTTCAGATTCCCCCAAAATAGTTAAGAAGGGCCATTAATTTGGAAACTTGAGTAAAACATATAATAAAATTCATCACTTTTTTTTTTTTACATAAACTAGTAGAAATGAAAAACATCATTTCATGAAATCACACTTATAATTTGACCCAATCTCTGCTTGGATGGAAATTGTATGTCATGCTGGAGAAAATGAACTGGATTCCACATGGTTTGGGGAATATGTCTGTTAGGGTTTAGATCTAGAGTGTCCCCCAAAAGTTCCATATGGTCAGAGGTGGGCTTTTTAAAGTGACTGGATTATGGGAGCGCTAGACTTGGTTATGACTTGATGTTATGAGATGTGGTCGCTTGGAGTTGAGTCACAAGGGGCTGACCTAGCACTGTGTAGCTACCTCCCTGGCTTTTCCCTTCTTCTTCCTTGACACCATGATGTGAGCCACTCTCCTCCCCAGGAAGCCCTTCCACCAGGAATTTCTGACCAGGACGTGTAACAGTGAGCAAAAATCTATACTCCTTTAAGTTGTAGGTACTAAATTGAGTATTTTGTCCCAGGTACAAGGCAAGTAAGATAATCTCTCCCTCAAAAAGAATTACATAAGTGAAAAAAATTGCAACATTGGATCACAATATTAGATATTTATAAACACAAGCAGTCCATATATATTGTGCACTTACTATGTGCCAAGCAATTGATTTTCAAGTTTTATTTCCTTAATCTAACAGTGGCAATTGATTTCCAAGTATTATTTCTTTAATCTGTCAAACAGTTCTGTGAGGTAACTTCCCTGTAGCTGACCTCCCTGCACAGTTTACTGGCAGTCTGTGGCAAAGACCAAAGTCCTGGTCTGTGAAGCTGCAGGACTCACTGAGATAATATTGCAGCTGAAGACAGTGTGATTTCAACTAAATTTCTTTCTCTGAGTTATGGCCTCTTCCACTGACTTATGGGTTATTGGTTAATTACGGCCAAGCCCTGGTCTCCCTTTGTCTCTTCTGCAAGAATGCACTGCCTCCCTTTTACAAGTCTTGATTGCAATAACTGCTATTGCCAAATATCTCACACGGTATCACAAGATATCTCATATATACCCTGCTCTATTTCTTCCCATGCATATAATCAGTAAATACTGGCAGTCCTGGGTGCCTTTTGTTTTTCTTCCCTTTTGGAGGCATACTGGGGATTGAACTCAGGACCTTGTGCTTGACAGGTAGGCATGGCACCACTGAGCTAAATCCCCAGCCTTTGAGTGCCTTTTGTCTTTTCTGCCCAGATCAGCTCAGATGATCCAAGACCCCCACTTTCTGTTTAAGTCTCATTCCTGTGTCCTTTCACCTTGTGTTGTACTGCCTTGCAGGAGATTCAGACTCTCAGCAGGAGCCTTGATACATCCCCAATTTTTTAATCCAAAGACGGTGTCAGTGAAAAGATGTAATTTCTTTTCAACTAGAAGACAGCAGAACCACTTTCATGTTTCTTAATTCTTTCCAAAAATATCATTTAATTAGAAAGTAGAATAATGGAATGTAATTTACAATTATAATAGAAGAATAATATTCAAAGTTGTCAAGGTGTATTAGGCAAACATTTTCAAAAGGAGCTCATCAAAGTTTAAATTTAAGATTGTTAAATGCTACATTTACAAAAATTAGGACAAAACAGATTTTTAAAGATGCAAAGTAAAGCAATACAAACTGTAAAAGAAAGAATGGGCATTTGAAAACAGAGTTCAAATTTAATACACATTTTTATGGCCTACATATATGCTTCTTAGAAAATTACATAAATCTAAGAAAGTGATAATGTGCATTATGAATACATCCTATGAAATGATAAAGATAACCAATTTTTTAAGTGTAAGTTTTCACAGGATAGAACAATTTCTGTGCATATAAGCAATGTTGCTGACTCTTACCACAAGAGGAAGAATGCCAGTAAGGTCCCAGTTTTCCCACTGCTCAGGATGGAAACACTAATGTAATAGTTAATATCTCTATATAATAAATTTTTCTGAATTGTCTCCAAATCAACCAATGTATTTAAGCCATGTCTTCATCCTTCAATAGTTACATATACATGAAAGATAAGATAATCCTAAAATTCACACGGAACCAGAAGGGACTCAGAATAGCAAAAGCAATCCTGGGTAAAAAGACCAAAGTAAGAGTCATTACAATTCTAGACTTGAGTTATATTACAAAGCTACCGTGATAAAAACAACATGCTACTGGCACAAAAACAGACACGGGGATTAATGGAACAGAATAGAGGATACAGAAACAACTATAAGTATACTGGAGTACTATTTGACCTTTGCCAAAAGGGCCAAAAACATACACTGGAAGAAAGACAGCCTCTTTACTAAATGATGTGTTGGAAAAACTGGTTATCCATATGCAGAAGACTGAACTAGACCTGTATCTTTCACCATGTACTAAATTAAAATCAGAATGGATAAAAGAACTAAACATTAAACCAGAAACAACCTGCTGAAAGAAGGCAGGTAAAACTTTTTTTTTGGTGGTACCAGGAATCGAACTCAGGACGTTGCACTTGCCAGGTAGGCACGGCACCACTGAGCCACATCTCTGGCCCAGGTAAAACTTTTAAAATCAGAGACATAGACAAGGACTTTCGGAACAGAATCCTAGATGTACAGGAAATAGTTCCAAGAATAAACATATGGGATCATATTAAATTTAAAAGCTTCTGACAGCAAAAGACACAACCAACAGAGTGAAATAATAACCTACATGATGGGAAACATTCTTTGTCATTGATTCCTCAGACAGAGAACTCATATCTAGAATATATAAGAACTAAAAAAAACTAGATCCTGAAAATAAAAGACCCAGTCAAAAAATGGGCAAGCTAAATGAACAGACATTTCACAGAAGTACAAATGGCTAATAAATACTTTAAGAAATGCTCAACATTGCTGGCCATTAGAAAATGTAAATTAAAAAACACTGAGATTCCACCTCATCCCAGAAAGAATGGCCATTATTTTGCTCTTGAGTTATAGGAGTTCATTATATAGTTTGGAAATTTACAATTATTTGACATGCAATTGGAAATATTTTCTCACATTCCATAGGTTTATTTTTTACTCTTTTCTGTGCTTTATTGAGGAAACTTTTAAATTTGATACAGTGCTACTTGTCTATTTTTGCTTTTATTGCCAGTGCTTTGGTGTCATATACATGGAATCACTGCCAAGACCAATGTAAGGAAGATTTTTTCAAGTTTTATAACTAATCGATGTTGAGTTGATGCTTGTGGATAGTGTTAATAAGATTAAGGCCCAGATTCATTCTTTGCATATGGATATCCAGTTTTCCCCAATCTTCTTCCCACCATGTATTCCAGATACTCTTAGTGAAGGTCAGTTGATGACCACACATATGTATAGGTTGATTTATGGGCTCTCTATTCTGCTCCAGTGGTCTATACACACATCTGTCTTTATGTCAGTTTTACACTATCTTAATTATTGTTGCTTTGCAATATATTTTAAAATCAGGAAGTGTAATAATGCTCTCTTCGTTTTCAAGAGCGTGTAAGCTAACCATAATCTTTTGTAATTCTGTATGAATTTTAGTATTTTTCTATTTGCATAAAAATAGCCTTATCTGTTTGAATCTATGGAGATAATCTCCATTTGTTTAAGTTCAGAAGTTTTATTACTTGCCTGTTTTATTTAAACCTGTAACTCATCACAGCTTGGCTTTTTGGGAAGTGGAGATCTGGTCTTCTTTTCTTCTCTTGTAGATATTCACTTCACCAGTACTTATTGGGGAGACAGTGTCTCCTCACTGTTCTGCAATGCCCTTCCTGTAACAAACTTGATGTCACACACATGCTTGGCTCTTTTCTAGACTGTCTGATAGATTCCACTGACTTATCAGTGTGCCTTTGAACAAAGTGCACTATCTTTACAATTGTAACTTTCTCATAGATACTCATGTCCAGTGCAGCCAGTCCATGATCTCCCCCCACCCCATCCCCTGGAGGTGCACTAACTTGACAGGTCAGTTCATGGATAATTATCTTATTTCCAATATAGAGTCTATCCATGAACATGGAATGTGCCAAAGTTTGTTTAGACTTAATTTAATTTCTCTCAATACTGGTTTGTGGTTAACTGCCATGTTTCTCTGAAAAGCCCTAGCTGGTTGTCAGTTACCATGGTGTTGGCAGCATCATGTAAAATATTATATCCCACTATTCTCTTGCTCTGTGGCTACTCTTTAGTGGCTGACAAGGTAAGGATAAGCCGATTTGGGTTGGCATTTTTGATCTCTAGTTTTCAAGGCTGTTAGATCTCATTTTGGGGGAACCAGTATGTAGGTGATATGCATCTTTCTTAGGGCTTTCTTAGGTATGGTGCTATTGAAAATGCTGTTCTTTGAAATTTTATTGTATCATACAATTGCATTTTCCATCATAAGTTTACATGAATTTTATTAAGCAGTGTATGTGTGTGTGTTTGTGTAACTATTAACCTAATCAGGACAGCAAATAGTTCTATCACTCCAAACAACTCCCATGGTGTCCTTTGGTAGTCATCCTCTTCCCCATCCATAACTCCAGGCAACCACCGATCAGTTCTCCAACTTCATGATTTTATGTAAGGTGTTGTTTGTTTGTTTGAGAACATCACCTAATGTAGTCATGTAATATGTGACCTTTTCAGTCTGTTTTTTTCTTCCTTTGAGATTTGCACAAGTTGTAATGTGAATTAGAAGTCCATTAATTTTTATAAGTACTACTTCAATGTAGGGATATATCAGATTTGTTATCTGTTCCCCAATTGAAGGACATTTGGGTAGTATCCAGTTCTTTACAGTTATGAAAAAAATGCCTATAAATATTAATGTACAAGTTTTATGTGGAAATAAATTTTCATCTCTTTAGCATGAATATCAAGAGTTGGACCTCTGGGTCATACCTGAGAACATATTTAAATCTGAAAGAAGCTGTCAACTGTTTCCTAGTGTGCTTTATAATTTTTCATTTTCAATAAAAAATTGAAAAAGTTTCACTTATTCTACATCTTCAGCTGTCTCCTCTGCTGCTAATATTTTTTATTTTAACTACCCCATAGATAAAATATTTAAAGTATCTGAATCAAAGTAACTCATTATGCTTTTAACCTGCGTTTCCCTAACCTAGTGAGGCTGCTGGGCACCTCTCACTGCTCCTCTTTGCCTCCTTTATATCTTCTTCAGTGAAGAGTCTGCTCATGTCTTTTCCCCCATTTCTATGTTTCAGGTGATGGACCAAGGTTCACATTTTTTCACATCCAAATGATGAATAGAAAATACGTTCATGTTTATACAATGTGTTATATTAACCATTTTATTCGCTATTTATACTTCTTTTCATTTCTTTCCCTTAGGAATCAAGTCATCTAATTCAGATATAGTTTGTTTCCCCCATGTATCCTTTGTCCTAGTATTGTTATATTAATTTCTGTATGTTTTAAGCATAATACAATTATAATCATATTGTTTATGCAATTGCTTTTAAGCCTGTGAAGAGAAGACAAAAGAAGAAATATGCAATTATACTGTTATAATTACATATTTCCATTTACTGGTTCCAGTGCATTTTTTATTGTGGGTTTAAATTACAGTATAGAGTCACTAACTTTCAGCCTGAGACAGACTGTCCATATTTCTGTAAGGCAGGTCTTCCAGGTTGGTGCAATGGAAAAGACAGAGGGCCTTCCTTCTCAGCCTCTGCTCATAGGGCAGGGTCCAGGCCGGCCAGGCACTGCAGGACAAGAGTACCAGGACAAGGGTACTTGGGCCCCATTATTCCTGCCATAGCCTGCCTGGAGGTAAGGGCAATCCTTAAGCACCAGGAGCTACACATATTCCTAGTTCTGGCTGGAAAAGCAGAGAGACACTGGGGCAGAAGCAGATCCTGGTCCCCACCCCAGATCCTATAATTTGCAGATGATCTGCCCAAGGCTGAGGGAGACCTGCCCCTGAATCTCCCCAAATCTGCCTGAGGCTTGTCAGCAGCCAGCCTTCCCAGCTGAACCTGCAGACCTCAAGTGGCGTCTGAGGTGAAGGAGGGGGCACCCTTGCCTGAGTTCTTTAGCACTCAGTACCTGGAGTAGAGTTTCCCTCAGATGAGAGTGGAAAGGTATGGAGAAAGAGTAAGAGTGGCTCAAAAACCAGGGACTCTTGTTTTTACTGAGATTTTCTTAAATGAATGATCCTCTCTTTGTAGACTCTCCATGAGGACAATGTCCCAAGACTTTAAAGGGGGAGAGGGAGGTAGGAAAGGAGGGAGAAAGAGGAAAGGACAGAAGAAGGGAGGGATGGAAAGAGAGGAAGGGAGAGAGGGAGAGAGAGAGAGAGAGAGAGATCCTCCTGTCAGGTCCATGGTCAGGAAGGTGAGCTGGACTTAGTGAACATTCCAAAAGCCAATCTACACCCGCAGTTATACACTTGTCCCTCCTGTATCCAAGGGCACAGGGTCCAGGACTTCCACAGGTAGTAAAATCAGAAGATGCTCATTCCTTTACATAAAATGCCCCAATATTTGTATACAACCTATGCCATGCTGCTGTCTACCTTGCCATTTCTAGATGTTGTAATACACCTAATGCAATGTAAATGCTACATACATAGCAGTTATACTATATTATTTAGTGAATAATGACATGAAAAGGGTTTTTTCCAGTTTTTTGAGAGGAGGCTGATAGAATCCACAAATGCAGAACCTTTAGATAAAAGAGCCATCTGTATTATCTGCAGATACCCACAGATTTATGTGCTTCTTCCAAACATTTATATATTCCACCTTTTAGGTATCGGATGGGTCTGATTCTATTCTACTTTCATCCTTGTCTGTAGATTTTAGGGGCTGCAACTCAAAGTTTTCATGTTTTACCAGACCCCATAATGGAGGGCCCTAGACCTCAAATTCAAAAATGTCCTCTTTCCCCACAAGGACAGCTGAAGTTTCTGTTCCATGGTCTTAGCCTGTTAACAGCCTTTCCAAAATCAAAAGGCTTCACAGTCATGGTACTAAAGCACTCATCTCTGGCATTTTTCCTATTTTTGTACAGCCTTTGTGGTTACTCCTAGTGAGTTCCTTGTTCTGATCATTCTTAGTCCCTGTTATCAGAAGTCTAGCACTTGTTTTTGAAGTGGTTATGGAAAGTAGATTCAGAATCCAACATGGGTCAAAATCTAAAGACAACTGATAAGATTTCAGACCAAGTAACATGAGAGGACTAGAAAGGCAAAAGGCATCTAGGCACTTCTTCTCTCCAGAATGGAGTACAAATCTAATACTAAGAAAGATAAGACAAAAGAATAAAACTTAAATTAAAACTTATTCTGCTCTCCCATTTGAACTGACCCAACAGTGACTTTGAGTAAGTGTCTTACCAGGGGACTTTGCTTTCACATTGGTTGTAGAAAATCCTGTTTCACCGTAATCGGGGCACTTTTCTGTCAGTTTCCTTAAGACTGGGTAAGGTGATGTCCCCTTTCAGGACGGTGCCCTGCAAAGCTTTCATCTCTGGGAAGTCATCCTGGTTTAACTGAAACTTGATGTCACCTCTCCTAGTCACTTGTACGCATTCCGTTCTGATGAACAACCTGACTGTGTTACAGGTAGGCTGGAAGACTTCTTGTCAAACTTGGGTTCATTTATGGAAGATTTTAAATATCTGAGTCAGAAGTGAGGGAGGTCACTAAAGAGAAGGTGCCCTGTGTTTACAGAAGTGGTTCGCAGAAAGGCCTGGGGGGCCTGTTCATTGCAGGCTGCAGTGCCCACACCTTCAGTGTGTTTGACTCAGTAAGCCTTAGATGGATCCAGAGAATTTAACATTCTACCAAGTTCCCAGTGGAGGCTGAAAGTCACTTTGTCCAAGGAAAAGTCCTTGAAAAGAGTTAGAAGAATTGAGCAGGAAATTATGTTGGAGGGCAACTATGTTGAGACAGAAGATAAAGCAGGCAACAGCACCTGAGTGTAGGGCACTGGGTTTTCATTCTTCCACTTTCCGAGCACGTGCTTTTTGGCAAAGATAGTCTTCTCCCTTCTACTGGGATGCGCACCCCAGTAATTTTGGAACTCCTTGGCACCTTGCCTGCCCGACAAGGTCACCCCTGATTCCCTATTCTGAACTGCAATGTCACCCTCCAACCCTAAATCCTCACTGTTCACCTCTATTATAAGCATTTGTCTCACACACATATTTTTCTGATTCATTGTTTTTACTTTTTATTGTGTATGGTTTCCTTGTGTAGCTCCAGACACACACGGAATTTTGTCTGTGAAAATAGTTGGTGTGTCTCCAGCACTTGGAATAGTGCCTGGCCTAATAATAGATGCTCAGTAAGCATGTACACGAACAAAATTTTTTAACACTTCATCTGCACATTGAGTATCATATAATCCCTAAATTTACCTTCAAACTCATTACTCCCTTTTCTCTCTTTCTCCCAACATTTACTCCCCATAAACATACTTACATCACAGCATCATTTATGTATTTTTCTTTTTTATCTGGTCTTTGCTATGTAATGTTGCAATTCTATTCCTATTCCTTCCACACATTCTGAATCTAATTCTTGTCACATCACTTCTTTAATGTACACTTACCCTGTATGACATGCTCATTCATCTGACATTGTCTTTGGTAGAAATAAGCTAAGGAAATTTCTGTTGAATTTTGCAGTGAATAAATGGCAACTTGGCAGCAGCTAGTAATCCCTACGCTTTGAAAAGTGGCAATCATCCAAATTCATACCATCAATCCCGAACCTTACAGGCATTTTCAATGAAGGCATTTTTCCATGTCTTTAAGTCATTGGTTCAGGATCAGGGTTTTCTATATATATCTACTCCTGAAAATTAATGACTAATATCAATATTATTAGACAGAAAAAAATGTGGTCTCCACAGCAGATCTCCCTGTTGCTATGGAAATAGTCCTGATTTCCCTTTGTCCCTTTTCTGAAAGCACTTCTACTTGCTGCTGAGATAGAAATAGTCTGTGTCCTGTAGCCATGGTAACAACTTGAGAAAAGTTGCATTCCACATTGTTGCTTCTCCCCCATTTCCGCTCCTCAGGACACATTCCTCATTGTGGCTAACTGACATGATGATTACTCCAGAAACAATTAAAGTCCCGTAGCCGGCTCCATTTGAAGAGCTGGTGGCCAGGCAGCTCCTCCCCCACCCTGGCCCTCACACACAGTTGATTCTATTTCTGCAATAAAGCAGGAAAACACCAGGTTCTTCCATCATCTGGGGCTGGTCCAACAGTGGACAGGTACATATGTAATCAGTCAAATGAAGTGACATTTGTTTGTTCTTCAGTTCATTTTAGAACAGTCCAATGATTTTTGCAAAATTGCCTACATTGAAAAATTAGAAGGTACTTTCTGTAAAATGATTCCATTCAATAAGAAATTTCTGGAAAGGGGATACTTTTTAATTCAGTTTTTTTCATCTTGAAACTAAATGGAAACTGGTATTTTAAATTAAGTACATGTGCTACCCTATTGATGGATTTCACTGGGCATCAGCCTCATGGGTAGAGACCACACAGAAAGGGGTGGTTTTAATGATTAATGCTTAGCACGAAAGTCAAGGTTACACTAATATTTTATGCAAATGTAGAACAGATATTAACTTGCAGAGAATTAAGATGCATAACAACCTATAGTGAACTGAAAATAGCCTCCCTAAAATACAAATATCTAAAGTTACATAGAAAATTATATTTAACCAGGAATGCAAGCCCTTTAAAACCACTGATCTACTTTTATGAGTTATGTATAACTTTAAAACAATCAGTTTTGAAACTTGTTGAATATCTTATCAATTTTTAATACAAACAGCTTGGTTAAAAATATATGAGTATATATATTAAGAGTACAGACATAAAATATATGTACACACACATATATATGTCATTATAAAATTATTTGCAAATAATAATCCTATGATTAACTGTTACAAGGAAATAAGGAAATGTGTGCTGTTATGAGGGCACATACAATTCACTGTACAAGCTTTTAAAATGTTTTAAATTTTATTAGTATATATATATATATATCTTTCAAATAATCCTATGATTAACTGTTACAAGGAAATAAGGAAATGTGTGCTGTTATGAGGGCACATACAATTCACTGTACAAGCTTTTAAAATGTTTTAAATTTTATTAGTATATATATATATATATATATCTTTCAAAGTTTAGAGAAGTTTTAGATTCACAGAAATACTGTGAAGGTAGTATATAGAGTTCCAATGTACATTGTACCTAGATTTTTCCTATTGTTAATACCTTACCTTAGTACTTTGCAATTAGTATAAGTACTCGACCAATATTCAAACATTATTATTGTTAGGTAAAGTCAAGACTTTATTCAAATTTCTGTGGCTTTTATCTAGTATGGCTCTTTACAGAATCCCAACCACAATGCATTAAGTTTTCATATCCCCTTTGACTCTTCTTCGTTGTGACAATTTCCTCGGCTTTCCTGTTTTTTGTGACCTTGACAGTTTACAGAAGTACTAGTCAGGAATTTTTGTAGGATGAGCTTCTGTTGTGTCCTCCCCCACCCTGATGTTTTCCTCTGACGAGACTGAGGCTAAAGGACAGAGGACGAAGACCACAGAGGTCAAAGCCACTGTCACCATGTCACATCGAGGGTAGAAAGTGGCCACACGGCTTCTCATTGCTGATGTTAGTCTTGATCATCTGGATGAGAAGCTATTTGCTGGCTTCCTGCAGTGTAGTTACTTTTTGCGCTTTGCAAACACTGCTCCTTGGATGAAAACCCTGTTGTGCACTTCCACATTCAAATGCATGTGTTGATGGAGGGGAGGAGGCAGTTCAACTCCAGTTCCTGGCACAGACTATCTACATCAGTTATGTAGAATTCTTCTCTCAGGAAGACTTGCCTCTTTTCACATTTCTTTTTTTATTTACAAAGGTATATAGTCATTGATTATTTATTTTATACCATGGCTCATATATTCCAACGTTCTGTATGTATTTTGTGGCTCAGACTGTTCCACCTTTGGCAGCTGGGACCTATTCAGTTGGCTCTGATGACTTCCATCAAGCTACTTTCTCATTCATTTTTGTGCTTCCTTGCTCGGTACCTCCGTACCTAGATGCAGCCATTTCTTCCAGGACCCCTGGTTTCTGTTACTGAAAACTGGTACAATATACTAATATCTGGGCACTGAGTGAGTTGCTTCTGCACTGTAACAATTCCAGGTCATTTGTATTGACAGAACAAAGAAATTATTTGTTTGTGTGGACTAGGCATGTACATAAAGTATAGGTAGCACAACTGCCCCCTGCACCCACCTCATTTTGAGCACTGTTCTAAGTGAAGTAGAATCAAAATAAAGACCCTGAAAATCTCTACACCTTCAGGCCAGAGAACAGGCTTGGCTTAGATCTTGTGCTCTCACCTTCAGTAATCTTTTCCCCTCTTGATACGCACACACAGGCAATCTCATGTATATAATTTAATATATCCAGACAGATGTGTGTAGAAAGCCCCAAGATGACTCAACAGCTGTCAATCATTTCCATCAATCTTATCCAGGTGAGAGGCACCTGGGCTGGGGTATACTTCTTTTAATACCTGAAAGCTTGACTTATCTGTGTGCCTTTTATTTTCCTGTCATCCTAACGCCACTTTTCTGTTCATGCTACATTCTTTTTTCTGTTGGCACAGACCATTCCTGAGCAGATCTCCCCGATATCTTCAGCAGATGTAGCTGCTTTTTCTTTTACTATTGGATGCACACTTGCAAGTCTTTGCTTGTCATGCACAAGAGCCCATAGTCTATCTGTTGGTCCTACCATGCAGAATCATACACACGTAGTTGTAAATTTGTAATTATTTATATTTATATTAAGCTGAATATGAGTTTATATGATATCTCTATGTCCAAATCATTACCGCACAGACTATTCTAGTCTCTTCCTGTTCTTTACCTGTACATTTTCAATCCAACTGTGATAACTTTACTTCTACCCTCTAGCATTCACTTCCTTAATCGTTCAATTCTAGCATAAGCTGCAGGGGCCTGAGGTCCTACCTCTATGAGATGTAACTTTATCAAACCATGCACACTGTTTATGTAGAGTTAGTATTTATTTTGTCTTTCATGATATCTTTAGTGTCACTGACATTGTTCCATATATTTGTGCTACAGTTATTCTGTCATACTCTGCATTGAACAGAGACTTAAGAGAGTAGCACACAAGATAAAGTGAACTTGAAAACACAGTATCCAATTTGAAGAAGAAGTAAAGGAAACATATTCAGAGTCTCTGAGACTTATTAGATCCTATCTATTGTACTCCTGGAGTCTTAGAAAAAGAAGAGGTAGAATGGGACAAAAAAGATGATGAGATAGTGTACAAATATCAGTCAAACTACATAAAAGGAAAAGATTACAGATTTGAATATGCACAGGGAAGCTCACGAGATAAATGTGATGGAGAGCCTCTCTATCTACATCAGTATCAAACAGAAAAGTGGCTGCAAGTACCTACAGTCCTAGGTACTTGGGAAGCAGAAGCAGGAAGATATGTGTACCAAGGAGTATGAGGTCAGCATTTGCAACATATGAAAACTCCACCTTTTAAAGTGTTAATGAAATTTTTAAAAATGAATAAAATATTGAACAGAGTGAGAAATAAAATGATATATTACACAGAAGAATACTGATATCCAGAACATTGATTTTCACCTTAAGCATATACACACAAGCACACAGAGTATCTTTCAGGTACTGAAAGAAATCTGTCACCCATAAATTCTGTATGTGGTGAAAGTATACTAAAAAATTAGTGCATAAAAAGACCTTTTCAGATAAAGGAAATTAAAATGAGTTATTGCAAACAATTGAATTACAAAAAATGATAAATTATCAAGCTTAATTAAAATATTATATGGAAATTTGGAAGAGCTTTGGAATTTGTAAGAACCTGTGCAAAAAAAGTATTAAGTTTTTCTGCATAATTTCTTTAAAAAACATGACAGATTTGAGCATAAATACTTTCGCAAATATACAACCTATATAGACATACTATATGTTAAGAACTAGATTGTAAGGTACAGGAGAGAAGTGTAAGAGCTTATATATTTTAAAATTTTTATTTTTCGTAAGAGCAATACGACATCAACTGGAAGTAGATACAAAAATTTATGAATACATATTTTAATTTCTGAGGCCAACAATAATATTGCAAATTACTATTCATAAAATAATTAAAAATAAAGCTACAGTCTGATATAAAAATTATCCTCAAAAAGTGAAAATGGATGACCAAAAAATCAGAAGGAATGACAAGAAAACAATTCAAATTATAGATTTACACCCACATCTATCAAAGATATTCAAAGTAAGTGGACATCACGCCACTTGCCTGTAATCTCAGCAACTCAGGAAGCTGAAGCAGGAGCATCACACATTTGAGGCCAGCCTAGGCAACTTAGTGAGACTTTATCATAAAATAAGATAAAAATGGCTAGGAATAAAACTCTGTACCCACCCCGCACAGTGTTCACAGTCATTTATAAGAAAAAATAGAAAAATCAAACCAAGATGTATTGCATACTTATTAGAATGGCTCAAACTTAAAAGACTGACAAAAATAAGAGCTGCTGAAGATATGGAGCAACTAGAAATTTTCTGTGTTGCTGCTATGAATACCACAGGGTATATTCAATTTAGAAAATAATTTGTTGGTGTCTTAATAAATTGATAATATATTTATTATTTAAGCTCAGTAAGTCCATACACCTCAAATAAAATGTTCATAAAAAGCTGTATGCAAATATTCAAGAAGCATTAATCATAACAAACACTAGAAATAAACAAAGTATACAGCAAGTGGTGAATGGATAAACAAGTTGTAGTATATCTACATTATGAAATATTAGTTCAAAACAAATGAACTGCTGACATTCATAACAATATAAATCAGTCTGAAAACATGACATGAAATAAAAGCTGTCCATTGTAAATGACTGTATATTGCATGATTTCACTTACATGACATTCTACATACTAGAAAAGGCACAAGTATAGTCAGAAGCATATCACTGGTTACTGTGCAGATCAGTGGAGGAGATGGACTACAAAAAGGACAAGAATATTTTCCAGGGTGATAAAAATATTCAAATAATGGAAACAAACAACATTATGCTTATAATGGTATGTGCACAATTGCATACAATTATTCAAATATTTATAAACTGAATAATCAGTAATAGAAAATTATACTTAAATATAGCTAGAGAAAGACACAAAATTTTAAAATGCACTGAATGAAATTAAAATAGCTTTAAGAGACTGATAGAAAAAGAGGCATAGATAAAAAATGATACAGTGAATAAAGAGTACAGCCACAAATATCTATGTGTTAAGCAAAACAAAAGAATACAAGAACACCATATAGTGAGAGTAAATTTAAAGTTTTAGATGTAATCATAAATTCACTCAAAATTTTTCATTATCAAATTGACCTAAGGACATACTAAAACCATGAAGCCACTATTTTAAACTAAGAAAACTAAAACTGTTATGAAATATCTCATCTTTGTCATCCCCTAATCCTCATCCAAATGAAAAAGACACATAGGCCTGGCAGTTACAAGATACTCTTTACTGAATGTGTAGATAATTTCTATCTTTTACAAAATGATATCAAAAGAAGAGGACATTGGGAAATGGAAAGATGATCCCTGCTGCTGGATAAGGCACAACCAACACTGTCAGAATGGCCATATTTCCAAAACCGTGACATATATTCAGTGAAGTCCCAATCAAAATACTAACAGCATACATTACAGAGCTAGAGAAAACAATCTTAAAATTCATATGAAACCAGAAGAGACCCAGATAGTAAAAACAATTCTGGGCAATAAGAGCAAAGCAAAAGGCCTTACAAGACCAGATTTCAAGCTATACTAAGATGCAATAGTGATAAAAATGGCATGGTACTGGAACAAAAACAGATATGTGAATCAGTGGAATAGAACAGAGGATACAGAAACATTCCTACACAACTTCAGCTATTTGATGTCTGACAAAGGAGTTAAAAGCATACGTCAGAGGAAAGGCAGCCTATTCCACAAGTGGTTCTGGGAAAACTGGTTACCTGTGTGCAAAAGATTGAAAATGGACCCTTATCTCTCACCATGAACTAAATTAAAATCAAAATAGATAAAAATCTAAACAGAAACATTAAAATTCTTGAAAGATAAAAGACATAGGTTTAGTCAAGGATTTTCTAAATAGAACCTCAGTTGCACAAGAAAGAACAGCAAGATTCAACAAATGGGATTATATCAAATTAAAAAGCTAGTGTACAGCAAGACAATCAATTAGTAGTGTGAAGAGACAACCTACAAAATGGAAAAAAGTTTTACTAGCTACTCCTCAAGCAGAGGACTAATATCAAGAATATATAAAAAATTTACCACCTAACATTTAAAGACTCAGTCGAGAAATGGGCAAGTGAAATGAACAGACACTTCACAGATGAAGAAGTATACATGGTCAACAAATCATGAAAAAATATTCAAAATTTCTAGCCATTACAGAGATACAAATTAAGACAAAGCTAAGATTCCATTTTACTCCAGAAAGAATGGCAATTATCAAGAAATCATAGGAAAATGGATACATATTGAGGATATACTCCTAAGTGAAATAAATAAGTCACACATGTGTAAATACCAAATAGTTTCTCTGGTGTGAATAAACTATAATAGTACATAAGATCCTAATGAGATAATTGACAATGTGAAATCGGAAGAAAAGTGCTAAAGGTGTAGGGAAAATGGGAAGGGTAGGGGAAAGGTAATAAGGGAAAGGAAAAAATATGAGTAAATGAAAAAGTGGAAATAAAATGTTTGTAAATGGGGAGGGAAGGAGGAGGTGAAGGGAGGGCAGGGACAAGTGAAAAAAATTAGAACCAAGACCTGTCATGTAAAGGTACAAGATCCCAATAATGAATGTAACTGTACTGTATACCTAAAATGTACCAATAAATTCAATGAGGAAAAAAAAAAACTAACAAATGCTGCCATGGCTGTGGTGAAAAAGGAACTCTCTGTCATTGTTGGTAGGGATGGAAATAAGCATAATAATTATGGAAATCAGTATGAAAATTTCTCAAACAACTGAAATTAGAAATTCCATATGATCCAGCTATTCCACCTCTAAGTACCTTCCCCAAAGAGTTTGAAACATCATACTACAGTGGAGACCAATGTGTATAGTAGCATAATGCATAACAGCAAAATCCTGGAACCAGCCTGTATATTCATCAACAGAAGATTGGATAAAGAAAATGTGAGATCTATGTACAATGGAATGCTACTTGGCTATAAAGAAGGACAAATTTGAGACATTGGTAGGAAAATAGATGCACTTGGAAAATATAATGTTGAGTGAAATGAATCAGACACAAAAACTTGAATACTGTATGGCGTCTCTCACCTGAGTAAAGCAAAGTCCAAATTAAGAAAAAATGAAGGATAGGAGACAAAGGGAGGGATCTCTTGCAGACGGGAAGGAGTCCTGGGGACAAAGGGAGAGGAGTGAGAGGGAGGGGATGCGGAAATACATGGAGTGAAGATGTGCCACAGACAGGTCCTAGTAATCTCATTATGTGCCATCAACACGAACTAAGACTAATATTGTCAACAAAAATGAAAAATGGGAAAGGGGAACTAGAGGAGGTAGAAGGGAGGAGAGGGAAGGGGATTACGAAGAGAAATAGGCTGTATTATTATGTACATGCACCAACTCCCTAAGATGATAGTAAAGTGAATGTATTAACAAAATAAAAAAAAGAAAAGGCTTCCTTTTCACTGATTTTAAGCTCCCTGAAACACTGGCAATAAACAAAACAAAGAAAATGCAAAAAGACTGCCACTATAGTTGAAAATGCCCAGTTACTTTTTATTGTTGTTGTAGCAAATTACCACAAATTTAGGGTTTAAAACAATATTAATCTATCACCCTGAAGTTCTGGTGGTTAGAGTCTAAACTGCCTAGCAGAGCTGTGCTTTTTAAGAGGCTTGGGGGAAATGGTTTCCTCGTCTCCTCCGGTTTCTAGAGGTCTTAGCATTCTCGGCTCCTATCTCCACATCATTTACGTGCTGCTTCCCTCATCAGCTGTGCTCTGACTTGGAATCTCTGCCTCCTCACTCAGATAGGAATAGTGTGATTATTTCAGAGATGCCCAGGTGACCCAGGATGATCTTATCTCAAAATCGTTAATGGGGTCTACAGATTTTTCTAGGCAAAGTAACATATTCGCACATTCGGGAGTTAAGGCTGTGCACATCACAGGGTCGGTCTTAATTATTCTGCCATCTACAGACAAACATAAAAAAAGTGATAGAAACAACAAATCATCTGAACAAACTGATATTAATCCAGGAATGCAAGGTTGGCTCAAGATCCAAAATAACACTGTAAGGTAGGAGAGGGGCATCCTCAATTGAAGTAAAAACCATCCTTATTCATAGTGAATATTAAGATGAATCATAATTTAAAATGTTTTAGTAATTGAAAGTATAATTGCAAATGGGAAAAATATATTTGGCTTATTTCAAAATGATTACTAACTGTTCTCCAAATAATTCATCAATTTTCATTTCCTTCTAGAAAATATAGGTGTCACTATTTTATACGTCTTCCCTTAATGCTTCCTATTGTCATACTTTTGGAAATCTGTAATTGTAGGAAGGGCTAAATTAGTATCCCTAACGATTCCAGTTACTTTCTCCAAATCCCCTGTCCATATGTTAGCCCATTTTTCTAGTGTGCTCTCTCCTTTCAATTCTCTAGTTGATTGGAAAGAGCTCTTCATGTTTTCTACATAGTAAATTTTCATATTCAAGTTAGATGCAAGTTCCCTAGAAAAATTCCTCATTCATGAGAATGATAAAATAAATTAAGACTGGGTGGATAAAACTGCTCACTATTGCATACTTTTAATTCTGAAAATGAAAAGTAGAAAAGGACCTGATTGGTAATCCTGGAAAGTAACAGAATTATTATAAAGCAAACGAACACATTAAGGAGCCCTAGACACATCAACATGGCTAGAGACTTAAACACAGATAAAGCTTAGTAAGTGGAAAGTCTCACGGGATGGAGGTGGAGCTTAGAGGTTGAGCACCTGCCTCTATGTAGGAGGCCCTGGTTTAATTTCTAGCATCCAAGGGTGGGGAGGAGACCTCCACCATATTTGGGTAAATGTGAAGACATCAAACAATAACACAGTACTCTAATACAGCTAATGGAAGTCAAAATACACCCTAACTTCAGGAGTATGACTGATTCTGGGCAGAGCAGTATGCGTAGGAATTAGGAGGTAAACAGAAGTGGTTTTTTAAAAATTAAATAGTTTACTTTTTGTCTAAAGAAAAATATAAATAAAATGATAATAATAAATACTTGTCACCTCACTAGCAGTATAAATTACACCTTAGTTACTTGAAATTATCAACTTAAATTTTATTTATTAAAGATTTTAGAATAAATCTTTTTTAATAATTAACCAAACTGAAACATTACATGGCCTTTAACCAAGGAAATCATTCAAAATAAACACATGCAGATAATGATTTTTAGGTGTATCATGAACTTATTTCTTATTAGCAGCATTTCAACTCCATAAAACAGAAAAAGTTATAACAATCACACAAAGATGCAAATCTACCCATCATTCATGACGAACCTCACAGACATGAGATTTTAGTATTCTGTTATTTAACATTTCATTTTTCTATTGTCCATTTCATAGATTAACCTTCCTTTTGTTTTAGAAAAACTATTTGGAGAGAAAACTTTTCAAGTTCATAAAATGAAGGTATATAAAGCAATGAAGCCCTTAATAAAGCTAACTTTCATTTATATCATAAAACTCTTGGAATTGAATTTCAAAAATAGTTATTGCCTAGGATGAAGGGTTTCAAATTGTTCTCAACTATGGCTGAACCAACCTCAGTGATTTTTGAGATGATCCTTTTTTGTATTATTTCAATTACAAAATGCAATGAATCTGTGTGAATAGCCAGAGCCTGTGCATAGAAGCAGCACTCATTAAATGGTGACACCGTTGAATGTTGAGCAGCCTTCTCAATGCTAAGGAAAGCTAATAAATAAGGATTTTATTAAGCTCACTAATTGTCTAGTCATTCTATATACTTTTGGGAAAATCGTTTCACAATTAAATTATGATTAGGACTGTCTAAGGCCCAATGTCTTCTTGCCCATGAGCCAGCTATGGCACGGGGAAGTATAACTCCATTTTGCCTCTGGTCACAAGTTGAGGTCCCGTGGGCTCAAGGGCAAGAATACATCAGCTGAAGACATCTTGGTTGTTTGAGAACCGAGCAGTAATAAAATAAGTTTCACCCGGGGTAAGGACAGATTCCTTATCAGCCTGCTATTCTGTTCCACCACTACTGTGAGAAGGCCTTGCTCACCAACCTAAGATCCTCACTGACCTAAGATCCTCATCAACACAGGGTCACTGCCACCCTCTAAGTCACCCAATGCTCCTTCCAATCATTGTGTGTACCCAGTAAATAGTGGTCAGCTCAGAGTCTTTGTCTTTGTCGGCTCTGAGGCACAGACCTCCCCAGCCCCCAGTCCGGCATGCACTTTGAAATTATGCAAGTCTCTGTTGTCTTTCTTTCTTTAGCCCTGGCCACCCCCACTTTTTAGGATGTGGAAGGACTGATTGCCCTCCGATGATTGATATTTAATTTTGGCAGTAAGTAAACACAAAAATTGTGAAATCTGTTTATCAAGCCAAGAAGTTAAGATGATAGTTCCAAAAGTGAGAACTAATGATAAATGCATTTCATAGAAAAGAATACATCATTTTCTTGTTGTCGAAATGACTCTGAAAGTTTGTATTTGTTCAAAATTAACTGGGACATCAGGTTCAATAAGGAGTCAGAGGCCTATCAGTTTTTGTTTTTGTTTTTATTAATTTTATTGGTACATTTAAGGTATACAATATGACATTCATCTTAGAAATGTGGACTTTTATATAATCCATCTTGGTTCTTATTTTTTCCCGATTCCCTTGCCCTCCCTTCAACCCCTTCCCACTCCTTAATTACAAAGACTTTGTTCCATTTTTTCTTTTTAATAGCTCATCAGCTAGTGTAAGTTTTCAGAGAAAAGACAACTAAGACACTTACCCTGGTACCCATGCCATTCAACATTTTAAGAGGTATTCCAGGTGCAAAAATTAATAAAAGATAAGATAAATTCCTTTCTCTAAACCTATCCTTAGCAGTCCTGGTCACCATCCTTTGTACCCAAGTATACCTTTTTTTTTTTTCCTGTCTTGTGTTGGTTATAACCCTAAAACCATACTTTCTGTTTATATTCAAATATATTATTGACAAAGACAGCCTTGTTAACCAAATTTTTTGTCTGTGTTGACTCAATAATTCTATTTTTCTTAGTAACATATTAAATCTAAGTTTTGCAAATATTTCCCATACATATTATCTAACCAAAGATTTTCATTCTATTTTTAATATAATAAATCTCCATGCAGTGATTTCCAGAGTCAGGGTCAAAATGTTTTTTTGTTACAGGAAGAAGTGATTTGAATTTCCAAGTTCAAGTATTCTATTCATGAAATAGTATAAATTTATTTACAGAAACTGGCTTGGTGTTGGATCATTCATGAAACAAAAAGCTGTTTATTGACAGACTACTTTAAGTCTAATCCATGATCCTTCTAACAGCATTTTTACTCACTTCAGGATTAAAAGTTTAATTTCTTGCCACTCATGAGTGCTATTTAAAATCTGAGTTTACAAGCCTGTGGTGCAGTTCAGTGGTAGTGCATTCATGCAGCAGGTATGAGGGCCTTGGTTTGAACCTCAGCCCAGTAAAAAAGGAAAAAAAAAAAGATTTTACTTGACTCAATTTTCTCTTTTATTTATATTTGATGAACGTACTATTTTTAAGTTTGCAGAGGGAAAAAACCTTTCTTTATCCTCCTAAAACTTTCTGCAGCATATATTTCCAGGGTTTAATTCTTTCTTTTCCTATTAATTCACTTCCACAGTTTCTTAATCCAGAAAATGAAAAATCCAGACACATAATTTAAAATATTACTTAAAGACATGAGAAAAATTGGTGATGGCTGAAGCAGCTCCTTGTATTTTTCTTGGAGAACTCAGGCAGAGCCTGTACCACTTCTTGCCCCTCCACCAAGGCTGGCACTTCCAGTATACCCTTGCCACTTCCAGATTCACCTCTGTGAAGCCAGGAGCCGGCCAAGACCACTCAGAGGTACGGCCAGGCCCACCAACTAGAACTGATTGCTGCTGGGATAATTAGCTGGCCATACTGTGACTTCTTATTTTCATTCTATGTGCGGACAACACACAATGTAGGTGATGATGACATCATCCTGACTCCTTAAAGACAATACAAACTTACTAACCACTAATCCATTTAATACTGAATGATTATTTTCTTTAGGTACTATTGCAAAAGATGCAATTGCAGTACTACACTGAAAATAGGCATTTCATTAAACTAAAAGTTTATACCTAATCTGTAAGGCTGAGTTCATCAATATATTGTAAGATATATGTTTGCTTACTAGTTGGTCAGCTTTATGAAATTAATGAATTTTATCAATGATTTTACATCAAACTATTTAGATTTTCTTGAACTCTTACAGATTGTACCTTGTGGATTATTTTTTGTTTACTCAGTCCCTATTTCCTCAGGCCATGCTAGGCCAAGATTTAAATTCTGGATACTAAGAATAATAGAATAATGCCTGGGTTTTTTTTTCCTATCTCTTTTTCACCCCTGAAAACTTTAAACTCCCTGCAGAATTCTGTTCTCTGGATCATCCCTTTCTAGGCAAGACTTGTGGCTGAAAACAGAAGGTGTTCGTGGTCCAACTCTGTGATATTGCCCTTTTGTCTTTGTCTTCTCTTCTGAACTCATCTGTCATCATAGTGTTCCTGAGATGTCTATAGGGGGTATAACTTGGTCACTGGCGGTCTGCTCCTCCACTTGCATTCCAATGGGCTGGGACAGTTTGCCTCAGTATCCTGACTAGCTCTTAAACCACCTTTCTCCAATTCCAACCTTCCCAGGTCCATACACTTCAGTTCATACTGCTGCGTTTTTCGGAACAGAGAGGGCACTGAGAGTAGAGGCTAAGATCAGGAAGGGAGGGATCTGAGTCCCTTATTTGCATGCCCCACATTTACAGCAAGCCTTCCAAACCCTCACCCTCCCTGAAACAGGCCTGCAAGTGGCAAAAGTAGCAATTGCAGCAATCAATGCCACAGCACGATGTGGCTCTGGGGTCTCACCAAGTGCAAGTTTAAATCACAACCCCTTCCTTGCAGGAATGTCCAGCTTTGCCCCAAGGTTGTGAAAGATTTAAGGTCTTTCCTTAGTAAGGGGCTAAAACAGACTTAACAACAAAGAAAATTATCAGGGTAAAAGATTGCTACTACATCTTGATAAAGAAAACCAATTCCCCAAGAAGGTGAAATATGCACGGAACAAACAATAAAGATGAAGTTATACAAAGAGAAGGGTTGATGAATAAACGGAAATATCTCTAATTATAACAGGGGGCTTCAACACCCTATTCGCAAAAGTTGAAAGAGTTTGTAGGCAGAAAAACGATACAGAACGGGTGAATACCACCATCAATCTAGAAGCTTTAATCAGCATTTCAAGCCTAGCCTACTTTAAATCTTCTGTTATGAAGCTTTCCACGATGGAGCCATGGAGCCTTGCATTCTGTCACATGTGCATTCCAGATGAACACTGCAGAATGAGCCTGTGGGAGAGAACTACTGGAGCCAGGGGCCGTTATCCAGGGAAAAGGGGACGAGGCCTGCAAGTAATTAAGATGGGGAGGGGTAAGCAAAAAGGGAAGACTTCCTTCTGTGGTGACATGTTTCTGTTCTTCGCAAGGCACTCCTTATAATATATCTAATACTTGATGTCCTGTGATTTTATATTTATCAGTAGTAATTTCAGAACTTCTACCTAAAAGCATTCAAGCCCTCTGGATTGAAATTACTGATATTTCTTGTGAAATTTCCCAAACTGAAAATACAAACTGTACTATTTCTTCCTAGAGATATCTGTATTTGATTCCTCAAATCACTGGAGAGATTCAATTTGAACAGGACTCTCCTTTCCACCGCTCAGATGTTCTCTGCTGGCACTGCTTTCCCCCAATACTGGACAGGCTTCTCTTTGTCTCTATCCCTATTTGAAGTTCCAGCCTGAAGAAGCAGTGTCCCTGTATCCACACTTGCATGGAGAATTTGAAGCCATTAGAAGCTTTTCAAATAGAACAAAGCAGTCAGATAGAGAGAAAAAAAATGGTCGAGAGATAATAACCATCAGCAAAGACTTAACCATGCAAAAGCAAGCTAAACCATGCTCTGGATATAACAAGCCAACATCCTATCCATATCATTTCAGTTCCATGACATTTATAGGAAATGCTTGATGGGTGAGGGAGTGAAAGCTAAATGTGAAAAGTTGGTCTTGTCTGCATTTTTACCTGACTTGTAAGTACTGAATTAGTTTTATGTTCTCTAGTCTCTTACGTACTTAAAGAATGAGTTCTAAGCAAGGTAAAACCCACCTAAATTATTGATTCATTGACATTTTCCCTGAACTCACCACTGCCCAAACACTGGGTAACTGCTAGGAAGGTAAATGAGCTTCATTGCAGCTGTCTGCAGGCTCTTAGCGGACACACCAAACCTGACTCCATCATGGATGCAGCAGTGGAGAGGTCGGGACTGTTCCCTGACAAGTGAGCCACGATGTCTGGTATAATCCACCTCCTGCCAGGTTTGACCCAGCTGGCTTACGGATGTCAAAGATGTGGGATCCACTTTCCTTGGAGCTCCTTCACTTTACCTAACAAGGGGAAGTTTCTGTAGTCCAAAATAGAACAAGGAAAAGAAGGCTGCATGTCTGACCATTCTCCAACCACCCTGTCTCTGACATCATGTTAATAGTGGATCACTACACATCATCAGAAGTCTCACATTCTCACTTGGTAATAACTAGTACTTTTATTTCTTTATTTACTCTGGCTGTGTTTTGTTGTTGTTTTTGGTGGTGGTAGTGCTGAGGAGCAAAACCAAAGCCTTGTGAAAGCTAAGAAGGGGGCTGTCATTGAGTTTCATCACCAGCCCTCTGCTTTAGTCAATGCCTTTTATAATTCAAAGCACGATGAAGAATTTTAGGCATTTTGAGATTCCCAAAACTGTGACATTATGTCAGGAAGATGTAATACCATTTTTCTCATGCAACAATGAAATATAGGGAAGTAAAATTAATTTTTCTCTGCCATTTACTGGTACAGTATACAAGGCCTGTTTTCTACTTCATCCCTTTCGCACCATATTACAGATAAGGTGATTTCATAGGACAAAGAAACACACACACACACCCTCTGAAAGATCAGATTTGTATAAAGAAGATGAAAAATAAAGTTATTGCATTATTAAACATATATCATCAAACAACTTTATTCTTTTAAAATTCATGAATTTACATAACTAGAGCTGGGTAGAGAGAAACAGGTTGCTTTACTCTGTCATTTATCTATGACAAAATCTTGAAGGCAACTACAACTCACAGTATCTAATGGATTAATACAAACATTCTTTGTTGTACCCAGAGTAAAACAAGCCATAAAGGCAATTATAAGAAGGAAGACTTTAGAACAAAAGGACTGGGATTCCTCACTAACTAAATCTAACTCTGCTTTCAACACACCACCTACTAAAGAGGAAAAAAATATACCATACACACGATTTCTGTAACAAATTGATTCTCTCCTGAGCAGTCTCTCTTATTAAAGCTGTTAGAAATACAAACACAAGCAATGCTGCTTTCATCATTATGGGCTGCAGCAAAATAGAGGAAGGAAGCAACAGCCCTTTCTGCACTGTACTAGTCAAATTGCACAGTTTGTAGGCCAGTCATGGAAGCTCCTCCTGCCAAAGGCAAATGATCCTGACTGAAGATTTTTCAGCCTTTCCAAGTGCCCAGAGCTTCTTCATGCTACATACTATGCCCAGAATCTCCCAACAGGAACATCTATTTCCTCTGGCCCTGTGAATGCAAGTGGGGAGGATATGAGACTATCTTCTGGTGGCTATTCTTAAGTACATACATACTGCTTTTATTTTTATCTTTTTGTGTACAAATCTGACCACAATCTTATTTGTGGGCCCCTTGGCAAGTACTTGAGAATTTTAAAATTCAATCCTAGATTTTTGCGCAGAGGTTTAGTTCCCAAGGAAGCACATACTAAACTTGATTTTAAAATGTGTTTATATAAATCATAGCACTAAATAAAGTGGCTGACCTCCGACAAACCCCAATTGTTAACACGAGGAAGAGAATACTCGTGTTTCTATTCATGTGCACTGCTTAATCTGGCATCTAATTTTCTGAGACCACAAAATGGGCTTGACAGAGAACTTTTAGTTCTAGACAAGATGAAACATAATTATCTTCTTTTATCTCTCCCACTAAATACAGCTAAAAATGCTATACATTAATGCTGAAAGGAAAAACATGACTTCAAAGGGGAAAAAATGTCACACTTTTTTCCCCCAGCACATTGACAAACATCTGACAGTAACAAAGTGCTCGGGTCCTTTCACTGTGTCAACAGAGGTAAAGTGGGGTTCCCACAATTTTCAGAGTCAGTAGGAAGTGTTCACTGTCCTTGCCCATTGTGTTGCTGTCCAGAATACCAGAAACTAGGTAATTTCTCAAAATAAGAGGAGTTCATCCTAAGACTCTGGTGGCCAGGAAGATCAAGTGCATGATGTCAGTATCTATCAATGACCTTCCTGTCACACCATCTGATGGCCAGAAGAGGAAGGGCAGGAGATTACTGAACTCCCATTTAGCAGGAACCCACTCCCCAAATGCTCCTGCCATAACAACACTCATCATTCATCTTCTGAGGGTCTTCCCTCTCAACACTTGCTCTGGGAATTAAACTCCAACACATGAACCCTGGCGGGCATATTCAAACAGAGCCTCTGTACATATTCATAGCGTATTCATAACAGAGCCTCTATAATCCACCAGGATGTTGTCAGTGAAGGCTGAACACCCTAATTTTCACTGATGCTCAGCAATACTAAGCACTCTTCCACCTACTCTCAGTGTGGGGTTCCATGGGCAAATATAATAGACACTATTTCCCTCGAGGTTTTCTACAAAGTAGGTGCAATGATTGAAGCAAAAAGTATAATACTGTCTCCTATATTCTTACATAAATGTAGAGGAAATATTTAAGCAAAAATACCACAAAAAAGGAAGGATACAGCCACCTAAATAAAAGTAATATCTATATTTAAACCACAGTGGCAAAAGGTAGAAAAATAGAAAGTAAAAAACTATAAAACAAGTCTAATTTTCAAAAGTCATATATGTATGTTATGCCCACAGAAACCACTAAAAATAATCTGTACAAAAGGATACAATCTAAGATACCATAGATACTAGATACTATAGATATGATAGATGTAGATCCCGAAAGTGTATGTATGCTGGATAAGGAGAGAATTAGAAGAGGGAAAAACAGAGAACAAGCAATAAAATTTCAGAATTTAGGCCTAACACATAAATATTACATTAAGTATAGTAATACCTCTGGATATACCAAAAAAAATTGGTTGAATGGATTTTAAAATATGATCCAAGTGGATGCTGTCTACAAGAAACTCAGTCAAATATATTATAAAGATAGACTGAAAGTAAAAGGATAAATAAGGATATAATATGCTAGCATCAACCAACAGAAAGCATAAGATGTCTTCAAAGCAAGCTGGGCATGTGGTACAAATTTGTAATCCCAGCATACTGAGTGGCTGAGGCAGGAGGAACGCCCATTCAAGCCCAGCTGGGGAATAGTGACTCAGCAGGACACTGTCTCAAAACAAAAAATTAAAAGGGCTGAGAATGTAGTTCAGTGCAAAGGAACTGGGTTCACTCCCAAGTACTATCAAAAACAAACACCTTCACAGCAAAGAAAATTATGAGAGACAGAGAGGACATCACTTGCTGATAAAATGTACAACCTGTCAAGGAGGCCCAACAACTGAAAAGTGTACCTAGTATAAACAAAATGGATTTTAACTGTATGAGACAAAAAACTGACCAAATTGAAAGGATTTAACTTATGTTATATTACAGGTGTTAATATTTGTTTTGCAATGCTGATAGAACAATTAGTCAAAAAATAAGGATACAAAAAGGATTAAACAGGGGTGGGGGATTTAGTTCAGTGGTGCTGTGCCTGCCACACAAGCACAAGGTCCTGAGTTCGATCCTCAGCACTGGGGGAAAAAAGGATTAAACAACATAATTATTCAACAGAATTAAAATGGAATTGGCCAAACTTTCTACCACCAACAGAAAAGATGTATTCTTTTCAAACAAGTAGTAAACGTTCACCTACATAAAACATATCTTCAACCATAAAACGAACCTTAATAAATTTACAACATTTGAAGCCATACAGGGTTTTCTTTCTGATAACATTTAAATTGACATGTAATACCAGAAAGATAACAGAAAATTCTCTAAATGTAGAAAATATAAAACATATATCTAAATAATGCATGGGTCAAAGTACAAAGCAGAAGAAAATCAAATACACATTCAGCTGAATTAAAATAAAAAGAAAACACAAAAATTTGTAGGATACACTGATGCTGTCTAAAAAGAAAATTTATAGCATGAAATGTTTAGATTAAAAAAGTCTCATATCAATATAAGAAATTAGAAATGAACTAGTAAAATATTTTCAAAAAAGTAAAGTAAATAGCAAAAATCTATGAAATCAGGAAGAAAAAAGCAAATAGAGAAAATCATTAGGGGAAAAATTTTATCCTTTGAAAAATATCAACAAAATTAAAGAGCATAAAAGAAAATTGACAAAGGAAGCCACAAGACACAAATTACGAATGACAGGGCTAAAATATATGTGCTATTATAGAGGATAATAAAGAACTCTACACACATAAATCCAATGATCTATGTGAAATGAATAATTCCTCCTAAAAGCACATTTGATTTCTGCCAAAATCCAACCAACTTTAAAGAGATTATTCAAATATCTTCATAACAATAAATAATAGAATTGATAGGATAAATTTTCTCAGAAAAAAAAACAAAACTCAGGCCTGCCTGTTTTAAGTGGGAAATTGTGTCTAATCCTTGAATGGGCAGAGTCAATTATACCTTATCTATTCAGGGAAACAGAAGAGCATAGAAAACTTATGAAAATCTCCTTCATAATCACAAAAGCAAAAAGTAACAAAACATGAGCAAATCAAATCTAGCAATATATAAAAAGAATTATATACCATGGACTAGGTGAATCGTGTTTTCATGAATGCAGCACAAATCACTGTAATTTCTAATCACTGTGAAGTATGAAATACACAGGCACAAATCTAACAAAACTTGATAGGACCTCTTTGCTGAAAGTATAAAACACTTTACTCAATCCTGAGACACAATACCTAAGAAACACCTACTGCTTAAAGGAGAAGTTTATCTTGGCTTATGCTTCATTCCAGGGTAGGCAGGAAGGGCATGGTGGAAGGGCCTACTGCACAGGAGAGCTGCTCACCTCATGGTGGCCAGGAAGCAGAGAGAGAAGGGAGGAGCTGGAAGGAAGAACCCACTTCCAGGTCATGCCCCAGGGACCTGCCCCTAACCAGGCCCCACTCCTGAGAGCAAGTCAGCTAAGACTGTGTCAGAGGATGATGAATCCACGGGTGGATATAGCTCCCTTATGATCCAATCACTTTCCAAAAGCCCCTCCTCTGAACACATGAGTCTTGTGGGACAGCCCAGATCTCAATCTTAACAAGGCTGAAGAAATCAAAGACCTAAATAAGCACAGAGTCATATTATATTCAGATAAGGTGACAATATTTCAGATACAAATGCTCTCTAACTTTACTTGAAAGTTTAATGCAGTGTCCATCAAAATCCCACAAATATAAAATAAGTTTATTCTAAATTTATATGGCAAGGCAAACCATAATAGCTATAGCAATTTTTTAATGAATAATAAAATGAGAGGAATAACTCTGTGTGGTGGAAACATTTAATATATGGCTACAGTAATCAGAATAGTATGTACCTTAGAGGAACAGAAAAATAGGTAAATGGAACAGAATAGAGAACCCAGAAAAAAGATACAAAAAGATAAACAACTGAGTCTGGATAACATGTACAACAATTCATTTGAGGATGACACTCTTCAATTTATATCTCTGCAGCAACAGGACATCCCTAGGGAAAAATGGACCTTAACTAAGTCTCACTTTTTATACAAAAATTAATTCAAAAATTTTATATATATACATATACATGAAGAGCTCTTATTCATGATCCTCTACACACAAATACAAATCCAGCCAGTGTTCTCTCTGGAAGGCAGGGGAGGGAAGATCCAAGTTTGAGCCCAGGCTGGGCAACTTGGCCAGAACTTGTTGCAAAATAAAAATGTCTGGGGTTGTAGTTCAGTGAAGCCCTAGACTGAATCTCCAATATGAGGAAAAAGTACAATCTATTAAAACATCAATATATTGTACTTTAAAATTAAAACTTTTGCTCTTCAAAACCATATTAAAAATAAACGGGCACAGTGGAGCACATCTGTAATACCAAGATTTGGGAAACTGAGGCAGGAGGATAGTCATGAGTTTGAGAACTCTTAGAGTACATTCTAAGTTCAAGGTCAGCCTGAGATACATAGCAAGACCCTGTCTTAAAAAACAAAATAATACACAAACTTTTAAAAGAAATAAAAGACATTCTACAAACTCAGAGAAATGCTTATGGATTTGAAAAAGAATGCAGATGTAGACATATGAAGAACTCTAGCAATTTAAGAAAAAAGTAACAGCTAATGGTGTAAACAGACAGAGATATTTCTCAGAAGAAGAGGTACAAAGAGAAAAGATGAAAAGATATTTGACTTCATTAATCTAAAAGAAAAGTAAATTAAAGTAAGAATGAGACACCAACACACCTATTTAAAAAGCTAAAATAAAAAACAAAAACAAAAAGCACCAAACGTGCAGAGCTAGATTCCTCGTATGCTGCTCCTGAGGATTTAAGATGCTGCAGCCTCCCAGGAAAAGAGCTGCTAGTTTCCTATAAACAACAGTTGAACTAACCACACTGTCCAGAAGTCACACTCCCAGGCTTTCGTCAGAGAAATTTAATCTCATGCCTTTGAAAAGATTTACAATGGAATGTCCAGATTTCTTTCTCATGGTCAAAATTTGGATACTCCAAATATCTAAGGAGTGAACAGTACAGTCATACCATGCGATACTGCTCAGAAATAAAAAAGAACAAACCACTGACATAAACAACCTGGACGGATCTCAAGAGAATTAGGCTGTCCGGGGATTTAGCTCAGCGGTTCGGTGGCCTGCCTTGCTAAAAAAAAAAAAAAAAAAAAAAAAAAAAAGAGAGAGATAATTAGGCTGAGTGACTGTAGACACTCTTAAAAGCATGATTCAATTCATAAAATATTCTCAAACAACACATTAATGGTTTTCAGGGATAAGGATGTAGGAGAAGACGGGTGTGGATATAAAGCAGTCAGTCTAGGACTGACTCCTCCTGAGACCTTCCAGTCAATGGGACAGTTTTGCACCTTCACTGTGGAGGTTACAAGCATCAATGTGTGTAATAAAAATGCAAAGCACTATATACAGACACAAAAGTGAATGTGTTTAAAACCAGGAAAATCTGAATCAGGTTTGTGAGTGGTATCAATGTCCATGTCCCAGTTTTGATACTGTACTACAGTTAGGCTAGATATTATCCCTGGGAGCGATGGGCTAAATGCTAACCAGGCTGTCTATAGTACTGTGACGATTTCCTCCTTATCTCTAACATCTCAAAATAAATAGTTAAAAGTAAAATAGTGGTCTGAAGACCTCTAAATGTCTTCCTCTTTATTGTTTAACAGCAGAGAATTAAATTCCAATCATCCAAAATTGTGGTAGCTCAAAATAAGGTCAAACTCCATAGAAATCTTTGTAACTAGGGTTATGAAGCAGATAATGAGAAAAGGCAGGAATAAAGGCTGAATCTATTACAGTAGCCACTGTCAAGTTGTCTATAGATCATTATATGATTATGAGTTTTGTGTCCTAGAACAATGAAAGTCCAGGAATATTTTTGTACTGGTTCTGCTAATTATGGCTGTTAATCTCCTCCACTTAGGCACCATTGCTTCTCAGAAGTCATCAAGGAATTTGGGGTGACTAATTATAATTTCTGTCTTCATAATTACGCAATATAAATTGGTTTGCACTTGAATGTCCACTGGACCCTGCAATATTACATGGTGATTAGAAAAAAACAAAAGCAATGTGGATACAGACAAGAAGACTGAAAAGCAACAGGTGGTCATTTGTCACAATTGTATATGATTATGCACAGAAATCCTCTTCAGTAATGTTCCATTTCCTCTGCCCTTTTCTCCGTCAACAAACTTTCTAGACTTCAGCAAGGAAAAAAAAAGACAAAAATTGTTTACAAGATATTTCTCCGATTTGTTTCATGGCTGACAAAGATCTGCCATCCCCTCAACCTCTCCAGACAAGTCCCCTCCTCCTTAGAGTTGAAGATGACAGTCCCGAGCTCTAGAGATCTGCCATGCCCTAGCCTGCCGTTTCTTGAACATCGTATTCATTTCTGAGGTGTAATCTTTTTTTTTCTTTCCTTTCATCTAAACAAACCACAAACTTCCCCTAAACAGCTAATCAACCAAAGTTCTATATCTATTTTGGCTGGGAAAAGTGGTATAGAATAGAAATATTTCTTCCACCTTACTAAAACACGTGACTACCATGTCATGTGCACAGGCTGAATAAAACATACATCTCAGTCTCAATTCAGAGACTGCTTTGTCTTTTTGCTCATCAGAGGCATTCTGAAATTTTCATGCATTGTGAAAGTCGTGCGTTCCCTTGTCTGCGATGCTACAAGTAAGATGGCAATGCAGACCTGCACCGCGTCACTCTTACCCCTTTAATCAGTTTGGCAAAAGACACTTCCTAAATCAAAATGTTTACCATTATTGCACTATATTTTTCTGTAAATCAGCCCAGCATTGCTCATTTCTTAATATTTCAAAATGAGTCTATTTAGAAGTCTTTACCATCTTCAGGTGTTGTGCTAAGTACTTAGTGGCATCTCATTTTCTAGTATGAAAGACTAAATGCAGAATGGGCAAGAATCAGCATCCCTGCTATGGATGGCTGAGGGAGCTAGGTCACCACTTCTGCAGCCATGGGTGGGTCCACAGCAGCCAAGACTTTGTCAGTAACTTAAACTTCCCTAATTTGGCCCCTACTTCCATGTCAGGACCAATCTAAGAAAACAACATATGCTTTTAAAACCAAGAGTATTTGCTGCTCAGCTTCTAGTTAGCTGCGGCTTCACCATGCCAAGGACTCCACTGTGCCACACCCAGGCTTCCCCTTTCTCAACTACAGCTTTCCCATGGCCCCACTTGCTTTGAGTCTTTGCCAAACACAACAGATGATGGCTGACCAGCGCCCCCACAAACTCTGGATGAGCAACCTCGGCTTGTTTTGATTTGGGCGTTCATGTTTACCATGAGCTGGCCAGAGATCCAGCAAGCTCGTGTGCATCACCTACACATTCAGACTGGACCTGGAGGGCGCTGCAGCGTGCTCAAGGTCACTGTCAATCAACTTAATGTCTCCACCACTCCAGCTGCCAAGCTCTCTTCTTTCTCTGACACCTCTGCCCCCACTATCATTTGTTTTCATAATTAAATGACACCAGAAGCCTGCTGAACAGCCCTGCATTACAGAAATCAGGGGCTAATTATCATATTTTCTTGGTGATTTTCATTTGAATGATCAAGGTTTTTTGTTTCATCAAGAAAGGACATCAACACCTGGCAAAGTGATCATTTGCCTGACAGCCTTTATAAGAATACCTGCTTTCAGTTTTCATTTGCTGGAAAGACAGAGACTGCTGAACAATGGCAACTACCAGACATCCAGCCCAGTCCCAGCGGGAAAAGACTGGGCTGATCTGGTAGAGGGGGAAAAAAAGCAAAACCAGGTATTGAAAAACATCCCCCCGAAAAGAGCTGAACTATCATATTAACATAAATTCCTCCATGCAGTTCATGCAGGTCCTGTCTTAGTAGGATCAGAGATGAAGGTTGATCTCATCAGAAAGCTTAAAATACTAAAAACTTGGTCATTTTAGACTATTTAGAGTATTTGTTACACGAAGGCTGGTCTTACCATCAAAAGTGAGTAAAACTGCAAATATAACTCCAGGAAATAGTTGGCAGATTTGGAAAGAACTGTGAATATGAATAAAAAACTCAAGCTACTTACAGACAACCTGGAAACACTTAAAATTAATAGACTATGAATTTGCCTGGTGTCTGGCAGTAATTTGCATGGTTAAAATCATTATACACACATTATTGGTAGAATCTTAGGCTTTACTGTTCCCAATTTCAGAGGCCACAGTTAAGCACATTCACTATGTTGGTGTAGCACACTGTAGCTCAGGAAATGTTAAGCTTACTGCAGCTCTAACTCCACCCTTTGTCCTTATCAGACTTCAACTCATAAACACATCGCATTTCTATGGTTCCTACCTTCACATCCACCACAAACGCTGCAATTATTCAAAGGTATACATACAACGTTCAATATTTATGTGAAATACCTCTCACAGGATGGGACCTTTAAAACTAATTTTTCTTTTAATGAAAATGGTACTACTTGTCATGACTAATTGCAGTGTTGTGGTAGGTAAGATGGCATAAGCAAACTGGGACAGTGACGCCCCTAACTCAAACCAGCACTTATATTTTAAAGAAATGAAAAAAGAATTCATTTGGCAGGCATCCATGTAGTACACTCTTTTCATAGCCTTTCCCTTTTTTTCTAGGTCATGAGCCATAAATAGATCATTTAATTGTATCAACAGATGCAGATAAGGAATTTGCCAAAATACATCTATTCTTGAACTTCAAAAAACTTTTAGTAAACTAGAAATAGAGAATTTCTTTAATTGGAGAAATGGCATCTGGAAAACCACTGAGCCAACACCATACTTCATGGTTAAAGACTGGTTGCTTTCCTGCTAACTTCAGGAAGCATGTAAGGACAGCCAGCTGCACCGTTCCTATAGAACTTTTGTACTGAAAGTTCTAGCCAGTGCAATAACAATCTAAAATACAGAAGATATACACTGGGAAGAAGGAACAAAAAGTGTAGCTGTTTGTAGATGATGTAATGCATTGCAAAACCTTTTTCGAAAAGGGTACTAGCTTGTCCCTTATTTCCTTTCCCCTACCCTTCCCACTTCCCCTACACCTTTAGCCCTTTTTCTTCCTATTTCACATTGCCAATTACACAATTTGTACACAGTTATACAATTTACACTTTTAGTTTTTCACACCAGAGAAACTATTTGGTATTTACACATGTATGTGTGTGGGGAATGAGAAACAGGATATATCATGTAAAGGTACAGGATCTCAGTGATAAATGTAACTGTATTCTGTACTTAAAAAGTACCAATAATCTCAATAAGATTAAAAAATAAAATAAAAAACAAAAGGGTACTAGCAAGAGTATAGGATACAACATTAATATAAAATTATATTTTGATAAACTAGCCACTTAAAATATCATCAACATATGAAATAACAGCCAGAAATTGTGGACATACTTGTGATCCCAGTGAGGCAGGAGGAGAACTTGAGTCCAGCATGGGCAACTTAGTGACCTAGTGAGATCTTTGTCAAAATAAACATAAATTTTAAAAAGCTAGGGCTGTAGTTTAGTGAGAAGCTTCTAGGTTCAATCTTTAGTACTGTAAAAACAAAAAAGTATATAAAATACATGCGCATAAATCAGGTAAAGTGAAATACAATTATGCTGAAAGTACAAAGATGTGCAGGGGGAAATTTAAAAAGACTCAAATAAATGAAGACACGTGGTGTGTTTATAAGGCAGATTATTAAGATACTACTTCTCCCAGCTGGTAGACCTGATGTACCCTCATCAAAATTCCCACAGTATATCTCCTAGAAATTGACAAAATGAGCTGCACGCAGAGGCAGACACTTGTTATTTCAGTGCTGGGAGGCTGAGACAGGAGGATCAGAAGTTCTAATCAAATCTGGGAAGCCCAGTGAGAAGAACCTTATCGAATAAAAAAGGGTTGGTGGCTAACTCGGTGTCAGCACTCCCTGCATTTGATCCCTAGTACCACACACACACACAATTTGATATTCTAAACTTGAAGTGGAAATGTAAAGCACCTGTAATGGCCAAAATAAGTCTAAAAGAGAGGAAATGTGCAAGTTCTACATTTGTCCGATTTCAAGGTTTACTAGAAAGCTACCCAAGACAAGGCAGTAAAGACTGACAAACTGAACAACAGAGCAGGACAGAACGTCCATGTGACTGATTATTTTGACAAAGGTAAGAAAGAGAGTGAATAACGTTTTCAACAAATGATGCTGAAAGACCAGTTACCCACAAGCAAAGAAAGAAAAAAATTCACATCACATATAAATTACCTCAAAATGGACTTCTGACCAAAACGTATAATTCCTGAAGAAAATAACATAAAATAAACATGGAAAATAACCTAGTGAACATCTTCCTGAACTTGGACTCTGTGATGTGTTTCAGGAAGACCCATGTGAAATGGGCAGATCCTGAGTAAAAATACTTCCTCAAAGCGAAATACATTGCTCCTCAAAAAGCACGGCTAAGAAGAAAGGACAGCCACAGATTGGGACAAAACATTTGCAATGCATCTGTTTGATGAAGGACTTGCACCTACACTCATTTTGGTTTGCTCAATCTTTTTCTCCTAATCAAAGCCCCAATCTCACCCTAAAATGCACAGGTGTTCATGGAGCTCCTTGCATAGAGTTGCCCAAGCTTCCCTCCCACTGGGCACAGCACCCACGCTGCCCTGATGGCCGCTGAGCTTCAATGCCAAGGCCTCTCTGCCTGGCACTATGATTATGTGCTAGAACCATTAGGTGGAGGGCTTCTCGGTGTTTGCAGTAGTACTGGTGCCTATTTTGTCTGCCTCTAGATCTTCCTCTTTCCTCTGAATAGAATTCCACCCATCCTCCTGGTCTCTCCTTTAAATCTCTGTCACAGATTCACCTTTCCTATTAGCTTGTTACATCATGGCCAGTCTTCCTGTTATGCATTCTCAAAATACCTTGGCTCGTCTTTCCAGCCACTATCTACAGTGGGATTATTAAACAATAATCTGTCCAGTGCTTCTCTGCTCAACAGGGGGGTCCTGCCCACTGCCTCAGCATGTAAAAAGGATTCAAGAACATAAGCCTAAAAATAATAACTGAACAAAATTAACTTAGCAGAGCCATTTATTAAAGAGATGATCTTTCCTCCAGTGAGGATGGTTGGCTCCTTTGTCGAAGATGAGGTAGCTGAGTGTGACTGGACTTGTTTCTGCATCTTCTAATCTGTTTCACTGGTTTTCAGGTCTGTTTCTTTGCCAGTACCGTGTTGTTTTTATTGTAGTAGCTTTGTAGTATAGTTTCAAGTTGGGGATTGTGATATCCTGTACCTTGTTTTTATTGCCTAGAACTGCTTTTCCTATTCTAGGTCTCTTCTTGCTCCAAATGAATTTTTGGATTGTTTTCTCAAGGTCTGTGAAGTATGCTACTGGGATTTCAATTGGGATTGCATTGAATCTATGTAGCAGTTTTAGAAGTAAGGCCATTTTCACTATGTTGATTCTTTCTACCCAGGAGCAAGGGATGTCTTTCCACTTTCTGATATACTTTTCAATCTCTTTTTTCAGAGTGTTGTAGTTTTCAGAGCAGAAGTCTTTGATTTCTTTCATTAGGTAGATTCCTAGGTATTTCAATTTTTTGGATGCTATTGTGAAAGGGATTGTTTGTCCCACTTCTCTCTCAGTGAGTCTGTTTTTAATATACAGGAAAGCTGTGGGGATCTTTCCCAAAGAATTAAAAGAACCATACCACAATGATATATGTGCACCATGTTCATAGCAGCATAATTCATGATAGCTAAAACTTGGAAGCAGCGTAACTGCCCATCAACAGGAGACTGGATAAAGAAAAGGTATATATATATATATATATATATATTTTTTTTTAATAAAATGGAGTACTACTCAGCTATAAAGAAAGAGAAACTAGAGCCATTTATAGCTAAATGGATGCACACTGAGGTGATACTTTAAAATGAAACAAATAGGACACATATGTGTAAATACAGAATAGTTTCTCTAGTGTGAGAAACTGAAAGTGTAAATAAGGACTAAAAAGTATAATAGATAATTTGAAATAGGAAGAAAAGATGCAAAGCAGAAGGAAAAATGGGAGGGGGTAGGGAAAAGAAAGATGGGAATGGAGTTAACACAAGAAAAAGAAAAAATGGAAACAAAGTCTTTGTAAATAGGGAGGGGTGGAGGGGTTGAAGGAAGGACAGGGGAATGGGGAAAAAATAAGAACCAAGATGGATTATGTAAAGGTGCAAATTTCCAGGGATGACTGTCACTATATTTTATACTTTAAATGTACAATAAAATTAATTAAGATAAAAACATTAACTTAGCAGAGATGAGTCTTAGGCATAGAAATTTGGGTTTATAAGTTTAAAATAAAAATTATTCCCACAGATCAATAGAAATAAAATGAATGTTTTAAATATTTTGGGATCCATCTGTGCATCATACATTCCCATCTGCTCCTAAATGGCTAACCTCACGCTTCATCTGCTTGTTTGAGAAAGTATTTGACAAGGTCAAATCTCTTAATGTGGGGACATACCCAAGTATTAGTCACAGCATTGTTTTTATCTAGAATGGATGGCTATGGGAAATTAGGACTTGATGATTTTAGCAAAATAGAACCACTCTGCAAGCTAATGTTCTTGGAACTTAACAGTTTACACATGACTGACCACTGGGTCACTCAACTCAGGAAAATAAGATTCTGGGTATGACACTGCATTTCAGTGGTGAATTTACATCACCTTTGTTCCTCCATGTAAGCCCTGGCAATAAATTTCTCATTGTATTGTTTCAGGAAAGTTTATAATCAGTGTCACCTTGTCATTGCTGCAAAGTATCGAAGACTTTCTGCATTATCTATGACAGTTCCTGGCTCTGCTGTAAAGTAGGTTCTGATAGTTTCATTTCCAAAGAGGAATTCATTTATCCTTGGCTAGGATGGGAATTGGAGTCCAACTGATTTAAAATGAGAGGCTCTCTCAGGCGCCAAACAGACTCAGTAATTGGTCAAGGAAACAAGTTTCTTTTGTGTAGAAAATGGAACTAGGCATTATCGAGAGCAAGAAGATAAATAATGAATTGGAATTGACTTTTTTCAAATTGTAAATTGTAAACTTAAAAAGAACATTTGCAACCTGAAATTCAAAAGGACCTTGAGTTAACAGATTTATTCTAAGGCAAGACTGCCTTTTGCTTCTACTGTTGAAGGCAGTACCTAAATCAGATAAGGACACTGCCCCACTTCAAAAGGTTAAGAAGGAAAACATGTAGAACTTGTAAGCCTCTTCAATATTCAGAGGAGTGAAGTGAGAGGCCTGGGGGTGGTAACGAGGCGGTCACCCAGGTGGTGCTTCTCTAAAACTGCCATCTGGATTTGAAAAGAAACTACTCATTTAAAGGGGAAGCGGAGCTCCGTAACAGAATCACCAAGACCTTCTAAGGATCTGCATTTCCAGTGGTACACTTGCTTTAAAAATATCATTCTTCCCACACAACAGCATGGAGATGGCTCTTGATAAACATATCCAGGGTCACTGGTAGAAGATACCACCACCTGCAACTACGGACCTCAATGGCGAAGAGTTAACAATGGAAGGGTCCCTTTAAACCCTGGAGCATTCAGCCCCCCTCACCTGACACATATGCTCTTTTACCTGTTTTTGGGGACACACCCTCTCTTCATCATCCAAACGGAGATGCAAACATTTTGGACCTTTATCATTGTCTGCCACTCTAATATAGGACATGTGGAGAGGAAAGAGTGTAGCTGGCTATATCTGTGGGCTCAAAAAGTGAGTTCTGACTTGCTACCTGTTCATGAAATAGAAAGGGAAGAAGGGCTCTTTGCTCAGGAATTTATTGAAAAAAGAGAAGAAAGAAACAATCATGAACAAATCCATTTAGTAAAGAGGCTCAGGGTATAAGGCAGAGATAGGACTGAGAGATTCACAGGGATAAAAGGAGAAATGATAGTATTATTGGAGATTGAGATTGAGTGAGAGAGGAAGAGAACGATAGTGAGCAAGAGAGGGAGAGGGGAAGGGTGAATGAGAGAACGAGAGACCTGGGACCCTACATGGCAGTAACTGCAGAAGCTTTTCTACCTCACTGGAGGTGAGACAACTGAACAGCACGCTTCACTAAGATGAAACGATCTTTTCAATCATCCTGAAAGTTACGAGCATGCTTCCAACATATAAAACATACCAGGAAGGCTAACAGCGAGGAAGGGAGGGGGCAATTTCGATTTGTAAGCTCCTGTCAATAAAAATGTCACCGTGATAACCACCAAATGTGTTCACTTGCCTACACTCGGTATACTTATTTATTTAAGTACATGTACATTAAAAACAGAATAGTGTCTAAGAAATGCAACAGGGACCAACAGTTCCTCGCCTGAGCGAGCAGTGGTGGGGAAGGGCAAGGTCAATACTTTCATCTCCTTCTAATCTTGGTGGAGAACTCTAGGCTTCGAGTGGTTAACTCCACACAGAAGCATTTCTGCCACTCGGATGTTGTGCGTGTGCCTGTGTGTCCGTGTTTGGGGCAGTGCTAGAGAATGAAACCTAGGCTTTGTGTTCACTAAGCGGCCACTCTATTACCGAGCTACCACTCCAGTCTCAAAGCACACTCTGATCCATCAATATAGACCCCATTATATGAAAAAATCAATCCTGTCTATTAATTACTTCTCATGCCGGTTACTTTTGTAGCTTTAAATAATTTGCTTCTAGCTGTTTCTTTCTTCTACAGAAGAGATTTCTAAAGAAATCTTGATTTTCTGTATATGAAAAAATGCTCATATTCACTAATCATCAAGGAAACACAGTGAAGTCACAATGAAAGAATGAGCTGGACTCTCCTATCTTTTGCTTTCTTCTCTTAGCTTCTAATTTATACTATTTACAAATGAGTTCATATTATTGATTTTAATGTTGAAAATCAGTATGTGAGTTTCATGATTGTGACTATGTAACATATACATTATCACAAAGATAGGTAAAATAGTACTGTATCTCTTAAACTCTATACACCTTGCGGGCTTTCTTGTGATTTCCTTTTACACACATGCTGGTGACCAAGATCACACTACCCAGTGCCTACCTGTCTTGCCCCGAATCCTTTGTGGTTCATTTGGATGACTCACTCTGCAGCCTGTCACTCAACATTACCCTAGGTCCCTCCTCACCATTATCCCACATTATTTTCCCTATGTTCTGGACCCACGGCCTTCTTAATATTTGATTTATTTCACCTTTCTTTGCTACAAGGAGGCAAACTGAATGTGCATAACTTTATTTTACCATCACATATGACATGGGCCAAATTGTTTCCCCATTAAAAAAATCTATTTGTTAAAGCTTTAATCCCCAATGTGACTCATTTGGAGATAAAGTATGTTTTAGTTACTTTTCTCTCACTGCTGAGACAAAATACCCAACACCCCAAGTTAGAGGGGAAAGGGTTCATTTCGCTTACAGTTCGTAGGCATTTCGGGCACACTGTGGGTAAGAACGTAAATTAGTACAGACATTATGCAAAACAGTATGAAGGCTCTCAAAAAATTAAGAGTAGAACTACTGTAGTATTCAGCAATCCCACTACTGAGTATATGTGCAGAGGAAAAGAACGCAGTGTGTCAAAGAGCTATCTGTACTCCCATATTCATGGCTCCCTCCTTGTTGGTAGCACCCTTCAATATACTCATAGTTTATAACAGCATGTGTGTTCTCACCGTAATGCTCTACTATTCCTGCCTCCCCGCAAACACTATTTTTCAGAGAATCTTTCTGATTGTTTGCTTGATTTTTTAAAGATTGACAATCTATTGGAGAATCATTGATATGAACAAAATGTGTCCTCTAGAGCCCAGAGCTCAGGACTCTTGATCCCAGGGGACATTTCTGAATATGAGCCAGCCCCTGGGGGAAGTGAGGGAGTAATGTATCTGCAGGTTCATGCTGTCCAAGGCCTGTTCAGATGGTAAGCCATGTGAAGACAATCCCACCTGGAGACAACTTTCCTCTGCTCAGCTTCAGCAGAGAAGCCTGGCAGAGGACACCTGCTGCTTGTATTTGTCAGCTGTCTTGTTGCAGGACACAGTTTCTTCACAATTTAAAAGAGGAAAGGTTTAATTAAGTTCACGGTTTTGGAGAATTCAGACCATGGTAGGCTGACTCCAAGGTAGAAACATTATGGTAGAAGGGTGTGGCAAAGTAAAGCTGCCTAATTTATGGTGGTGGTGGAGGTGGGGGGCACAGCAGGGGACCTGCACCAGAAAGGAATGGGAAAGGGCCAAGATACAGCACCCAAGGCCATGCCTCCATGACCCACCCAGACACACCTAGCAGTATGCTATACTAACCTGCTAGGCTTTCTTTAATCCAATGAATTAATGTTACAGAGTTGGAAGTTGTCCATGTAGAGCAGGGCCTTTTGCAAAAGCTGGGATCAGACAAACTCCAAAGGTCAGAGGCACTTACCTATAAAACCATCATTCTGGGAGGCTTAGGCTGAAGGGGCACAAGTTTAAGCCCAGCCTGGGCAACTTAGTCACTTACTGAGAGTCTATCTCAAAATTTTAAAAAAGGTCGAGATTTAGCTTGGGAGAAAGTCCTAGGTTCAATCCCCAGTACCACACACACACACGATTCTGTTTAAAGCAAGAAATTAAAAATATCACCAGCCACTAATTTCTTCCTCTTCAAAGTGGAACTGTTCTACACTGAGGTGAGAATAACAGAATCAAAACGCAGCACATGGTAGAATGAGACTGACTCCTTCCTACGCCATTATATTGCACAAGACAGCCCTGGCGACAGTGGATGATGACATCGTGAGTCCCAGGTTTGTCCTCAAGATCACAATAGAAGTTTCTGCCTTTACACCAGGCAATCTTGGGGAACTGCCAGGGGACAGGACACTTGCTCCACCAAGCCTCAAAAGCCATTGTCCCCTCGGTGCTGCACACTTCCCTGAGGAGGCTCATGCCAGAAGGAGATATGTGCTGTTAAAAACACACCCCACAGGAAAGAGCTCAACTAGTGAATACTTACAGTGACTGGAAACCTCTGTGAGAGTTTCACCCCACTGAGATTTCTCCCTCAGCCTTCAAACTTTCAACGCCTGTAACAGACAAATTCACCAGTTGGGTGGGGAAATCAGGGGAGGGAGGTCCTGGAAGCCACCCACCCAAGGACAGAAGGTAGGGTGGGAAAGGGGCAAAAGTCACCAATGCAATCAGCCTCCTGGCACCCTAAAGGGAGCTCCTCTGAGCCAGTCTGCTCTATCGTGTATCAGCTTCCATCCATGCCCAAAGACATCCCTCTGTAAAGACAGGGCCAATGCTTTGGAGTGAGCTGGCTTTGTGACAGCTTCTTGGGAGTTCTTGCCTCGGCATGGGTGCAAGGGAAGGGGAGTGAGACAGCAGTTTACATGTTAAGAAAATTACAAATCTCTCCAGCACACATCTTCCTGAAGAAGCTCATCAGCACTGGACTTGCACACAAAATTGCAGCCTCCAAGTCCTGGCAGCATACAGACCACCTAAGTCCCAGCCTCTTCACGAGAAGCCTTGGAGGCAAAACTGCATCTCGGCAATGAGGACCAGTCCCACGGTGACACAGACAGCAATCGTGCAGGGGAGGTTCTAGGGCTCAACAATTCCACCCTTGCCTTTTCTGTATACTCAGCTCTTTCATTAATCTAGGAAACCCTCTGCCCTGCATTTGTTTGTGAACTGGAGAGAAGGGTAGTTAGTACATATTTTTAATGGACACATAAAATCGTACACATCTACAAGGCAACTTGGGACGTTTTGGTCTGTGTACATCGCATTATGTTCAGACAGGGTAAGCATATCTATCTCCTCAAACATCATGGCTTTGTGATGAAAATATTCAAAATACTTTTAGTTTTTAATATACTGTACATTATTATCTTAAGACACTGCTCTGTGCAACAGAATACTAGAACTTAGAAGATCTTTTTTTTTCTAGGAATTGAACCCAGGGTGAGCACTTGCTTTACCTCTGAGCACACCTCCAGGCAGGAAGCAAATGTTTAGCTATATTTACTTATAACTAATTGAAATGTAATCCACCTCTATTGTCTAGTGCAGTGATTCTGGACAGCACAGGTTTGCAGGTGAATGGAAAAGCAGCAGAGATTAGCTTTCATGAAGAAATAATGAAGAAAGAAAGATGCTCCTTGCTGGAGTAAAGACAGGGCAGTATGGCAGGGAGTCAACAGAGGACAAGGACACACGCTGACACCCCAAATCTGCCTGGTGAGTGGGTGCAGGTAGTGCTCGCCCTTGTCCACTGTCTTCACCATCTTCTCGAGGACCTCATGAACCAAGGGACAGATCTGAGGCTCCTGGCTCCTCACCCTCATCAACACACAGCCTTCTCAGCCTCCACAAATTATGAAAAATACAATTATTTTAATAGACCCAATCAAATTATGAAGAAGCTCCTTTTTGGACAGCTTGATAAGGGAAACACTATTGACTTCTTTTTACCATCTCCCCTCCACAGTTCTGGAAAAAGGGTTTTTGTAGCTTGGATTGTAGAGGCTGGGGTGATTTTAAGCAAGCAATATTCTTTCAAGCCTCATTCTTTCATTGATTTTTCTACCCACTCAGCCCACATCCAAGATTGAGCTTGAAGGGGCTCCAGACACAGCAGTTCCCCTTAACTGGGGACAAAAAACACAACACACAACACACAGCCTTGTGGAATAGTTTTTCCAAGTAGGGGCAGCTGCCCATTTCACTGGATACTGTGCTCTGCAAAAGTCTGAAGTGGTGCTTTAGCTTCACTGATGAAACAGACAGTCTCATTCAAGATTCAAGGGTTCCACGGGATGCTGAATTGCACTTAACTGTGGACTGTGGAGAACGAGAAAAAAGCAAGCTGCAAAAAATAAACATGTTGCCTCTTTGCAGGTCTGAACTGCTTTTTGTCATTTGATTTCTGCCCACCACAAATCAGATATAGGAACCTCTGTTCTTTCCCTCAAGAACATCTGCTCTGTGTGTCAAGCCTGGCTTTAAATCCAATTCACACTAACAGGCACTCAAAGGCTCTGCCTTGCTTCTTGGCATGAGATCTCTGACAAGGGTACAGTTTTCACAGCAAGGCTAATTTGGCTCAAGGTGCTAAAGTGGGTGGCAGACAGCAGACTTCCCTATGATGTGGGGCCTGGCCAGTTCTGCCTGCTATTCTGCAGGCTGGGATGGGAGAGATGGAGCTGCAAGCTGGACAGGTGCTGGGGCTGAGGCATGGGCCAGGCCACGTGGCAGGGTCTGCAGTAGAAATGTGGGAGCTCCCATCCCAGGGAAAGCGAGTGAACTGTGGAGTGTTCAAACTACTGTGGTCTGAGCTTTTACGAAGGTTGCCTGGTATTGGGCTCCTGGGCCTTTTCCTGACCACACTGAGGAGAAGCCTAGCAGGAACACAGCTGGGACCCTGAGGAAGCCATGACAGGTGTGGGTGTCTCTCTGTCCTAGGTCATCCACACTCGTGTGTTTCTCAGGGCCTTCTCTTAAAGTCTGTCATCGGAAGGATTCTGTGAGCCACTGTGACTTTTCCAACCCTTACCACATTTGCCATGCATCTTGGATGATTCTCCCTATGGGTTAACTTCTGTACTATAACCATCCAGTCACACCCCAAGCCACCACTCGTTGAGATGGAACAGTAAGTCTTCTTCCTGGATACCCTCAGGGAGCCTGTACTTGTCTGTCAGTCCTCAGATTTCAGAGCAGGAGCCCTCTTACATGATGTACTCCTTCAAGACCACAAAGCAAGGTGTCTTCAGGCTACGGCCTCTCTTTCTTCATAAGCTCCAGAAACTATTCTCCTTTCTTATTTTCTCCTCACTTCGAACACTTTCATTTCAGGTCTGGGGTGTAGCTCAGTGATAGAGTGCTGGCCTAACATGTACAAGGGCTTGCATTTCATACCCAGCACCAGGAAAAAAAGACTTTCATTTTTATGTAATTCCTGGGACCATCAAATACTCCACAGATCACTGATATATTTTAACTTATTCTTAGTGCCACAAATGTGACAAGGACCACATACCATCTCAAGTGCTCATTTCAGACAGTATTCAACTTATGTTACTGGAGAAATATGCCTATTTTTCGCTCAACGATGTGTATACTATTTGCTGGAGTGATACAATAAGTTCCTGCAACACTTTTTTATACCAGCAGGATGAACAATAATGCAATCACTGCATAACATTTACTAAGCTCTTAATGTGTGGTGACAACACTGGGTAGGAGGCCCAGAGCCAACCTGAGGGCAAGCGGGACTGTCCACCTGTAGTCACACACGAAACACACACAGCTCTGAATAGAGAGAGGCTAATGGAATCCATAACAATGGGACCATCAGAGAGACCTTCCAAAGCACCTGTTTCTTGGACATCAGGCAGGACTTTTGAAGTAGGGACACTGATACAGAATTTGGAGTGGCACCTGTGCCTTGAGAGGGAACCTGCAGATGGCATAGACCACCTGTCTGGAGGACCACAATGATGACCAAGAGCCAGAAACTAAGAAGGCAGCACCTGCATCCCCAAATATCTGAAGAACCACTGTGCAGATAATGGGAAGCCAATGAGGCAGAAACACACACATGACAGTGCAGTCGCTCCCGTCTCTGCTTTCTCCCTGTGTCAGACTCTGCTATTGATCATCTGTTTACACTTAGCCGTTAGACTTTTGCGTGGTTCTTTTCTATCTCTTAAAATACACACTTTTTTTCTGGCAGAGCTGCAGCAGTATTTTAAGAATACTTCTCAGAATAAGAAGGAAGCCACTGTTTTCCTGCATTAGATTCAGTACTGTACTGCTAAACCTCAGTACTGTACCGCTTTCTAGACTCTTACATTCAGATCACACAGTTTTTGTTACACTGCTGCCTTTCAATATTTCTAAAACCAGAAGAAATTTGCTTTCATGGAAGGTCTTGGAAAATTGCTGCTTAATGATAACATCATGATAACCACCATATTTATCTAATTAGCTCTGTAGTTATTTTAATTCAAGGCAAGTAATGATGCTAGATTAGAAATCCTAATGTTAGGAGCCAGAGTTATGCCTTCATTAGCACAGCTGCCCAAATCTGGTATCACTTAAAGCAAATTTTTTAAAAATTAAAAAGCTAAGAAAGCCTCTCTAGGTAGTCACCTTAAAATAAATATTCTGTCAAAAATATTGTATAAAGGAGTTCTACACACGCAAGCAAATGATAATCATTAGAAAATCACAATGGCTTTATATTGGATTGTCTATATGTCTTGCACATTGGTTTCTATTTGGAAATAGAACAAGCATATGTCTAAAGAGCAGTTGTCCATGAAAAGATTACCTCAATATTCTTGCATGTATTCTGGCTCATTTTCTTCAATTAAAGGGTATAACAACACATCATCTTGGAATTAAACTTTCCTAAATACATTTACATTCATATAAGGGGGGAGGGAGAGAGATTTTACACCTACATCCTTAAAGCATCTGATTCTTGGATATCCAATGCACATTTTGGCAGCCTTTGGAAGACAGCTTTTAGGAAAATATAATTTTCAGCTAAATGAGTCTCAATAATCTCAGAATTCTCCAGTATATTTTCTCACATAAGAAAAGCCAGTCAACGAAAGTTAGTTAAGCACTAGGGATTTGCATCGCAATCCATATTAGTATTATTTCATCTAAACCACACTGCCCTACAAAGACTTTGGTGAGACAGCAGGCCCTTTAAAACTGTCAGGAAGGACTCATGGCTATTTGTTTCTGTTATTGATCTCCTTCTTTGCTCCCTCTCCCTCCCTTCTTTTTGCCTTCCATTCTTTTTTTTTTTTTTTTTTTTTTTTTTTGAGACAGGGTCTCACTATGTACTTGAGACTGACCTGGAACTCACTATGTAGCCCAGGCTGGTCTCGAACTCACAGCGATCCTCCTGCCTCAGCCTCCAGAGTGCTGGGATTATAGGCATGAGCCACCTCACCCAGCCTTCCTTTAATTTTTGTAGAGGGTCTCACTATGTTTCCCAGTCAAGCCTCAAACTCCTGGACTCAAGTGACCCTCCTGCCTCAGGTCCCCAAGTCAGTAGCAGCTACAAGTGCATTCCACCTGCCTGGCCTCAGGTGCCATCTTACATGCTGTCCTTGTCTGGCACCTGCTACCAGGCCAATATCAACATATTTCAAGCCTAGGCCAGGCCTCAGCCCTTCTATGGCTCCTCTCCTTGTCATCTAAACCACAGAAAAGGAGGAGAGCTCATCTCTGTGGGCTTCTCTTCTGCTGAGCATGATGTGTGTTCCTGAATGGGGCCAAGGACTAAGGAGCAGAGTCTTTTGTCCTTTCACACATGACCCATTGCTTGTACCAGGGAGAAAACAGAGCTCCCAAACTTTACATTACTTTTCCCATGGAGCAAGAAGACCGTGGAAGTTTTAAAACATACATGAATTCATTAATATAAAGGAAAATAACAAAATAACTTCAATTGGACAGAAAAATTGTTAGGGTATCATTTCCTAAAATAAAGGACTCTTTTGAGGTGACATTACAGTTCAAAAACATTGCAGATGTTCATATGTTCCCAGCAAGGCAAATAAGTATCAAGGGGAGGAACATGGGCAACCAGTCCAGGCCACTGCTAAGTCAGATGACAGAGGACCTCACGCCCTCAGCTCACCCAGATGCACTAAGGTGGCCCAGCTGGATGAACGTCGAGTCTCAGGAGCTCACTGAGGAAGAGTTCCAACTCACCACCTGATAGGGCCCTGGCAACTTCATCTTCTCATTGCTCTCAGCTGCCTCTGTCCTCTTCCCATCTGACATTGCTGGGATCCTGAATTTCCCACACCCTCTAGCACAATTAATACTGTACATGTTTTTCTTCCCAATTACCTTAGCCCCATCTATCAACTTCAGATTAAACAAAGCCAAAATAAATAAAGAAGAACAACAGCAAATAAATATCAAGTGTGTAAGATTTACAAAATTTGCACTTACAAATCTATGATTTGGGGTATTTTTTCATAATTTCTGGTGATGATATTTAAGAGAATATACTTAATAAATGATGTTGAATTAGTATTAACAGAATGAGTATGCATGTATAAAAACAGAACTCTGGTCCACCATCTTTGTAGGACCACCTCCCCCAAAGCCAAGTCCCAGCCTATGCCACACGCAGCTCAAGCTATTCTCAGAAATGTTGAGTCAAAAACTGCCAGCTTTGTGGGTAAGGATAGGACTCAGTGACAGAGCACTTGCACAGCACGCATGAGACCCGGCAAGCATCCTCAAGATGCAAAAATCAAAATTGCCAGATTCCATGTTTTTGCCTCTAATTTTGACTAAAGATCAAGTAGCTAAAGCCAAGTATTCTGTCCTACCTAATCACATGGGATGCCAAAATTTTAGTAAGCTGCTTCTAATGTGTGACACCATGGCAAGAGCCTCCATTCATGGAAAACCTGAAACCTCCCCTTTTCTCTGCAAATACAACTATCCCTTAATTAAGGCAAGTTCCAAAATAATTACTTTTTATTCTCTTTTGAGTATTGTTTATTATAGTATTAATAACAATAACAGGGTGGTTGATCTCCTTGCATCTGAACAGAAAACATACTCAGCTTATGAAGTGTTTATTCTTCCAGTGCCTATGAGACTAAAAGTCTAGAACTGCCCTACAGGCATGACTCTCTCTGATACAGGAAACACCTGTGAGATGATATGACCGACCACTGATGCCTGTCATCTACAGCAGAGTACAAAAAGCCTCAATGCATGTATATTTGTGGGGCTCTCATCATTTCACTCTTCTGTGGATTCACACGGCTGCAGTGACTATCGTTTCTTAATGGATGTTGAGGAGAAATAGCAACATAGTCATAAATAAATTAAACATCTGTTTTAAGTGCCTCAATTCATTAAATGGTTCTTTCAATTAATATTTATAACTCAACCAATATTTATGTGCCAAGCTTTCTGAGACACATAAGATTGCTTACTTTTAATTATTGAGAGCAATGTGCTAGTTATCAAACAGAAAATTACACCAAATTAAATATTTGTCACCCATGAATTTTTCTGTTGAGACTCTTTCTGTGCCTCTCAGGAAATGCTGGCCCTAACTGCATTGCTACTAATCTTGTTCTGTCAAATCAAGATCTGACACACATAAACTTTCAGTTTTAATTGACTAGAAAGTAATTTTAGTATTGGCTTGATAAATATAGTAGATTCTTGAAGTATCTTTGGTCTGATTGGGAATTATTGGCAATAAATCGTTTCACAGGAAATGAGATTTTGAGCTCATTTTTTAAACCAAAGTAAGTTTTAATTTCTATGTAAATTAGGGACCATTCAGGTAAGACCTCACTGGATTATAGAGTTGATTAATACTTTGGCTAACAACAACTTATCTTAATCACAATATGAAGATTTTAAAAACCTATGTTTTATTTTAAGCTCAAAGCAATTAAACTAATTTCCCAGATACCTAATTGCTTCCCACTGACCTCTTCCCTCACTTCCCTAAAATAGAACCCAAAAGAATAGGTTGAGCTTCAAAGTGTTTGAAGGGGGGTGGGGAGGGTGAAGGGAGGGTGAGGACGAGGGGAAAAAATGCGAACCAAGACTTGGCATGTAAAGATACAAGATCCCAGTAATGAATGTAGCTGTACTGTCTACCTAGAATGCACCAATAAATTCAATTAAAAAAAAAAAAAGAATAGGTTGAGCTTAAGGAGCAACACTTCCCAGCCAAATCTGCAGCTTGGTTTAGTCTGAGTTTCAAGAACAGGAGGGTTTCCTGTGCAGGACTTCAGGAGTCATTCTCATTTATGCCGCCATCTCTGAACTGTCTTCCTGCAAATTTCTGGAAGAACAGCACTCTGTGTCTTTAAGGCCCTGATAGTGGCTCTGTCACTACTGTCCAAAATTGCTCCTAACTGATGCAGAGAACGAACAGTGGTAATACTCAATCCGTTTTAGGTCTTGAACAAATGACCTTTATATACATGTATGGAAACACCATATGGCATTCATAAATATGCACGATTTTATGTGTCCATTTTAAAAAGTTTAACAATTCAATTATACTTTTAAGGAAAAACTAAAAAGGAATTTTAAATGTATGTATTTGAGGGAAAGAAATATATTAAGAAAAGAAACATGGCTTGCCTAGGTTACTGGCTTGAGAAAGAAAGATGTCCAATTTAATCTGTGGGTCTGTGTGGAGGACTAGCTATGCAATAGAAGAGTGGTCTATGTGTGTCAACAATTAAATAGTGCATGAAAGAAAACATTTAAGTGGAAAGTGCATCTTTACGTAAAGTATCCAAACATTCTTAACTGCATTTCTGTCACCACATAAAGCTCATATGCCAGTGAGAAGATGTGATGAAATTCATAAATTCTGACCTATCACTCAAGAATTGACATCTGTCTCACAAACAGCATACTTTCGTTAAAGTAGTATTTTGTATATCCCAATAAGGATGGAAGTAAGTGCATTACTGCTATAAGACATTTGCTACTTTCTGTAACTTTTCTGGAAAGAGTTGCCTAAGTTTAAGCTTGATAAAATGAAGGTTGTAAAAACAGAGGAAACAAAGGAATGCTGTCCTGTCATTCTATGTAGTAGATTAAGATTCCAATTCACGCTCACACTAATATAAGAGCCTCATGACAAATGACCTGTTATAACTTCAGCTACCATTTAACTTTAATGTATGGATTTGTTGATCTTGAAAAGACTTTTAAAAACGTAATTCATCTTTGTTTCTTCAGGAATAGCTAATCCAATTATTTTACTGTGTGATGAAGTGATATTTTAAGGAGTAGGGTGTAGCTCATTGGTACAGCACTTGCCTGGATTGCAGAAAAGTCTGGGTTCAATTCCTAGCACACACACACACACACACACACACACACACACACAAAAGGTGACTTTTCCCATTTCCTATAGGTGCCTAGGATATATGAAGTTACCTGAAGGACCACCTGAGGAGTGGGAAGGAGGAAGGCAGGAGTTGATGGAGACAGAAGGGTGTAGGGTTGCATCCATTACAATCAGACTAAGAACATCTCAACTTTTATCAGAGTTCCAAGAAAAATTTTATGTAATGAAAGTTTTCACAGTCTACAATAAATAGGTTAAAGAGGACAAGGTAGGGCCGGGGATTTGGCTCAGCGGTTCAGTGGCTTGCCTTGCAAGCGCAAGGAGCTGAGTTCAATCCCCAGTTCCAAAAAAAAAAAAAAAAAAAAAAAAAAAAAAACAGGACAAGGTATATCTGCTTCAGGTGTTGGGTTAAATCTCTAGTGCCAAAACACTTGAAAATAAATCACCATTGGACCCCGACCTCCGCAGCAGAACTGTAGGAAGCATAACTGCCTGTCACCAGCCTGCAAGCTGTATCCCCAGCCACCGACCTCAGCAGCAGACCAGTAAGAGGTGGAACTAGCCTGCAGCACACCCCACTCCACCCCTGACACCGGAGAACCACGGGCCTCCTGGTTGTGCTGGTATCTGGATTGTTACCACAGAAACACAGGGGTGTCATAAAGGGCGATGTCCTGAGCTCTAGCCTTGAGTTTGATTTAATTCACACAGTTAAAGGGAACAGACTAAAAACTACCACAAATTGTCATTTTCTAAGCTCAGCATAATGCTTTTGTGTTGCTGATTGTATCACTTGGGCTAAGATGTGATTGATCTAATCAGTTGTCCCTCCTGATATGATGAAAAAGAGATTGCCTCAGAGTCACTAGAGATTCAAAACCTAAAGACAAGCTGTAACAGGAAGATCAAAGTATTAACCCAGGTTTCAAAGGAAGGACAGTACCAAAAACAAAATCAGAAATGGGAAGACATTAAAACAAGGCTCAAGCACAAACACAGACTTTCAGCTTACCAAGGCAAATTCTAGGGGAAATAAGGTGGAAAGTCTGATAATCAAAGACCTGTACACCATTAATGGATAGAACAGGAAGTAACAAAACAGATGAATGAGGCTCTAGAAAAATTCAAAACAGAAATAATTTCCCAGATAACTACAGAGATGGTGAGCAGAATGAATGACATGGTTAGAGACTCTAGAACAGAAACAGATTAAAAAAAAAAATAGATGAGCTCAGGACCATGATAGAAGCCATGAATGCCCAGATAGGAAAGAAATGGAATCCATGAAACAGATTCAAACAAATATCCACGAGATTAAAAACTCTATTGAAAGCTTACATAACAGGCCGAGCCAATTTGAAGGCAGGCTATCAGATATAGAAGACGATGGAGATCAGTGACCGTGAAAAGTAGAATCACTTAAAAATAGTAAGGGAACATGAGAAATCAAACCAACAGATCCTAGATAATACAAAAAGAACAATATAAGACTGACAGGAGTCCATGAAAAAGCAGAAGAAAGTACAAATAACATTAAAAAAAAAAAACTGTTCACAGAATTAATGACAGAAAACTTGCCAAACAGAGCAAAAAATTTTCACATATAGATAAGTGAGGCAGACAGGACTCCAACTAACCATGATGAAAAAAAAATCTACACATAGAGAAATAATAATCAAGATCCCAGAAACCCAAATCACATGCAAAGGAAAGCCCATCAGAATCACAGCAGACTTTTCCAAAATACCAAACAGTTTCTCTGGTGTGAACAAACTATAATAGTACATAAGATCCTAATGAGATAATTAACAATATGAAATAGGAAGAAAGGGGCTAAAGGTGTAGGGAAAGTGGGAAGGGTAATATGGGGAAAAAAATTAGGAGAAAATGAAAAAATGGAAACAAAATGTTTGTAAATGGGGAGGGGAGGAGGGGGTAAAGGGAGGGCAGGGACAAGGGGAAAAAAGGAGAACGAAGACCACCTGTCATGTAAATGTATAAGATCCCAATAATGAATGTAACTGTACTGTATACCTAGAATGTACCAATAAACTCAATGAGGAAAAAAAACAAAACAAAACAAACAAACAAACAAACAAAAACAAAATAAAACCTCAGGTCAAGGAGAGACTGGAGTGAGGAATTTCAAGTCCTAAAAGAAAACAACCTCCAACCTAGACTGATGTATCCTGAAAAAAATCTTTCAAAATTGTATGGGGAAATAAGATACTTCCATGAAAAAGAACCCCTGAGAAACTTCATGAATACTAAACCAGAAATTCAAACAATTCTAAATAATATCCTAGAAACAGAAAAGAGAGCAAATCCAGCAGGCAAGGCAAGAAATTAAAGGGAGAGGGGGAAAAATTAAAAAGAGGCAACAACAGGATAATAACACTATAATGATAAGTCAATACCAGTTATAACCATCAATGTTAATGGACTCAATTCACCAATCAAAAGAAATAGACTGGCAGAATGGATTAAGAAGCAAAATCCTAAAATATGCTGTATACAAGAAACATACTTAAGTCATAAAGAAATTCATAGACTGAGAGTAAAAGGAAGGAAGACAGTTCTCTATGTGACAGGAACCTGCAAAAAAACAGGGATAGCCATCTTATCTGAAGACAAAGTGAATTTCAAATCAAAACTAATTAAGAGAGACAAAAGTCACTACATCCTTGTAAAGGGAAGGATCCAACAGGAAGAGATGACAATCATAAATATACATGCACCAAATACTAATGCCCCCAACTGTACAAAACAAGTATTAAGGGACATAAAAAACCACATAAGCAGTAATACAATTGCAGTGGGGGGCCTAAATATCCCACTGTCACAAATAGACAGGTAATCTAGACAAAAAAAAATCATCAATGAAATACTAGAACTAAAGCAAACATTTCAACAAATGGACTTAACAGACGTCTACAGAGTGTTCCACCCCACAAAATCAAATTATACATTCTTTTCAGCTGCATTCTCCAAAACAGACCACACGCTAGCTCATAGAACATATCAAAGTAAATGCAAAGGAGTTGAAGTTATCCCATGTATATTATTAGACCATATGCAATTAAACTCGAGATCAATAGCAAAAGAAACCATGAGAACTTCATAAACATATGGAAATTAAATAAAACTCTCCTGAACAACCAATGGGTCAGAGAGGAAATTAAAGACAGTTTTACAAATAAATGATAATGCCAATACAACATACAGGAATCTTTGGGACACAATGAAAGCAGTTCTACATGGGAAATTTATAGCAGTGAATGCCCACACTAGTAAAACAGAATGAGCTCAAATAAACAACTTAATGCTGAACTGTAAGCTTCCAGAAAAAGAAGAGCAATACAAACCGAAAGCTCATAGAAGGGAGGAAATTATAAAGATCAGAGTAGAAATTAATGTAATGGAGACTAAGAGAACAATACAAAAACATAAATGAATCAGTTATAAAAAATAATAAATAAAATTGATAAACCCTTAGTCAACTTTATCAAGAAAAATGAAAGAAAAGCCTCAAATCCATGCAATTAGGAATGAGAAAGGTGAAGTCACAACGGATCCAGCAGAAATCCAGAGGATTATCAATACCTACTTTGAGAACCTTTACTCTTAAGTAAATGGAAAAGACAGAAGAAATGGACAGATTTCTAGATACTTATGAATTACCAAAGCGGAACGAAGAAGATATAAAAAGTCTAAACGCCCCAATTACATTCAGTGAAAATGCAAACGTAATTAAAAATTTACCAACAAAGAAAAGCCCGGGCCCTGATGACTTCACTTCTGATATTCTACAAGACATTTAGAGAAGAACTTTCACCACTACTCTTTAAACTCTTCAATGAAATTGAAAGGGAAGCAATACTTCAAATTCATTCCTGGAAGCAAGTATTATTTTGATTCCAAAACCAGGGAAAGACCCAACCAAAAAAGAGAACTACAGGCCAATCTCCCTAATGAACATAAATGCAAAAATTCTCAATAAGATACTGGCAAACAGGATACAGAAGATCATCAAGAACATATACCCTGACCAAGTCGGATTTATACCAGGGATGCAAGGATGGTTCAACATCAATAAATATAATATACTATATTAATAGAATCAAAGACAAAAAACATGATCATCTCTATAGACGCAGAAAAAGCATTCAGCAAAATTCAACACACATTCATGATAAAAACCCTACAAAAAACTGGAATAGATGGTCTTTATTTCAACCTGATAAAGGCCATCTACGAAAAACCAACAGCCAATATTCTAAATGGTCAAAAACTAAAAAGCTTCATGCTAAACTCAGGAACAAGACAAGGATGTCCATTAGAGCCTGTGATCACTCTCTTTTCGAACTAATGGCAATTGAGAGAAGGAAAAAAAGAAGAAAGGGAGAAGAAAGAAAATGTATTCAAATTAGGATAGGAACAGGAACAAAAAGGGAGAGTAATGGAGATTAAGGTGGGAGAGAGAATGAGAGAGAAAGAAAAGAAGAAAAAGATTAAAAAGGAAAAAACTGGGAAGAGAAAGATAAAAATATTTTTAAATGATTAAAGATAAGTGAAAAATATTACTTTGAAAATAAAAAATACAAATAGAAATAGAGGACCTTCTTCAGGGTGTTCCCTCTTAACACAACAGCATGGGCAGTAGTGTGCAGGTCTAAACTTACTAGTCTCATCAAGCCAGCAGCTGTCCCAGGGTTCAGGCTGATTTTGCTTGTAAAGCCCAAGTTGGGATCTCTGTCCTCCTGCAGGTTCTACTGCAGGTCCCAGCTGTCTTTCCCCTAATGTTAGATCAGGTTCCGATGTGAGGTGCTGGTCCCTCCAACTCTAGCTATGTGATGTGCTGTGCCTTTATGGCATATTTTCTTCACTTTTCATCTTTCATCTAGGAGCCTCAGAGAGGCCTTCTTTCTCTTGCTGGCAGGCAGGGTTGTGGGGGAGGGGGCACGAAAACCGCTGCATTGGTGCCCCATCAGCTTGGCTCCTCTGTGGCACCAGGTCAAAGGGGCGGGCCTACTGGTGGGTCTAGAGCAGAGGCCTGACTCCTATCTTTCCTTCTTTTTCTTTCTTTTGTCTATTTTGTTTTCTCTGAAATGTTGGAGATTAAGACAAGGGCATCCGGTACTACGCAAGCTGCTATTTCTTTCTTATATACACCTCCATATAGTAAAGTTTAACTTACAAAGTAGGCACAACTAATAATAAAGTAGAACTCCTGTATACAATATAGTATTATACATATAGTATAATGGAAGCCTGTAAAAATGGACAAATCATTTATTTTTGGAAATTTAATCCATTTAAAATTTTCAGACCACAGTTGACCCTGGGTAACAAACTATGGAAGGCAAAACCTCAGATAAAGAGAAAATTCCACAGTCGGGAATATTAGAAATGATTTATCTAAATCATTCAAAGGAAATGCCATAAGACTTTTTATATTAACTAACTGTGAAACAATTTCCTCTTATCATATAACGTGTTATAGACTGAAATAATCACTCGCAGAATTTCATCAGAAAAAGTCCCCACCATCGATATGTCTTCATCCCAGCCTCTGGCACTGAGAACCCGGGCCTGCCTGCTGCCTCTTCAAGCCTCCTGAGCTTACATGTGCAGTGGCTGTGCTCTGTGTCCTAAGGTCCCTGACTACTGCTTTCACTATCTTGCCAGCAAGAAGATTTCCTGATTCAGCCTCTGAAATTATAAAGTGATCTTATGCATAACAAAAGGAAGGTTGGTCAGAAAGAAAGAGAAGATTACATAAAGAAAGTGAGAGGTTCCAGTGGGCCTGTATGCGTTGCGTATTGGAAATTTAAAATTCAGGAACATTATTAAATAATTGATAGTATTAATTCATTAGGCATTTTTATATGGTTTCAAGGCATTGGTGCTAAATGATTAAATTCAACTCTGACTGCATAACCAATCATTAGCAGAATAAGAATAAGTCTATGGTGATTTATCACAATTAGCTAATTAGCTGTAAGACCAAGAATATAAATCAGCACTACTTTATAATATTAAGTGATCTTAGTTATATACCTGTGTGAAAACTTGAGGTACTGAAGATTCTTATATAAAAGAAACTTATGAATGAGTGTCAACTACCATTTATGTTTTAAAGGTGACTGAAAATTTGTTTTAGAAAATCTGTAATAAATGCATATATTTAAGGAAATGTGAAAATTTTTCCTCCTTTAGAGTTAAATATGTTTCTATACAACTTGGCAGATTTTTATCAATAAGATATGTGATTCCTGAAGAATATTATGAATGTGTAGCAAAGGATTTTTACTTATGTTTTACATTAATGTAAGAAAAATATTTTAAGTAGCCAATACATAAATCACATCTTTGTGTTTAAAAACATACAAATGTTTATCTATATGAGGCTTAAAAAGGCAAAGGTGGTCCTAAACTTTAAAAAGTTCTTTTATTACTGAGGAACTTACAAACTTTAAGGAAGATCTAAAGTAGATCACTGGGCTCAGGTACAAAATGGAGCCTGGTGGCCATTTGCTTACTGTGGTTTAGAGTGCTCTCTGGTCCTGGAAGAACCACCAACAGAACTTTCAGAGTCCTTGCCCAGACATATTTCTCTTTCAGGTGCCTACAAATAGCTCCCATTGGTCAAAGGATCTGACCATGACCTGCAATCAACCAATCAGAAACAAGCACGTCCCAATAATTTACATTTTCCATTTGCAAGTGGACCTGGGTATGAATATGGTCAGATCTCATTTCTCTACTTAAGCAAGACCTTTCTTGAAATTTAAAGAACATTTATCTGAAGTAGGGAAGGCCATTCCTCTATACTGTATGTACTGCTTGCTCATTAGAAGCATAATTTTATTGATAATCTTACATTCTTTTAAAAAAATATTTAATTCATGTTCTTCTAAATCCAGAATTGGGGTTTCTGTTTGGAGATTGTGATCCTAACAATCATGATATGTATAGAACAATCTGCAGCAATCCTAAACCCTCTAAGTAGTACAGCACAGTAGTTGTACTAGACGTTCTTTGGAAGTTCAGGTAAATGAGGCACATTTTAGCTGAGCAACTGCTAACGCTGGGAAACATTGTTTGCCTTGTCATGAGAAACTAACACTTATGTTACTCAAAAATTTATAAATGTCCAAATATCTGGAATTAAGAAAGAGAACACATGAAATAAGAGCTTGGGGGCTTTACTCTTTGCTCTATTTTCCCCTTCATATTACAAATTACAAATTGGATAAGGATGAAGAATCTTACATGAGTCAGTAAGCGTCTCATCCAGATCTGTGTGACCTCACAGTATCTTTCACACCACACCACGCTGCCTCCCTAACATGAAATAACAAGTGTGAGGAGGAGCTACTTCCACCCAGGTCTCTGGCCCAGGCTGCGCAGAGGGTAGGCGGGGAGGGAGACCTTGGCCAGCAGGTGAAGTTTCACCCTTTTCTGCCAGTAGTGATATTCTGCAGCCCCGTGGTAAGAGAGCAGTCTTTCCCAACTTCTGTTAACTGAAGACTTCAAACAGTGATAAGTGTTGTTACAGTTTCCTTTTAAAGCACAAACCCTTAATCCCTGAATTCTCATTTATATCATGGAGGAAAGATTAGCAAATCTACCACCACTGCAGGACACAGAGCATGAGATGAGGATGATTCTATCACATCAGGCGCCGTGCAGCAGACTGCCTGTCTCATCTGCCACACATCACGTCAGTCTAGGCTGAGATAACTCCTCTCACAGCCCTCTTCCTTCTTTCCTCTGGACATAAACAGCAGTGTGGCAATGGCCACTGGCCATGCACAATGTAAGCAGAAGGGTGTAAACATAATTAGAACTATGCATACCCATGTAACTTTCCTGATCCTCACAGACACTCTATGAATAAGGGTCTCTTATTACCCTGACTTTGTAGATGAAGACTGCATCTACTTAGGCTGAAAAATCAGCTGCACTGGTATTGGCATCCTAAGTCCAAACATAGAACAGTGTCAGCCATTGATAGATTCTGTCTCTTATTATGAGATACTATGTCAAATTTCTATGTTATAGATGCAATAGTATAAAGTAATTTGTTAATGTTGTTTTGCTTTTTGTTTTCAAAAATCGCATTCAGTATATTACTTTGTATTTACTCTGTGACACAACTTGTGTCCTGAATCAACTGCTTTTTGCTAACATACCCTCCTTACTACCTATTATTTGGGCTGTGAGGCTGTTTCCTTTGCTTTTATGGGACAGGAAAAGCCTCTCTACCTGCCATTAATGGCCACTGGCTGCGAGGTTCGCTAACCTCCAAATCTTGGTGGCATCTTGATCCTGCAAGGCCAGGGTTGAAACATTTTAAGTCTTAGAAAAACAAGAAAGATGATTTTTCCAAGTGTTGTAATTTGCAGGACTTCGGAAATAATTTTGTTATTTTAAAAAATCTAAAGTGGCCTATTTGACCTCTTTAAATATGTTTACAGTTTGGGTCCTCATTTATAGCAGCATCCTGGAACTTTACTGGTAGTTTAGTACTGAATTTAAACAGCACATCTCAGTGACAAATGTGGGAAGGAGGCTCTCACCCCTCGTGGCATCTCTAGGCTTTCCCTTGAAATTTCCTCATTTGCATTTAGGCGATAGAAATTAAATTAAAATGTAAAATTCAGAAAATGTATTGGAGCTGCCTGTTTCACAGTCACCGTTTTTCACTGCTGTGGTTGTATATAAAAATATTAACCAGATACCCCAAAGATTAGCAGACTTCCTCCATGCAGCTGTCTCGGGTACTAGAGCCCTCATGGAAACTGCCATGCTTTCTGCTGAGAGGCTTCTGGAGACATAATATATGGTTTACAGAAAAGTCTCCTGAGTTTCCACCATGTAGTTGAAGCCTCAGGGTGTACCATCCCAAAATATGTCAGGAGGAGACCAGCATATTATGCCAAATATGACTCTTCCATGAGAGTCATTTTGAAAAGTTACAGACATGGCAAAAGCCCTGAAAAGTTACCCTACTGTAAGAGAAATTCACATCTATAAAGGAAATCTCCATTGGCTAGGTTGTCTCTCTCTTTGTAACAAGAATAGATAGAAAAAGAACAAAATGCCTACAAATTCATGTCAGAGAAAAGGCACCAAGTAAAATCTGCAGAACAGACATTACTCATGTTCACCTTTTTTCCTGGTATCCTCATCATTACTGGCCTTCCTACTTCTTTGTTTCATAGGACAACGGTACTTAAGCCTGAAATCTGTAATTTCTTTGAGATCTTAAAGATCTTCTCATTTCTCTACTTTGCTGCCCGTGTATACCTGAGGTACATGACAAGAGACTTTTATTTGTTGTGTTCTTGTTAATCTGACTTTTGTTATAAGCAGTTCCAGCTAAGGGTTTTTTGGTTTGTTTGTTTTGTTTAGTTCTGTTTTTGGTACCAGGGATAGAACTCAGGTCCTTGTGCTTGTGAGGCAGGTGGTGGAACCACTGAGCTAAATCACCAGCCCTAGTTTCAGCAAAGGGCCTGTGAAGAGTGCAGAACAAAACTGCTTTCTCCCCCATAGATTATGGTTCTACCATCATTCAAACCTGCAGGACCTAGATAAAGCCAAGGTTGTGTGCAGCTGGATGTTGCTACTTTACACTCAGTACCAACATTAGGAAGGTGTCAACTTTGTCACTGTGCTATATATTTCTCACTGGTTTCACATATTCAGTTTTATTTCAGTATATCATTAGCTTTCCTGAATTATGTCAGTTTATAACTCTTCTGGATAACTCATTCTATTCAGTAATTATCCAGCCTGTTAAATACTTGTTGAGCATCTTCTACATGGCAGAATGTATTTGTGCTACAAATTATTAGATAAACAACACAATGTTAGCTTTCATTGGACTTAAAATTAATGGAAAGACATGAGAGTGCTAGAACTGTCAGAAAGGATACTGCAAAGACGGCAGCTTTGGCATATTGAGGGGTCCTGGAAGCTACCTCAGAATAAGGGTACCTCTGACCTTAACTTGTTTCTCTCTCTCATTCTCAGAAAAATAATGTCTCTGAAATTCCCATTTCTTTCTCCTTTAAGAAAAGCTTCTTCTAAAGCAAAAGAAATTATCTTGAATACCCCTTCCTAGAAATATCAAATGATCAGGGAAGGTGAGCAGACTAAAAGTCTCTATGCCCAGGAAAGAATTTTCATTTATTCTTATTTTGGCCCCTTTGAGAGATGACCTAAAAAGACTCTGTATACTAAGACAACCTTTGTTCCACCAGGCATTATTTCCATCACTGCTCCCAGAGCTTGTCCTTACCATACACTCCAGGACAATTTTGCCTACCCTTGTCTCTACTCCTCTCTGTTACTGAGGGAATTATTTAAGCCTCAACCACTGGGTCCTTGGAGAGACTACCTCCTGTATGATTCCAGGGCTGTGAATTTCAGTCCTGTGCACGTTATTGTATTTATGTACTGTACCTTTTTGTTCTATTAACTTGACTTTGTCAATGCATTTCGATGAAACTTCAGAGGATGAAGGAATACCTTTCCCTTTGCCTCTTTGTAGAGAGATTAGTCCTCCAACCATAGCCAGAGCATCACCATATTGCAGTTGTCTGCTGTTCAGCTGTCCACAAGGCCCTGGCCAGGTGCTGAGGCTATATGCCAGGCTGAACAAAACAAAGTCATCATTTGTTACTGTCATTTGACAGTGCTTGCTGAGGTGGGTGGTGTTCCTGCTAAGGATGGGAATGGAGTACACTTAAACTCATAACTTTCCCCGTGGATTCTTGGTTGTTGTTTAACTTGCAGCCATATATAAAGCATAGCTGGGTAAGCAGGGGATGGTGATGTCATAACGCAGCTTCCCATAAGCCGTGCACTGCTCCACAACAAGCCCTTGTAAACTCAATGATTCACCAAGCTGGACTTGTTTGACTCATTCTTTGGTCTGCCAGCTTCTTCTTAATTCCAAGGCAGATGTTCCCCTTACAACTTCTCAGGAAATTCACAGAACATCTTACAAGAGAAAAACTGAAAAGAGCAGATGCCCCAGCAGAGAGTAGCTTCTTCTAGCCTCACTTTCCTTCAACTCAGCACCAAGGGGAAGGAGGACAGGAGCACAAGTGCAGCTCTGTGGGACGGCGAAAGGGGAGGACTAGCTGGCCAGGCTCTCAGGGTCCCAGGAGAACCCAGATACCACAGCATAGAGAGTCACCACCTGCAGCTGTTAACTCCTTAGGAAGCTTTGAAGGAAGCATTTGATTTAAGACCACTTAGGTGCCTTCTTTTAAAATGTAAAAATGCACTGTCCATGTTAAATAACAAAGATTCTCCAAAAATCTTCAGTCTATGTGGGGGTAGCCTCAGAAAGGAACTACGTGTGTCCTGGTAAACTGTAACCATATTCAAGGAGGGTGAGGCAAGGAGTGGGTAGGACTAAAACGGAAAGATTCCAGTGGAAGTCAGTTTTCTGTTACTGGGGAAAACGCCTACAGTAAGTTAAAAGGAGGATGGTTTGTCCATCTCCAGCTTTAGGAATTGCAGTCCATAGTCAGTGGGCTCTGCTGCTTTGGGCCTATGATGGCACCATGCACCATGGCAGAAGAATGTGAGGGAGGTCTGCTCCATTTATGGTAGTACAGAAGCAAACTGGGGCTATTCCTTCAAGGGTATGTCCAAAGCAACCTAAATTCTTTCCACTCAGTCTTACTTCCTCAAAGCTGCACCACCTCCTAATAGCGCCACAGCCTGGGGACTACTCCTCTAACATACGATCATTTTAGGTACAAATCATGACAACTGCATAAGTAGCAAAGTATTCTGAACTAATAGTCCTTGACTACAAAAACCAATGACATCTAAGACCAATGATCTAAGAGGCCCGCATTTGTGTTATTTCCACTGAAAATAACAATAAAAACCATATTAGAGGTCTAGAAACTGGGAAAATGAAAGGCAGCCATGTAATACAAGGGAGATGAGTTTCTCCTAAGGTAAATAACAGACTGGATATTCAGTGAGACAGAACACAGTAACATTCTGCTCATCCAATTCTGAGAGTTTCCTCCGTCATGGAATACCCAGGTTTTCAGAAGCCTCAATGAAATTCTGATGTGAGCTGGTCATCCCTGTGGCACCTCCCAGAGGAAGAAGAGAAAACGAAGGAGGAAGAGGGCTATGATGGATAACTCCGAGCTTCATTTTTTTTTCCAAAATTGTACTACCTTTTTATTTTAAAGGATTGGTTGGTGGTATTTAGATTGTTTTTGGGGGAAAAATATCCCACTATTCAGTGCTAACAAGCTGATGTTCAAGTAAACCTTCACATGAGGTTGTAGATTTATGAGCCTGTGGGTTAATTCCTTCCACAGCCCTTTCTTTCCTGTCCTCTGTTACTGCTCATTTTTCTCTCTTTTCCCCTTGACTTTGAATTGTTCTGCAGTTCACCAAATGTTTCTTGATGTGAAGGGATTTGAAAGATGGTCCCCATGATGTTCCTGCATTTCAGGGCTTACTGAAACCTACAGGATGTCCTTTTTTTCCGGTCAGTATATCTCTCATTCTTTTGGGTTTAAAATAACATCAGGAACATTCTCGTGTTTGCTAATCACTCACTGAGCTGCTCTTCTCTTCATATGAAAAGGTGAGATAGTTTCATGGGAAACAAGTAGGATTTGGTTGGAGGTAAAATATCTGCATCTTCTCTTCTGTGCTTTCCAATAGGCCTATGAATTTTACCTTTTTATCTACAGGGGGAAACCCAGAGGTCAGGAAACAGAGCTCTAGGTTTTGGCAACTGATTTTTATTCACAGGCTGAGCTCAGAGGCTGAGAGACACACCAGGTGGGAAATGAGCTGGGAAACTGTTCTTCTACTTGCCGCAACTCAACCTTACACCTGGAGGGCAAGGATTTGTTGAAATTTTGAGGTTAAACATCTTATTCATCTCACTAAATTCTAATTGAAGAAATGCAATTTGTCTGCACCCAGTTACCCCATCAGAGTAAGATCCAGCCAGCCAATGCTCATAGGTCTCAAAGGTTTCAGTGAATTGTTGCTTGGCCAGGTAGCTTTGGCCTGTGGAAGCACAGTCAGTCATGGCAGGAGCACATGGTGGCCAGGACTCAGAGAAAGTGGAAATGCCAGGGTCCCCATATTCTCTGACAAGTCATGCTCCTAATGAACAAACTTCCTTCCACAGGTTTCATCACAGGTTTGTGACCAAGCCATCAGCACAATGGCCTTTGGGGAACATTTAAGATCAATAGGAGGGAGAGGAGGTAAAGGGAAAGTGAAAAGGACCAAGATGCCATAAGTGAGTATATTTATTATGCATTGCAAACATATACTAATACAAAAATTTAGAAAAGGTCCAACCATAACACCTAATTTTGGACTTATGACATCCACAATGGGTTTCAAGATCTGCTATCCCCAAAATGTAGCATCTCAATATTAGAGAAAACCATAGAAGTAAGGAATGAATATGCAAGTAATTAAAATGGCATTTCTTCTGTTCAACTGTCTATTGTCTATTTATTTTTGGACTCAATTATGGAAGCTTCAGAGAGTAGAAAGTTCTCTCTTCTTTGCTCCACAGTTGCATGTCTGACGTAAGCTGCACCTTACCCTGAATCTGGGATACACTTTTATGGTTGGTCCAAGGGAACTTGAAGTGATGCCCAAAAAATGGGAGCCCGTGGTAAGATAAACACCGAGAAATGTCATGAAATGAACAGAGTAGGGTCATCTGGGAGGAGCTGACTACCAGCACATGTCCCACTTAAGCCCAGTGGGAATTCTATCTCAGTGTAGACACACTGACATTAGAGTATGTGATGTGTGAGAATTGCTCATAGATACTGGGTTTCAAAGGTACCTAGGTTCAAAGAATCGACTCTTTGTCTTGGTGCTAATTAATGGCTAAGCAACCTGTTCCTTCTTTGACCATATATATTAATTCAGACAGATATAGAACTAATAAAATCTTCACTTTGCTGGTTCCTTGCCACACACAATTCACGTACATGACCATATTATTTTTTCCTCCAAAGTCAGCTTCAGGAAGACAAAATTTCCACCCACACCTCAACTTCCAACATGCCAGCTTTCAGAAACCAGTCTAAATTGAACTATGATTTATAAAGATAAGTACATAATCTCACAAATACACTGAGTCATGTGGAATAAATGCCAGACAAAGAAGGATAACCTACAAGCACTCCTAGCTATCTGAGAGAACCTGAAGAGTTTCTGGGCTGTGCCACTTAGTCTTTGAAAGGCCATCTCTGAATTTGTGTCTCTCAAGAATGAACAAGCCACACTCCCACACAGGAGCAAAAACAACTACACCTATTTGCAGGGCATCAGAATTACCAGGATTTAGGAGACATTACATTTTATTTCTTGCAACAGATGCACAAAGACTCTAACTTGGAATTTAAGTTTTTTGCAAGATAATTTTTGCAAGATAATTACAAGAAAACTTCAAGGACACCTTTTAGTGGAGGGCTCTCAGTTACAGAAAACTCTTCAAGAGTATGAAGGCTATTTTCTATGCCACCAGATGAGTAGAGAGGGGACCAAAACATGCTCCTGAACAAGCAAACAGGCAAGAAGAGCAGCTCTTGGGAGGATGCACACCAATCAGAGAAGAATGCTTCAGTCTCCCCTCTGACCAGACAATACTCTCTTCCTTGTGTATATCACCTCAACTGCTGCTTGGCGGAATCATGGACAAGGTTCTGAGTTATAGCTGCTACTAAGGAAGACCAGGTATTTTGGTCTGCTGGAGTCAAGAGAGTCTCTTTCAGGGCCCTGGATGCATTCCTTCACAATGCATAAATTATTTGGAATGCCTACCTGTGCTTCTTAATTATTACATCACTCACAAGAGAAGTTCACTGCATGTTAGGTCAGGATGAGCAAGAAAAACTAAGTCTCAATATAAAGATTTCTTTTTTCTTTCTTTCTTTCTTTTGTTATTGGTAATTGAACTCTGGTCCTTGTGCTCGCAAGACAGGCACCAGAACCACTGAGCTAAATCCCCCACCTCAATATAAAGATTTCATAGCTCATCATATTTTTAAACCCTCTAAAACACACACACCAATTTAGTAACTAAAAGACATTTATCTCAGGGCATGTGGGTCCAGGATGACTACCTCATATTGGAGCTCAGGGCTCCAATATATTCAGGGTGCAGTTCCACCTTCCTCATGCTAATGCCTGATGAAGGGTGGGGGTTGAGGGCAGAAGGAGGAAGGCGAGGACCAGGACAGACAAACCCTCACAGCTGCTTTATGGGAACAGTCAGGGGGCTGTTCACTAACATTCACTGAGACACTCCCTCATCACCATACTCCTAAGAAGAAGGTACTGTATTATTACTGATACAGAGCTGATACAGCAGATGAAACAGGACCTCCAAATGATATAAGGGAAATACTGTAACTTCCAACCTGGTAATGTCTAATATGCTCAATTTGTGTTCTCTAAAATCAAAGAATGAACTCTAGAAACAACACAAGTTAAGAGTAGGAAATGTTTATTGAGAGGATAGCTCCTGAGAGGCAGAAGGGGTCCCAAATGGATAGGTGAGGCCCTCACTTTTCAGGGTAAGTTTTATAGAGCAAAAACAGGTACTATGTAGGTTAAGGCTATGAACAACCAATAAGACTACAAGTATAGTCGCTTAGGTAATAGTGTTCCACTGGGGGAACAAGTCTTGTAACAAGTGTGCATGGAAAGAACAAAGACTTTTTCTAGGAAATGAGTCTGGAAGTCGTGGCTACCCGCTGTGGGAGACTGCCCTGTGGATTATGCCCAAAGCAGGATGTAAGCACTGCAGACTAGAAAGAGTTAACCCCACAATTGGCTTGATTTAAAAAGTGAGTCTGACCGAAGTCTATGTGACTCACAGGGGTATTTTGGTGTAGTGAAGATCAGAAACTATCCCCCTGCCAACAGCCACAGCAGAAGCCAGAGAAATGGCCCTTGAAGCTGTGTGGCTTGAATATTAGATAACAACAGCTGAGGTCAGTGTGACTCTCACCCAAATTCTGTTCCCAGAAATGAAATCTTAAGTATAAAGACAGGTTAATAATTAACCAGTTTTGTTCCTGACACAACAATGCTCTGTCCCTTCTTTTACAGCCCTGCCTGAGTCAGCAACTTATCTCTAGCAATCACATTAGCCCCCACTCACCCCAACCTAATAATGATTGTATCACCAATAAATATCAGAGGTTCTGTCTGCTCTGGGGGTCTTTGCTTGCTCAGCACTGACCATCCCAGCTCCCTGTTTCACTTTGATTCTATCTGAGTCTTTCTTCTTGCCTTGCATCTTGGCACTGAGCAGGAGATCAGGATCTGCTACAAGGGTCCCTGGAACCCACTAGTGTGACTGATGTCTATCGTTAGGCCAGGTGTTGCCACTTATCTTGTCCTTTGGGGAAATATGCAGGCCTGGTCATTTCATCTTTATCTTGAGGCCTGGTCTCTAATAAACACATCTCCAGCCACAGCCAGTGTTTTTATCTTTTGCACTGATTCTGTTGAGGGCCCAGGCCTACCTTGACTGACTATATTATTTCTGCCAAGCTAGTTGTCTATAATATGCTATATCTGTCTTACAGAGCCAGAGCATCTCAGTATATATCCAAAGATCACTCAGCATATATATATCAGGGCTGAGACTGAATTCTGGATACATGGCTTCAGAGCCACATACTTGGCCACTAAACATGTGGCTGGGGGCCATCTTGGGCAGAATGTAGCAACTGGTACTGTGGCCATGGGAGACTTGTTTAAATTTTTTAAATAATTTTTTCAGTCCATTATTCCATCAACCAAATGGCACAAAACTAGACAAAACAAAAGAGTAGACTGTCTCTTAGTTCTGTTGATGGTTTCTTTTGCAGTGCAGAAACTTTTTCATAGGATGAGATCCCACTTGTTGATTCTTTCCATTAGTTCCTGTGCTACTGAGGATTTGTTCATAAAATCTTTTCCTGTGCCAGTGTCTTCCAGAGTTCTGCCTAACTTATCTTCCAGTAAGTTTAGTGTTTCTGTTTTAATATTTAGATCTGTAATCCACTTGGATTTTAATTTAGTGCATGGTGAAAGATAAGGGTCCAGTTTTAATCTTTGGCAGGTTGTAATCCAGTTTTTCCAACACCATTTATTAAAGAGGCTATCTTTCCTCCACTGAGGATGGTCAGCTCCTCTGTCAAAAATCAGGTAACTGAGTACATCTGGAATTATTTTTGTGTCTTCCAAACTGATCCTCAGGTCTGTTTCTTTGCCAGTACCATGCTATTTTTATCACAGTGGCTTTGTAGTATAGTTTCAAATTGGGAGCTGTTATACCCGTTGCCATGTGTCTGTTGCCTAGGTTACAGCCCATTTGCCCATCAGTTAGAAACTGCATAAAGAAGATGTAGTTTTTATATAAAATGGAATATTACTCAGCCATAAAGAATGAGAAATTAGATTCATTCATAGGAAAATGGATACATATTGAGGATATACCCCTAAGTGAAATAAATAAGTCACACGTGTAAATACCGAATACTTTCTCTGGTGTGAATAAACTGTAACAGTACATAAGATCCTAATGAGATAACTGACATTGTGAAATGGAAAGAAAAGGTCTAAAGGGATAGGGAAGGTGAGATGGGTAGGGGAAGGGTAATAAGGGAAAAGAAAAAATGTGAGAAAATGAAAAGATGGAAATAAAGTGTTTGTAAGTGGGGAGGGGAGGAGGGGGTGAAGGGAGGGCAGGGACAAGGGGGAAAAAATGAGAACCAAGACCTGTCATGTAGTGGTACAAGATCCTAACAATGAATGTAACTGTACTGTACCTAAAATGTACCAATAAACTCAATTAAAAAGAAAAAAAAGTGTAGAATTAGACAGAATAGGAGTTGTTGGTTCTAAATGATCTTTGCCTTTTCTTTTAGGAATAAAGAAAAGAAAAGCAGAGATCTTCCTAATTCTTTTGTCCTGAAGTATTACTCTGAATTATAGATGTTTGGTTGGCAAGAAGAAAAAAAGTCATGTTGTAAACTGAAATAACTTTACTCAAGTAAGTAGGCATAAAATTGAAGCATTGATATAGACTATAAATTTTATATTATATTTAACAGCTTCACAAGTTATTTAGAAAACAAAAGATATGAGTGGGGACAAACATTAAAACTTGTTTAGTTTTATTCATTTGTTTTTTTGTGGAGGTGAAGGGTGAACCCTGGGCCTCTTTCTCTTGGACTCTACCACTGAGCTATATCCTTGGCCCTAAAATTCATTTTAAAAAATCAGTACCTTGGTTTAGGTTCTCCCCTGGTTTATACAGGAATATGGTGCATTGTGTAGGAAGATGGAGGAAAATGGTATTGAAGTGAGTGCCCTCACGCACATATTCTGCTGTAGACTAATGCCCAAGTCCCACTAACATTCACATATTGGCTAGGGATGTGGCTCAATGGTATCGAGTGTGCTTATAATGTGTAAACCTGAACTCAGTTGTAGCACCTAAGGAAATACACATATAAATCAAATATATACATTGAAAATCTCCCTGTGAAAATAATGGTACAGTGAGGTGGGGACTTTGGGAAGATGATTAGGTCACGAAGGTATAGCACTTATGACAAGATCAATGCCTTATAAGAGGAAAGAAGACTCACCTGACAATCTAAGTGAAGATATAAAAGGTAATCTTCAAGAAAGTTGAAAGTGTACCCCTACCAGAAACCTGACTATGTGGACACCCTGATCTTGGACTTCTAGACTCCAGAACTGTAAAAAACACTTGCTTGTTGTATAAGCCACCCAGTCCATGGTATTTTGCTATGGCATGAGACAGACATTCTTGACTTTTTCTTGTTGAGAAATCTAGGTTAAAAAAAAACACTGGAAATTTAAAGAAAAAAGACACTTAAAAACTAAGAATGTGGATATAAAGTAAAAGAGAAACACTGTTTCTCCAGTTTGACACAAAAGAAGCTCCTCATGGATTAGGTAGAGGCCTAGAACAAAATGCTGGGCTCAGAACACTCTTATGTCCACAGCATTGTAAACCAGGGGCGAGAAGAAAATGGGTCATATTAAGCAGCTACTGAATTCAATATAAGTCAGATCCACCCTCCTTTATTTTACTGAATTATTTTAATTTTGTGAAATCCACCCTCAGTTCATATTCTAGGTGGTTAAGCACAATTTCTAAAATCAAATTTGAATTATGACATACTTTATTCTACAATAAAATTAGATTTTACTCCATTTAATATAGTACAATTATCAGAATAAAACATCTAACATTTTCATTTTGCCTGAGACAATCCAAGATTGTTCCACTTCTTTATAGCTCATTTTCACATATTAAAAATGTAACTTTATGAATTGTAAGAAGGCTAATACAAGTTATTGTGTAGTTAGGTTTGTTATTTACTTGAATAAAAATTAGACTTTTGTATGAAAAACTTTAAAGAACCTCAGGAAATCAAGAATAGCATTACAGTTTCCCCATCTGCTATTTAGATTGGTTGAAAAGATGCAGAATCTACTTTAAGTTTAAAAAAATGCAGTATGTTTTGCAAAGCTCAGATAAATGGATCATTCATTCTTTCACATAACTGTGAGTTGATAGAATGTCCATAATTTGTACATACCAAAGAAAAGTATTACTATATCAAGAAATTAAGAAAAACAAAAGTGGCATTAAGCTTAAGTTTAAACTTTCTATTTTCATGTCCAAAGCCAGAATATTATAGATGTATGAGAATGGCAAAAATGACTAGCCCATCTTTTTTTCTATAAAAGACATTTAAAAAAATCAAACTCACACCTAAGATTTATAGCAGATAATCCAATAACCTTTAGAATTGGGCTGCTAACTTCCTTAAAATCTAAAATCTTGGAATTGGACCAAGTCCTGTTCTCCCTCATCATTTCGCAAAACCTCTAACAGATGATTCTCAAGGAATATTCCTGAAAAAAAAAAAAGAAAAAGAAAGATTGCTGGTCAAGGAGTCTTCAAAATTATCAAGAAAGGGTCCTACTTTTTTTTTAAAATTGAGTTTATTGGTACATTTTAGGTATAGAGTACAGTTACATTCATCATTGGGATCTTCTACCTTTACATGACAGGTCTTGGTTCTCATTTTTTCCCCTTGTCTCTGCCCTCCCTTCACCCCCTGAAAGGGTCTTACTTTCTGATTAAGTCTCTTCAAAGAATCCAGTTATGAGCTTCATAATAATTATATTATACTTATGTAGTGTTGAACAAATAGAATAGTTTTATATCATAGAATTATTTTGAAGATGTAAATTACGAAGAAAATGTAAATTTAGGAAGATATTTTAAAACATAGGAATAACTTTAAACATTCTTGGCTTATTTGTACAAATGTAAACATCAATGTGTCCATACCCAGAAACACAGATTTGAGCTTTAGCTGTCTGATGTTTCATGTGAAGCATTAAAGTGTAGGGTCTCACTAAGTTACTGAGTTGCTGAAGCTGGACTTGAACTTGTGCTCCTCCTGCCTAAGCCTCCCAGACTGCTAGGATTACATGCATTTGCTACCACATGTGGCTGTAAAACATACTTTTAGGACACTTTTAAGATTTTTTATTCCCCAGAGTGAAGCCATTTGGTGGTTTAATAGCAAAAGTAAAAATAAATCAATAAGGAGACCAGGTAGAAGCATTTCCTCTTCAAATGGCAGAAATTCCAAGAAGTGGGGGAAAACAATTCTCTTCACTATTAAAGGGTGAAATGAAGCAGAGGAAACCTATTCACCAAAAAATTTCAGCATATGACACTATACAAATATACAGAAGTCATGAAAGTGTAGGTTTCATTTTCTATGTGGAATGAGTATTTCTAGAGAACATAACTACAATAAAAATCCATGTCCAAAGATAGAAAGCCTGAAGGATGGCTATGAATTACTGCACACATTCGACTCTGGACGCATAAAAGGTGTTTTGCCTTTCTCTAGGTTTTACAACATTCTGGCAGGTAGCAAATAGTCCAAATAGGTGTATACCTAGACGTCCCCTCAAAGCCTCATGTGCTCATAGGTGAGGTTTTTGGGCAGTGGCTGGATCATGAGTGTGATACTGGATGATGGGTATGCGATAATTGGATTAGGCCACCGATAGGTTTAGCATAATTCCGGGTGTGGAAGGACCCTACTGGGTGTGGGTGGCACCAATGAATAGGCTTTTAGTCTGAATGGAACAAAAAGGAAAAGAAGGCTGCTGCCTTGCTGCCTCCTGTCTACCCTGCCATGGAATGTTTCTCCTCTGTGATGCCACCCTGCTTTAGAGCCAGCCAACTATGGACTGAAAACTCTACAAACTGTGAACAAAAATAAACATTTGTCCTTCAGCTTGTGGGTGTTGGGTATTTTGTCCTAGCAATGAGAAAGTAACCAAGACAGTTAGAATTACTCACATAGTTGTCTCAGCATCCATGAGTATGTTAACTTTTAAGAACACCATGATACAAGGTTTCTCAAGGAAACAGTTGATAAAATTAAATTTCCTTACTGAAACCTAGCAGTTTATTTTTCTAGACAATGACTATGGCCACTTTAATCTCTAAATTGTTCTTTCACTTTTCTTTCTTCCTTCTTCCCTCCTCTTTCTCCCTCCCTCCCTCCCTTTATCTTTCCTTCACTTCCCTCATTTTCTTTCTTTCCATTTCAGAACTGATGTTCATTATATCAGGATAAGAAGTTCTTTGAGCATAAATAGTCGTACTTTAGGAAGCAGAGGTCTGAGTTTTAGTCTCCTCTTTGATTGTGAGGGACTGTATGTCCCAGACCAACTCTCTTCAGGCCTCATTTTTACTAAGTAAAACAAAAGTAGATACAATGACCAAAAGGTTAAGATGCCTGGCCATATATCTGAGAATCCTTCTGTCCTCATATTTCATAGAATGGAGCGACCATTGATCAGGAGAGCTATAACATCTCTCTATATATAAATTTCAGACTTTCTACAGGCTGAAAACAGAATCAGTGTCTCACATAGGGTCCCACACAGGGAGCAATGGCCAGTGCCTCCCAGGCAATGCATCCAGAGGACAGTCTGTAACGTCTATACTGTTGCAGAGGCTCAGGTCAACAAGAGGAGTATGTTGTCTCTCCCTCCTGTACAATCCCTGCCAGCTCACATAGGGCATGGTTCTCCTATTCCATGTCAGCACAGGCCATGTTCCCTGAGAGGCTGTGTGTGCGCTCATGTGCACCTAGTAGGCTTTGCCTTGAGCAGCTGCAGCTGGTGTGACCAAGATCAACATGACCAAAAGCCTCATGTTGCCCTGCCTGAGTGCGTGTGCAGGCCATCCTATCTCTGTGACACTGCAAGACCTGTTCCTAACACCCCACGTGTGATTGAGCAGCTCTGATGTGTACCCGTTTGTGCACCTCCTGCAATATCCTAGTGCCCTCTGCGGACACCTTCCAGGGCTCTGTCCTTTTTTTTTTTGATCTCCACTGCAACATCAACAGCTCTTCAGCCAGCCTTACACCTTGCCTGTTCTCCTGGAGTTGTGCCCACAAGGCATGTTCCCAGAACTAAATATGTCTGTGCTGCTTTTCCTGTCTTTGTGCCCAGGTCCTGGCTTCTTCTAGAAAAATAAACCCACAAACATGGTCATAAATTCCACATCTTGCACCCATTTTACCAACACTGGCTACAAATTCTGGATCTCTTAGTTGGGCTCCTCCTCTTGACCTAGAAGCTATGGCCAGTAGGGTACTCTCATGCGGAAGTTCCTTCCCACCCAAAACACCCTTCACCCTCAGTCTGCTGGACACTGTCTCCTGATGAACTTTTCCACAACCAGAGCAGGAGGAGCAGATCTGTCAGTGTGTCACTGGTGATTCCAAACACAAAATTCCAGCACACCCTCGCTGGGGTGTTATGACTGCAGCAGAATCAGCCCCCATAGAGTGACCTTAGTAACAAATGGAGGAGCTCATAGTTGGAAGGATGAGGGAAGGGATCACTCACAAATCCAGTATCTTAGGACAGAGGTGAAAAACTAATTTTACAATGCATCTTCATTTAGAGGTAAATTTATTTAGGTAATAGAAGCAAAATCTTCAGACTATATAATCTGACAGTAGAAGAAAGTTGGAATATAAGGGAAGAGAAACTTCCTCTCCAAATGGGTTCACTTTTTCTTTTTCTTTTGGTACTGGGGATCTAATTTAGGTCCTTGCACTTGCGAGGCAGAACCACTGAGCTAAATCCCCAGCCCATAGAGGGGTTTCCTTTAACTTTACTGTCCCCAGAGCAATGTCCTGGAAGATACTGCCCTGCGTTACAGTGTATGGAACCACTGTCATGGAGTGTCAAGAGGGGAGGGCTTTCAAATATATCTGTTCCTTTGAACTAAATTATAAAAGTCTGTATACTAGGTGTGATTATCTGAAGATAATCAATTTAAGACAATTTGGTTAGGAAAATAAAACTGGATTATGAATAATTCAATAAATATACTTGTGTTAGTAAATCATGGTGATAAAACATAAATCAACTTATAGATAGGAAAGATTTGTTTTGGCTCAGTTTCAAAAATGTTTCAATCCACGGTTGGTTGACTTTTGGGCCTGTGGAAAGGCAGCACATCACAGCAGCAAAGCTGCTTACTTCCTGGTGGTCAGAAAGCTGTGGCTGGGAGGCTGGTGTCCCAATACACCCTCAAAAGCACATGCTCAGTGACCTAAATTCCACCCACTAGGCCCCACCACTGAAAGCTTTTACCACCTCCTAATGGTATCATGGGCTGGGGACCAAGCCTTTCATACATGGACTTTTGGGGAACCGTGAAGGCCCAAATTATAGTAGTGATGGTGATTCTACCCTAGAAGGATAAGGAGAAGGAGGAGGAGAAGGAGGAGGAGAAGGAGAAGGAGAAGGAGGAGGAGAAGGAGGAGGAGAAGGAGGAGGAGAAGGAGGAGAGGGAGAAGGAGGAGGAGAAGGCTTACTGTTTGTTAAGGCTGAAGAGTGAGGTACATTCTAGGAGAACAAAGATTGTCCTTATCCCCCCACCAGGGAGTTCAGGCCACAGGCATCTGGTGATTCACAGTTCTACTGGAAGGACACTAGAGTCACACTGAATAGTGCTTCCACCAAAATGGCTATGAAAGGCTCTGGCTCATGAGTGCCTGAGGGGATTGAATAAGCAAGTGAACAGCAACGTTAAAATAACATGTGGAATATGCTAAAAACCTTCTTAAATCCACAGCATGAGAGAATGTTACACTTGTACACACTTAAAAATAATCAAACCGATCACTTCTTAACATTTTCTTTTCATATTAAATGCCTAAAGGGATCAAATACATTATAGGAATGCCTGGCAGGGCAAGAAAAGGGCTTTGCAATAAAGAGCTGTTGCAATCTAGTCCAGCCACATTCAGATAGGGTAACAGAGAAAGAGAAGTAATGTCCTTGCATGGTGCCACCCCGGGCTTTAATGCTAGCAATACGATGCCACCCCACTGGCCAGCAGCACTAGGTGGGACAGAGAAAGAGAAGCCAAGTGAGTACCCCTCTGTAGGCAGCTATTAGGGTCAGGCAAAACTGCATGATTTACACAATGTAGTAGCCACTCCAGTGGGTTAATAGTCTTGAGAATCTCACATTCTCCAAGAAAATGAATCTGCACTTAGAGAAATTAAAATTCAGATTTGAATTTTAAAGCTTGAACAAAATGCAATTTTTTCTTTGTTTTGTTCTCTAGGTTCTAGCAAATACACACAGCGGCAAGGGGAAATAAACATGATAAACATGAAATGCTCCCTTCCCTCAGCAAGTGCCATGGTAACCATTCACCACACTGCCAGTGGGACCAGCCAAGGGAGGAGGACGGGTGTGCACTCTAAGCGCAGCTCACGGGCTTCAGCCTGGATGCTCTGCTTTCCCCTCACACCTTCCCAAGCTCAGCTAATCTGGGGCAATAGGAATAGACATGAGCTGATTTAAAGTTTTAAGAAAAATTAAGTCTTAAACTCAGGTAGGTTCTGGGAATTTGTCTAAAGGACATGGCTGTCGTATAGAAAAGATTGTGGATAAGAGTGTTCTGTAACCTGGGAAGAAAGCAATGAGTCTGCTCGGAAGTGAGGATGTGGGTCACGTGGGTTGTGGGCAGCCATTCACCGGGTTCCACTGAGCACTTCCAGCACAGGAAGGCAGCAAGATCCTTGAGCAGGAAGTGTAAGATTAGAGATAATTTGTTTAAATATCTCGTTCTGTGTTGGTCATATTTTTGTCCATGTGACAAAAATCAGTGAACAAAACAATTTAAGGGAGGAAAGGTTCATTTTGATTCACAGATTTAGAGGCTTTACCCCGTAGTGAGCTGGCTTTCTTGCTGTGGGCTCAGGACAAGGCATAGCATCATCGTGGATGGGCATGGAGGAGGAAAGTGACTCACTTCAGAGCAACCAGGAAGCAGAGGAAAAGCTAGAGTGGAGGGGCTTGGGAACCAGACAAGCTCCAAGGTCACCCAGCCAGCATCCACTCTCTTCAACCACTCTATCCTGTTCCCAACACCTACACTACCACCAGATTATGATCTCATCAATAGGTTAATCCAGTGTGCACTTGTGATTCAGCCACTTCCAAAAGCCCATCAGCTAGCACCTTAGCTTTTCATTTTGGGGGACTTTAAAAATCCAAACCATAAGATATCTACCTATCAATCAATAAATGAGTCAAGCTAAGTTTGTCTCCCTCTCTCTCTCTCTCTCTCTCTCTCTCTCTCTCTCTCTCT